>NC_142632.1:14255683-14571942 GCF_059453375.1 Lepisosteus platostomus
CCTTCATTCTGAGGCTTCCCCCATAGAGCTGAAACACCATTGAAGCTGCCAACTCTCCGGGTGTAGGGTTACATATGTATTTTTTCCCAAATCAGCCAGTCCCACAAGAATAAGAGGTAGATGACAGAATTATGGCTAGAACTCATTCAAGGACAAAAACTCCTTTATTAACTCGCAGCTGCACTGTGGGATGTGAAAAGACATTCATACCTGAACTGTGGTGAAGAAATAAGACATCTCTGTGTCTGATCAGGCAGCCCAATATCCTCAAGTACTCTGTGCCTTACAGAGCAACAGCAGACTTGAAGAAAATCAACTCCACTGTTCAGAGTTTTAAGTTCTGAATCCATTTGACAACATAAACTTAGAAATTCAGTAAAGCCTAGACTTCATTACACCCTGCAATTCAACTTTTGTCTTCTGTTAAGTAAAGCACCAGGATAAACGCTTTATTAAGCAAGGATATATGGAGATGCTCAACTCCATGCTTCCCAGCAGACAAACAAGCACTTATCTCCCTCTGAACACTGAGTATGCACACTGTGACCCTGGCAGCTGTGATATGGTCTCCTGTCCTCTGATGATCCTGAATACCCTGGGAACTGACCTAAAGAGTGTCTTTATAGAGCACAGCACAGGGCACAACAAGCTTTTGACACAGTGCCCAGAAGTACACACTCATTCTCAGTTTACTTCTGCAAAGGTACTTCTGTAATCTTCACATGACTAATACAGAAGCCAAGGTCCTTCATCCAGTTTAATGATTTCCCTTCCCTTTTCTGCAAAACACACAACACTGCACAGCAACTGCAAAGCGTTGTATCACAAATTGCATTAACTTGGCACACAGTGAGGAAAGCAATGCTCCACCACACCATGCACAAGGTATATGGACATCTCTACCAAATAAATAGCAATCAAAGAACATAAACCACCATTCATCCACCTCCTTTGTCTGTTTGCAAAGTCATTTCCTGAACACTTGCACAAAACGCTCGTCACCAGCACCACTCTTTCTTAGTGGTTTTTCCATCGCTGTGAAGACGGCACTCTGCTCACGTACTGCTGAGGCTGACTGTGGGCACCCATGCCCATCCACGTCTGCAATCATTTGCATTCTCTTGGAAACTCTCCCACAGCGTCTGGATCCTGCCTTGGCTGACACCTAGCTCTCAGAGGCCTGTGGCTCTCGAATGGCCCGCCGCCATCATACCAACGACTCACCACAGCGCAGCAACAGACAAACCTTTCCTTTACGACTTGCCGGAGGCTGATTTATTGGAAGACATCTTTGGATTTAATTTTTCAAACATCAGAACTTGCAAACATTTCTGGCAAATACATCAGGCACAGAGTCAAACCTTTAACCATATCAGGGAATCGTGCTAACAATTTCCCTTATACCCACTTAAGCAGATGCAAAAATGTGTTCAATTTATACTAAACTGCAAGACAGCTGTTTAAAACATTGAGACATAAACAGAAAAAACAGACTATAAGGGGTAGATGAGGTTACTATTAAAGAGCCTGAGCAGCAGGTAACAAACCTCATAAACCTATATGGCTCTCTAATAACATTTTTAAATTATAAACATTATTCCAACACTGCTCATTAGCCTGTGTGGTTATAAGATGCACATCAATGCTTGGGAGTTCAATAACACAGAAAGGCTCCATTTGTACACTAGGGGGCCCCCAAGAACAGATGTATATACACTATGCAGAATACTGCATTTTCAGCATATATTTTACAGCAACACTAAAGGTAAAAAGTCCCGTGCCATATCTGACTTTCATTCTATAACTCTCCAAGAACCCGCGCACTTCAAAATAAGTAGCAAAGATTACCTGAACGCTGTATGTAAAAGTCACATTTTGCACAGTTAAGTTTCACTTGCTTTCTAAGATTGGGATAGAGAGATTCACTGGTTTGATATTCTGAAGTTTTTTCGCGTCCTCACAGCGTACATCTCCCTGGTGAGAAGCAGCAGTGGGAGAGAACTACCTGTATCAATAACATTCCCCCCAAACCAGTACCGCAGAGGTCCAGAAGAGAATAACCGCTCGGTATCTCGGAGCATCGGAAAGAGGGAAAGCTTGCAATAGCCTCGGATTACTCCCCACGGACGCTCTCTTCGACAGCAGCGAGCTGTAGCTGAAACGTGCAGAAACTCACATGGTTACTGCGCCCTCTGCGCCGCCCGTAGTTGCGCCTCACCAGGGTCTTGTAGTTCTCGTTCTTCTTCGTCAAGTAGTAATACAAAACGCAGTCCGCAACGCACTGCAACACCGAGGGGAGGAATCAGACAGGCAGGCAAACGAACACAAAAACCCAACATATTAGAACCATATGGCTTGATTAGAATGAAACATTCATCTTTAAGCTTTTGGATGCTCTAAATCAACTTTTAAGTTTAAGAAAAGTTTCCACACAGCGAAGAACCATTTGAAAAAAAATGCAATCATCATCAATGCAAATTCAGGAACTGTTATGCTTGGAATATAAACCCATTTTTAGTCTTGTCATCCTGGTTTTGTTTAATGGCTCAGAGGTCTTTTCTGTTTGTAATGAACATTCACTGGAGAAAAGCTAAGCTAAACATCACACCCAAATTAATATCCTGCCTCTCATGTTTGAACTTTTTACTCCATTTTAACAGAAGATGTATTTCTCCCGACCTCCTCGGAATTATTGCAAAGAAAATGGAAGCTGCTGGAAAGCTGTTCCGAGTTCATTTCACAGAACTCACTCACCTTTCTTTCTAGGTACGAAGCAATGAGCCCAAAGTTTTTGGGATGCTGCACGAACCTGCAAAAGGAAAACAGAAAAGTCGCATTCAGTCAGACGGGCACGACGCGCTGCAGACAGGACTGCAGACTGAGCGAGGTGGGTGAGAGGTGTTGGATCATGCAGCATCAACAGCCATTCCAGCTTTCCACTTCCTGACAGGCTCCTCCACAGGCTTGTAAACAATGTTGCGGCCCAGCTAATAAAAGCTTTCTCATACAGCGCTGGAATCTGGTTCACCAGATCTCCCCCCGCCCCCCCCCGCGCATTCTGAACTACATTTCTCAGTGAAAAAACGTTTATTTGCACCAGAAAGAATATGTTTATGCCTTAAGTTAGTAACTGTTTGGACCATCGGTTCCAAAAAACAACAAAGCAGTCAGAGAGGATATTACAGAGGACGCAGATGTCGTTTCAAAAAACTTTATGCAATCCCTTTGTTGCTGTGAGTTGTGCACATGTATATATTCTGAATGGGGATGCACTGAACAGTGTGAAATTAATAAACCAATACCCTTTTTTACCCCCCAAGAGAGAGCAGAATGTATGGTTTATAAAAAATAAATATTTTTTCTTTCTCTCATTTCTTATTAATCGGCACCCAGTATAAAGCAAAATCTTCCATTTCCTTTCTCCTTTAAAGCACCAATCAGTTCTTATGAACCAATCAGTTGCCTGTGGCAGCAGGGGTATGTCAAAGAGACTTGGTTCCCTAAAACATGCTGCCTGTCATATGTTTGTGACACCTTTTAAAGATCAAGAAGACGTATGTTCTTGTCTTGAGAGAATACGCAGGCACCCGTTACAGCTCTGCAGGAGAGCCTCATCCTTACCAGTGTGTATTTCCAAATACATCTTCTAATGTTACCAGCCATTGTTCTTTTTGAGAAATGAAGACGTACTTCTCCTTAAAGATCTCCTTCTCGTGGTCAGTCCAGACGTTCATGAACTGGCGAGCCTTGTACACCTTCATCGGGTCGTCCATCAGCCCGTTCATGTTGATGAACTTCACCCTCCTCTGCTCGGAATCATACATCATGGGTGGGATGACAGAGAGCTGACGCATCTGTTTCTCGTTGTTCTACAACAACAAAGAGGGAAAAAAAAAACAGTTCTCTCACCTTTACTCCACACACAGCACCTCCCTTCCACCATGAGCCTCTTCCTAACAGTGCTGATAAGATTATCTCATTGCCTTGGCTACTTCGTATCACGGAATAATCAAGTTGGCATGAGACACTATTAGTTTAGCAAAAAAGGAATGGCAGCGCACCACACCGGTCATATACAAGTTCACGTACAGTAAGTGTTTTGAAACTTCTGAATCAAAGAAAAGCAACTAGCTGACCAAAAACACCAGGCACGTACCTCCTGTTCGGATAGTCCGTCGATGATTTCTGAAATCTCATGCTCACTTCTGGCTATGGTGGCTGAAAGGCCCGTCCCTCGCTGGCCCACTCTACAAAAGCAAAAGCGGTGGAAAACTTAATGACGACATTAATCTCAGTAATTTGTAGTGCAACAGCCCAGAAAGCACACTCTGCAAATGGATGCTCCGTCTAAAAAGACAATGCTAAATTAGGCAGCCTCAGCTCGTCTTCCAGGGGTTATCAGGGGATAGTGATGGGAAGAGAGGCAATTTTTTTTTGCCAGTATTCAAGATATGACCGCCTCTGTCCTTTCTGGTTAACTTGATCATTACAACAACAAGTCGGCGCTCCATCCCAGTTTCTCCATTTTTATGCCATGCTAGGCAGGAAATAATTTCAACAAAAAGTGTAAAAATTGAAACTGCACACCAACTACTAGTTAACTTACTAACACAACACCAATACAGACAGTTGTCGCTTCGCACTGAGAAAAACTACAAGTTCACTGTTGCCTCACAGGGTGCTACTACGCTGGCACTGAAACTGCAATTTGCATTTGCACTGTCTGATTGCGTGACCCTCCCTTGTTCAGTTGTGGCCCTGCTGTCACCTCTGTGCTGTGAAAACCCCATGCCTTGTTTTAATAACCACAGTTTCCTGAGCAATTTTATACAAAGCAAGGGAAACATAAGGTCAGCCAATTACAGTCTTCCTCTCTCTGTCCAAATTTGGAGTGTTTTCTCTTTCACCTACTTTCAAAAACAGGATGATCTCAAGGTTCCACTTTATTCTAGTTCTTCTAAGGTCTGTGCTTCGAACAAAAGTTTAAAAGGCACGAAACCCTTTCTTCTACTGAATTCTAGTAGTACACTTGTCGAACAAGACTGCCATGCTTGAGAAAACCTGCAGAGTTTTCAATCCAGTAGATACGTTTTAGCTGCCATTTGTTATTTGGCTGCTTTTTGCGAAGCAGAGTGAGAGAAAAGGGACTACTGCAAGACGTGCGTCAGCAACACAAAGTCACAAATACCATTGGGCTTGATTTTAAAAGAGTGTGAACAAAAATAGATTCTCTGATGCAGTAGAATATCTGCAACCCAAGAGACTATATGCCAATATTCAATGGCCAGAGGTTATATCTTGAATCAGTTGTGTGCTGCTTTCTAAACCCAGCTCCAGTTACCTATTGCTTTGTGAATTCAAAGAAACCTTGCTTGCAGTACTAGGAACATTTCCGTATCCAATTCGGATGTGGGACACTGATACCTGAATTATCTGGGAGCTAAAGTGACACAAACTGGGCTGCCTTTTCACTTAACAGTTTTCCAAGACCAGATATCTGCTTACCTCTTCTTAGCTCTCATTATGATAACAAAGATCATAATTTTGATATTTGAACAACTGGAAGGAATTCTTCACACATTGTACAGCCTGCTCATACTCAAATTTGCACCTAAACAGGCCATACATGTGCGGTTTTTGTACTCTCCCACTTTATATTCAGCACCTGCATAGGGGAGGAGGTTCCTGATGAAGCAATAGCTCTGGAAATGAATTGCTAGATAACCCAGCCCCACAAAAACAGATCCTCCTCCTCCGCTTCCTCCAGCCCTGCGCCCTGCGCCCACGTGCCCGACTCGCAGGCTCACCTCTGAAACCGCTCCTGCTGCTCCCGCTGCTTGCGGATTTCGGGGAACTGTCTCTCGTAGTACTCCCTGGTCCGACTCTCCTTGGCTTTCCTCCGCGGGTTGTTCTCGATCCGCTCCACCTTCTTCTCCCATGCCTCCATCAGCTGGTCGTAGCGCTGGCAGATTTTCTGCTCCTAATTACAGGCCGAGAAGATTGTGTGTGGCGGCAAGAAGCACATCACTGCCCATTCCCCCCTCGGCTTCTAAATATAACCACAAAGGCAGCCACGCTGGCTCCAGATCCTCCTGTGAGCCACTGAACCAAGCTCGCCCCACTCAAAACAACTGCGCGGACTGAAAGCCAAAGGTGATGCCAACCAAGCGCACCAAAATTATTGGCTATTGCCTGGAGACACAGGGTATCAAAGGCCAAGTTGAAGACTGGGTGACGGCAGAGACTGGCTGCACTGGGAATGATCTATATGCTTTCTATCCCAGTATCCAACCTGAATCTCTCTCCCATCTGAAAAATTTTTGATTCCCTAATTTAGATTCTATTCCACCACTGCAGGAGGAGTCCCTACCTTATGTCCCCTGTGGATAGGTTAGAACGGTGAGGATTTGCATTTGTAAATCAGGAACAAACATGTTGCATCAGGAGTGTAGAAACTAAATTAAGTGTGACCTTAATTGACCTGTGAAAATCATCTTTGTCAGGGCATGCCGAAAAAGATTAAATAAAAGATTAAAGATCCTGAGAGAAATGCTTTTTGTGCTGTAAATTTATAGTTCAGAATATAATTAAGATAATAATTTTACATTACATGCAAGCTGAGCAGTTGAGCTCTGGCATGGCAATGGTCACAATATCTCTGAAATCTCTGAAGGAGTGAAGGTCGGTCAGCTGTAGCACGTTTGCAACAAAGAGCGTATTCCCAGTATTTAAAAAAATGTGTCCTCCACTGTTTTTACCTTAGCCTGGGCAGAGATATCACTGTTCCATTCAGTACCAAATGAATGACTCAGCTGGAGCAGAGAGAATGGAAACGAAAAGGATGCTGTGCATTCCCATAAAACAGAAATGCAGTGAGAGTAGAAAGGTGAGTCATGAGTGTAGCCTCACACAAACTCACTCTCCATTTCCTTTTTTTTTTTAAAACTGTTTACCTGCTGGACCACCGAAACACCAGCGAATTGCATGCTTCTCTGGAAGCCAGGACGTAAAAGTGTTTGAACTACCAGAAGCATACCACTCTTCTGGAGACAACAGAAGATGGACGGTCTGGGTACAAGCAGAACCTCCTGAACGCTTGCATGTTATTTTTCTAAGCTTTTTTCAGATTTGTTCCTGAACTGGAGCACAGAGTTCACCTTGGAGAGCAGCCGCCAGGTAAATAAAAAAAGACAGAATTGCTCATCTGTAACTCTGTGACAAACCTGAAACTGAAGCTGGAACCTCCAAGGTGACTTAAGACTGTACTACAGTGCCCCGGGAGAACAAAAAGAGCACTTGTGCCCTACTTATAGAACAGCTCTCTTGTCTAAGGTGGGAGCACAAGTATGGTATGACTCAGTGCTTACATATTTCTTGTGGGGCTGAAAGTCAAAGCTTTTACAACACACCCAGATGTTTAGCAAGCAGGCTTTGGCAGGGGGAGTAAACTGAGCAATAAAAGCATAACCCCACGACACACTTCATCCATATTAATATGAATATTAAGAACAATTTGAACTATTTAATGTGCAAGTCATACTGCACTTGCAAAAACCTAAACAGGAACTCTTGTGTAGCATATGTCTAATTCAGCCAGGATACCTTTTGTTAGATTGGGATGATGCTTTAAAGTGTTTGCAGAAGGAAGACAAGATATTTTCTCTCCACTGACTTTGTCAACCCAAAACCCAGATGTGCCTTTATATATTGTAAGGACATTGAATGCGCACAACATACGTACACATCCACACAGTAATTGGCTAATCCTCTGTTCTTATTCCAATACAAAGGCATTATGTGTTGTGTACTTACCCTCTGCTTGCGTGCATGATTCCTCCTCTTAAAAAACAGAATAAGCTTCTTTCTCATCACTTGGTTGCTGAGACAAAACATAAAAAGGAATATTAAAAGATGTCAAATAGTTTCGGGTGCTACAAATATGATAGAAATCAATACAGTCTCTGCTTTCTCTTTCCTGGTGTTTGTCACGAGGAGACCAACGTTGCCTTCTTCCCCTATTAATAATGCATGCCTGTAGATATATTTCATTTTTTGTAAAGAATTGTGAAATAGTCACATAGAAAGGAGTGATCTAAAGAATTGACAGTATTTGCAGTAACAAACAGTTTGATCAGAAGGTCAGCTTCCTTAGTGGTTAATGTGTAACACTATGCTATGAAGGTTATGCAACTTTAAGAGAATACGAAGAGCCTGTGTTCCAAAACTACATTCAGATCGTAAGATGGAGACAAAAGTAAAGGTCACCAGGAAATAAAACCACACCTCCCATCCTGCCTGTTAAATTG
This sequence comes from Lepisosteus platostomus, assembly GCF_059453375.1. Classification (NCBI taxonomy): domain Eukaryota; kingdom Metazoa; phylum Chordata; class Actinopteri; order Semionotiformes; family Lepisosteidae; genus Lepisosteus; species Lepisosteus platostomus. The sequence goes on from NC_142632.1 coordinate 14,263,990, forward strand.
GATAAATCTGGGGCAGACGAAAGAGCAGGCTAATCCTTTGATAAGGAGTCCTGCAGATAACCTGCCATATCTACAGACCTACAGATCTACATCAAAAGCTGCCATCACAAAAGACAAGAAAGAAAATCTTCCTTTAAGTGGTAAACATGAATGAACTGGCAGCCTTCATGCTATAACTGTCCTGTCCTCTAGGGAAACAAATCATGGCTTTAACATCTCCCAAACCATCAATTATTAAACAACTTTGCTTATCATTAAAAAACTCCACATTTGTGCGCAAGTACTTGTAAGGTTAAAGGGATTCTACAGTTACACATACTAAATTGTCACACCTAGGGTTGACTGAGAAAGCAAACAGACGTATCAAAATCGAAACCTCAAATAGTCATTCTGAAACCGAAGCGAATAAAACTTCAAGCGCTCTTCAGTCTTGGCAATGTCCTGTTCCAAACAATGGTTAAAAAAAAGTGAAGAGCATCAGAAGGTCAGTTCAGTCTAAGTTCTGCAGCTATAAAATTTCATTAAATACAATAAGTGCATTCTTGTTTCAAAATGGCAGAGTATCCTTGCAGGGGGAAGTATTTAAATTGTGCTGTATCACTATGCTGTATCATTTAGAGTTCACTGAGCTCAAAATCTAAGCACCTTAGGTTGATGAGGATTGACATTTCTAAATTTAGAAGAAATCTCAAAATTAACAGTTCATTTTTTGCTGGAGGGGAGGGGACAATTCTGATCAAATTCAGTTCACACAAAAATTGCAAGATGTTCTTTTGCAGAATTACAAAGCATTTAACTAATACTTGGATCTTGCAGAACGTGTTATTCAAAACTTTGTAAATTTCTGTCTTTTTATTTCCCCAACAACAAGGGACAAATGAAAACAATGCTGTAATTTTATACTAGACCGTATATCCACAGGAAATTTCACCAATAAATTTATCCTGCTGTGGCTACAATATGATGAAACATACTACATAAATGCAAGATAATATTATTATTCCTATTGCACTCAAAACCTGAACTCAGTTTAGTCAAAATGTAATCCAATTAGTAGGCCTACTCAATATGGGCAATATGTTTAATTTGTTTTTATTTTTTTTCTGCTTACAAGTGGCAGACAGAATGTCGTCACTGCGACACTCTCCAGGCTACAGTAACAGCAAAGCAAAGGTCATCCTGCAGTTCACAGCAGTGGAAGTGACCTCGCTGACTCCAGGAAGTTACTGTGGGAAATCACCGGAACTTCACAGCTCAAACCGCTCAACTACAAAAGTGAACTCTGCCCGCCCGGCAGCATCACTCTGCAATCACCTGGGCTGTCGTTTCCACTCTTCACAGTGGAAACACCTAGACCCAACAAGTGGTTCGAATAAAAAAAGGGACAAAACAGCCCTTTTTTATAACTTCGTCCACCTGTATAAAACCTAAGACCAAAGCAGCTGGAATTCTCAACATTTGCACTAGGGTTTCATCAGGTCCGGAGCTCCCTTTAACTCACACGCTCAATCTCTCTAAAATCTGCTCAAGCATTTTCAGACCTAGTCAGGAAACCCACACATTTGCTATGTCTCTGTGTTGTAAGATATGGAAATGGTCACAAATTGCTTCACTTTGCTGTCTCACTCTTTACTGCCAGAAACCATGAACAGTTGTGCTGTAGTTCTCCCTGCAAGAGGAATGAGAGCTATAAATACACCCCACATGAAGAAGCCCATTAGACATGTTTACAAACACATCCCAGGGCTCACACACTGGAACGTCTTAGCTCTTGCAATCCACGTGACTGCAACCACACAAATACTTTGAATATTTTCTTGGTTTCCGACAATCAAGCAGAGCTCCTTAAATATGGAAAAATAAGGTCTGGTTGTCTAGGGTATGAGATGACTGTAGCAAACTTAAAAGGGCTGGCACTTCAAAGACTTTACTGTCTAGTGCCGAGAAAAAGGTGAACTCGTATATCCTTTCTCTTCCTGCCAGTTCTGTGAATTCTCACAGTGAAGTGCTCTGATAAGAAACTAGTTTGACATGTGCAATTCTCATGGCATGCAATGATTAGCCTGGCTCAAACAGTGTGCCCTTCACTTTCCTCTCTCTTATTAAAGCTTCCAATTCTGATTTTGCAATCCTGGGTGCTCATGGACCTCTTACCAAGTGTCAAACTTACTGCCCTTTTCACTACAGTGGGGGTGTACTAGTCACAGAGCAGGTGAATAGCCAGGAAGGCAAAAAGAGAAAGTGCAGGCATCAGGCGGATATAGAGGAGGGATTCAAGTTGTTTATTTTCACTGATTACTATACGGTTGTGATTAGTGTTGGTTTGGTTTATTTCACCGATGTGTATTCGAGTTAATTAATGTCACTTTAATTAAATTCAAACCAATGCATTAGTACTTTACTTATCATAGGGGGGGGTATATGTGAATTTGGCTATTTGGAATGGTCTCTGCACCGAACCTTGCAAATTTCGAGACCCGACTCTCTGCATCAAGAACAATTAAATAACCTGAGCTCCATCTGTAACGGACCAGCAATGCCTACTGAACCCCTTAGCTTCTAGAGATTCACAATATACACAAGAATCACAATCTCCTTCCATAGAAACATATGTCTCATTCCTGACTGAAGATGACAAGATTTAAAGGCACTGCTGAAAGATGGTGCTAAAGGGCACAGTGGGCCTGGAAAAGAACTTGAACTCTGTTTCATCAAGTCTTAATACCACTTAAAAGACATTTGCTTTGCACGCTTATTTCCTGTTGTTCATCTGAAATTTACTTTCCTGCAGCAAGAAGGGGAAACTGAAAAACAATTCTGTGACAAACCCTTCTGCTTCACTCACTAACAGCACAGTTTAGAAGTCTATAGAAACTGATAAACGCTTGAAAGCTTGTCTTCTTTGATGCAATAAAAGCACATCCTTACATTAGACAAACATCCTTCACTTTTATATAAAACTGCTTAACAACTGATTAACGCTTGAACCCTAGGGGTGACATAATTTGGACCTGATTCTGTTACACTTTTATGTAAAGCTAAAGTACTTACGTTTTAATGTTGTCATGATAAACCTTTGTATCTGATGGCTGATTATAGAGGGGCTGAAAGAGAAGAAAATAAGATATAATACTCCATATATCTTTTATTTTCTCCTTATTATGTACAATGGGCTTAACAATTATTGACACCTGTGATAAAGCTAACCAAAAAAGTCATAGAAAATAAACAGAACAGATAATGAGCTGTACTTTATGCCCAAATAATGGGAAAACTACAAGCTTTTATTATAATACAATTATTTCAAAACAAATGGTTTTAAAAGAGTGATACTATTTTTTCCTCAAAATTATCATCATGCGTGCCAATAATTCTTGGGTTGACAGAAAATAATCAGCAATTCTGGTTTACATCCTGCTGACACGGTATTTTATCTGGTAGAACACGATATTCTTGATTATGAGTTAATCAGATGTAGTTACTTTACATTACTCAGCATATTAACTTCCATGGGCGGGTTTCATGGTTGGGAGACAAGCACACCTAGAGTTAGTATTTCTTTAACAGGGAGTGTTGTGACACAGGCATAACAAAACACTTACCAGTTCAACTTTCGGCCCAAGCCCTTCAAATATCTTATGGGCTTCTTCAGCTTTTTTCTGCAATTTGAAGACAGGGCAAAATGGTTGGAATACTGGGGATGGATCAATGAAAATCAGGTGTAAAAATGTTTTATCCTATTATGACTTCAAAATTGATTCACGGCTTATAAAAACTGCTGCATCTGTAATGGGACTAGAACATTTTCACTGAACTGTAGCGCGACAAACAGGAGGCACGTGTGAATTTGATTTAAAGCAGAAATATGACTATGATAATGTGCCATCTACCAAACATATTCCATATAGTTTCATTGCTAAGGGGTGACATCAGAGAACAGAAAAATAAAAGCAAACAATCCATAATTCTTTGAAACAATTCAAACAAAATATATGAACATGGTGCATCTTATTTTACTCCAGATCTTACTTTTCCTTTAAAAATCAATTTGAAACAGCCACTCAGGGTGCTACTTGCCATGTCTTAATTTGCACCTCCTTTCAGTTTTCCTATCATTCTGCCAGACACAGACACTGAGGGCTGCATTTGTCGTTCTGCTTAAAGAAAATGGCTCTTTAAGCATTACATGGCTTCTGATATTTTCTCAGCAAACACTTGGGTTTGTTTTGTCTCAAATATGATCTCTGGAACAAATTTTCCAGCCCTTTTTTAGGTCAAACTGACTCCCAGGGCAGCTGAACTCTGAAAATGAAGACGGTCTTTCCCAGGCACTCAGAAAGGGTTCTGCTGACTAAGTGAGAGGCAGCTATTTTCTCAGTGCACGAATGTGAATTGTTCATGAAATACTCTGTCCTGGAGCTGGACAGAAGCTTATTAACAGAGGCTCAAAGGACAACTTATCAGCATACATCAACCAAGTCCTTCCATTTACATATTCCTCAAACTCATGTCTGTGCCTGGCTAACAAAGCATAGGAAACCAGCGATGGCCACTGTCAAAAATTAACTACCTTTTGATTACAAATGCAATTTCCGGCTGGTTTCTTCTCTGTACTAGAAAATAAAAAGTAAGATCCAGACATCCTGAAATAACGTACATCTCTGCTGGTTTGACACAAGGGGATTTTAAAATTGAGAGATACAACCACGTACATGCACAGAATTTATATCATTCAGAGTCATCATGTAAATTAGATCTAACTGTGCTACTAAAAAAATTCCGCATTCTGGTTTAATATAAGCGTTAAAATTAATCCTAGATGACCCCTTTGAAGTTTCAGTACCACTAGTTGGTAATCGCTGCTTAGTGTCTACATGATGGTAGCCAAAACCAACAAACAGCAGGGTTCAATATTAGAGAACAAACACAGGGGATTGCCCAGACACAAAAATACACAGACATGAGGTTGACTTGAAATAAAGGCAACTGTGCTGTGTGTATACAACCTGGCTGCATTTTCCTGTTATCAATTAAATCATTTAAAATGTACACAGTCGGCCTCAAAGCCACAGAAGAGTCCCAGTGATGAAGAGACGGTGCTTGCGAACAAGCAGTCCTAATCAACCGGCTGAGGCTTTTCCTGCTGCAAGGGTTAAGAGTTGCCTGAACAGGAAGCCGTGCCTCAGCGACAGGCCAAGCCAGGACTTCCTGCCAGCTAGCAGACACAGCGAGGCTGAACTCCAGTAACCCCGCAGCTCTGTCAGCACAGCCAGCCATCTGTGTCCACAATTAATGAACATGACATTCGCCTCACAACCTCCTACACGTCCTCGCAGAAGAAAAGGACAGCTGCAGAAACTTCACCTGGCGCCCAGACCGAGACGCGCACGCCCAGCTCCACGGGGGCAGCGGTTTTAAAATGTCTGCAAGCGCGTTACATAACCCTGCAACCTTTCATGAAAGCACAAGATTTCATCTGAAAAGCACAATAACAAGTACAGAACACCAGGCAACCGGGAGGAGCAGTGCTTTCTCTCATTATCCATTTGTTTAGCCCTCGACTTGATTTTTAAAAATAGAATCAACACCATCCAGGGAGGTCATAAATCAAAACAAAAAGGAAAACACACTGAGAAATTCAGGGAGGAAAAGGTTTATGCATGTGCAACATGTATTTTAAGAGCGTAAATAGATTGTAAATGCCACAGAGATAGAGTCATTGCAATGCAGGACAGGTTCTGTGCTGTCATCATTCTCTGGGCGAGCTGAAGGTGTCAGATTCTTACCCTGTTCTCGTCGTAGATGATCTGCACGATGCTGCGGTGCTTCTGCTCCACAGGTGGTGGAGAGACCGGCTTCTCTGGCTCTACTGGCTTTGCTGCTTCCTCCTCCAGTTGTTGCTAGGAGACAGACACACAGGCGCCTCCAGTCAGAAGGGCCACGGGCCTAGCTATCTATATGATCCAACGACCTTCGGCACGGAGGAAGGCCAGGAATTGTCTCCTTCTCCCAACTAAAGGAAAGGGGCAGCTTCAACGGGAATGTGCCAACCCAAGAATAACAAGGAAAGCCACCAAAGTCAGAAAAAAATTTAAAAACTTAACTCTGGTATACAATTGTAAACCAGACTTATGCTAAATGATACTCAAAGGTGACTTCTAGGGGTGTAAATTTAGAAGTTATATATATATAAACACCTGTAACTTTTACTATTTACACGACTGATGCCTTTATCCAAGGTGACTTACTGCTACTAAAATCTAGGTTCCAGGTGCAATGGCATATAGCAAACTCACAAATAAGGAGTAGAGTACAGTGTTTAGTGCAGTGGTTTGGACTTTGTATTGGCACACATTCCCTTCTGCACAATACGGCGCTGATAGCCGAAGAGGGGAATGGCACTGGGCACACAGAGGTGAAACCCAGCACAGCACGGTCCCAGTTAACAGCCCTGCAGACACACCCCCACACCTCGTCTGAGCAATCCGTGGCAGCATCCCGGGGCTCCGCTGTGCAACACCGAGATCCCCTGGAGAACCGCACTTACTGGTTAGAAATTTAGGAATATTAAAGAAAGCCTGAAGGTGCCTAACACTGGCAAATTCACTTTTTTTTTTAGGTTATGTAGCCTAATATTAACCTACTAGTTTATGATCCTTCTTGTTAAAGACAAGCACCTCCCACTCAAAGAGCTTTATAAAGGCACAGTACAACAGAGCGTAGCAAAAGATAAAAGATGGCTAATTTAACATTCACATATCATGCCTTACTTCAAAGTGAAGTAGGAAGACTACAAGCGCTCACACAAAAGACACAAGGCCGTAAGACCCAAGAGGTGCAGAGAATCGTGACCCGTAATAGACCCACTTTATTAACTGGACATACAAAGGAAAATATATCTAAAAGAAACGTGAGATGCTGCAGAAAAACCCACACTTTGATGCAACACAGTGAAAAGAACCCCCCTTGGTCATATTTAGAGGTAACCACTTCAGTTGTTCTCATGTTGAGTCAGCCTGATCTTTCAATTTAATGTGCTGTGGTATACTTCCACCAAGCAAATCAAAGCCTATATTTCCATTAAAGAATGGAAAAAATACAACCCTGAAAGACTTTAACAGATTACGGTTTGATTAAGTGGAATAATGAATCAGAAGCCAACTCCTCCAGTTAGAGGTCCAAGATGGTGACAACTTCACATGCAAAGCTTACGGAACCAAGCTGATCACAGCAGAAAGACAATCTGCTGTACAGAACCAAAAAAATGAAAATAAATCTTATTCTACAGCCAAGAACAGTTTGATGATTCCATTTTCAGAAAGCAAGTCAATATTCCACTAAAATGGCAAAACGTTATCATCATCTAACTGAAGAGGGAGCTGAAGAGGAAGATGATTTGGAAATGAGACGTTTTTACTGTAGTTTCTTACCTTTTTTTATTGAATTAATTGAAGACATTTAAAGACATTAATTGAAATGCCTGGTTTTGAACCCAAAAGAAGTTCACCGAATAACATTAACAGAACACTTCCATTTTAGTTATCTCTGAAATCAAAACTCATCAGTGGGGAACATCGCAGGTGTAACAATGCTGGAAATGTAATCCATCAAGGAGAACAACTAGTAATAACAGCCATTGGAAAATGTTAACCCAGAGTGCATCAGAAATACTATTTTTCTACTCTGAAGATGCAAAAAAAATATTTTCTTTAGACTTTACACAAGCCACTGCACGAACACAAGGGCACTGTACACGTCCTACAGAAAGGAGTTGAATGAAGACAGACACTTTTTATTCCATGTATCACAGTTCATTCAGCACTTCAGGTACTTGAGATATCAAGCATGATTTTTTTTTACAGAAAACCATTTTTCAGCGATTAAATCGGACACTGGTATTACTAATGTAGCCGAAAATCCCCCCTGAGGAGTGCGTGAACCTCATAGCACATAACAGGAGGTGCCTTGTTAGTAAAATCGATGCCGGAGGAGGATTTACAAAATACTGACGACGGGGGAATGAATAAAAGTGACCTTTGTATTCCCAGCCGACTGCGAGCGGGATTCTGGAGGTGGTGCATGAAAGGCAGCCGACAGGAGGGTGGACTCGCTGGCCAGGGCCCTCTGGGTGACACACCGGCCCCTGCGGCCCCCAGGGGCTGGCAGGCTTGTACTGCTGCCAGAGGGACGGACCTCCTGCACCGGGCAGTGCTGCTCGGGGACGAGTTCAACGGCCAGCAGCGCGACGGTCGAACTACAATTCCTACCGCGCGCCCATGTCCGGCTGCAGGGGTGGTACACATCAGCTCAGCTAGCTATAACCAGCGTCTATCAAGAACCGAACTACTGTGTTGTAATTCTATTTTTCTTACATGGCAATTACAACAGAAGTAATGCAACTATGAAACCACATATGGTGAACAACTGCCTCTAGATTGAGCCTTTAAGTCAGCGATGTGAATGCGCTCCAACAGCAGAAAGCTGGCTAAAACAGCTGACCCACAAACTGCCACATCCTGAACAACAGCTCATAAGAGTCCCAATGTGAGCCCTTACCTGCTTCTTCTTGAGTTTGAAGATCTGCTGCTCCACCTTGGCAATTTCCCTGTCCACGCGGTCCATGCTCTGGATCAGCTCTTCCTTGGACAGTTTGGACGGGGAGGCGTCCTGCTCGTCCACCAGGTGCTGGGTGCCAGGTCCCGGGGAAGAGGCCTCGGTCTTCACGTTGAACGATGTGGTCTCCTGGTACACAGGCGGACAACGAGAGAGATGCATGATCCTGGACATCACCCTGACTTTCTAGGCTCTAGGTTCTGGGAGGTGATTCAGTAAGTTCTTTTTGAAACAAAAGTGTTTGCATGATATAAAGCTCATGACACTATGGCACAGAGCTGGTGAATTAGGTGCATTTTAATAGTAATTTCCATTTTTTCATTTCCCGATGCTTATATAAAAATGGAGAATCTGGGCCTGAAACAAGACATCAAACTGTAATTTTGTGTTATGATGTCCAGATAAGAAGGAACCCATTAATGCAAGATGTATCAGCAGCATCATTAAATTAAACAGTGACTCACTACAGAAAGGAGAAAACGGCATTCTCAGGATGGCATTCTTAAAGATGACCAGTAAAAGCCTGTGGGTCCTCTTACCTTCTTCACGTCCGCCGAAGCCCTCAGGCCATCCGGCAGCGTGTGTGTCAGGGGCAGGACCCCAGCCGCCGCAGCACGCTGGAAATGGGCCTCGGAAACCGCCTCGATCCTCGGCCTCTTTGACTCCAAGGCCTCGTGGTCAGACTGGGAGGACACGGTGTGGAACTGCTGCTCGTAAGTGCCATGCCTCCTGTCAGGCGGCCTGAGGGAGACACAGGTTAGCACCCGCCCCACTCTGCCCCCTGCTGGAAGCCGGACGGCAGTGACCCACGCAGGAGAGATGACTCCCCAAGTGTCAACCGGACTGCCGAGCGGCACAGAGAGGACATCCCCTGCACGCTTCATGTCCTACACAACACACAAGGCATCTCAGATCCGTTTGAGAAAATCGTCTCAAATGGCAAGTATTCCCAGCTTAAAGTTAAAACTAATTACTAAATGATATCCACATCTGCATAGTGGGGCTATAACAACAAGATTACATGAGCTACAAGAGGCAGGAGGGAGAGAGAGAGAAGATAGGTGTATGCTCAGGACATCGACAGCATTTTTTTAACAAAACTAAATCTGAGCCGCCAGTGTTGACCAGATTTCTGACATCTCTGGGATATGGGTTTAATGCTGGGCTGGGATGTAGACAGGCTGGTTTGTTGCTGTAGCAAGCACAGCATCCTGGCAGGCCAGGGCGGTGGCGCCTTGACTGGGGCAGTATGGGGTGGTTACCGTTCTGTCCCAGGGTGGAACTCCGAGAGCAGGGAGGGGCGCCTCCGGAGCTGCTGCTGCTGGAGGAGCTGGGAGGCTGAGCTGACCTCCTGCAGGTGTGGCCGGTAGTCAGGAACTGCAAACTCCTGCAAATGCGGCAAAGTCAGGAGGCAAGGGGTCAAACACGGCGTGAAGGAAGAAAACCAAGGACAGAAGCTGAGGCTGCTAGCGCCAGACCTCAACCCCAACCCTTCTCTCAGAAGTGTCTTCACCAGCCACTCCGATGCTTGTGACTTATTGCTTGCATTTGCTAAGTACGACTCTACGACCCATGTAGATGGGCCCCAATTTATCCACCACTGAAATGCAGCTTCGTTACATACAGTATCAGGCAAAAGAAGAGAGAAATGACTACACCTCTTAAATCAAGGGGGAGTACTCGAAGGACATTGTATGAATTAAACTGGAATGAACTCCCCTACGCTTACAAACAATAACCAAGTAGTCAGGGCCACAATTTAACATTTCATCCAAAACGCAATGTGTCCTGTAGTAGTATCCCTTTTAGTAGAGACAAGCAGTTGTAACAAAGAAAGTGTGTAAGACCTGACAACAAAGGCCATCTTCATGACTTCCCCATAGATATTCAGCCCAGACCAAAGTCCAGACATTTTGGTAAAATGAATGTTGGTTAAGGTTATCAATTAATTGCATCAGTACAGTCCTAAAACAACTGATAAGGTTTTGAGTTTTTTTGCTTGCCCATGGGTCGCACATATCCTACACTTAATAGTCTGCTTATGCATCAAGAGGTCCCTTTGGGTCTCGAGGCATGTGGAATTCAACAGCTTTTAGAACTTGTATCACATTATCTGAAATGCTGCCTGCATCAGCCTCAAAAAACACTAAACAAATCAAGGGTTAAGCACCTTCGCCTAAACAGCAGAATAAACTGCTAGAATTGCAAGATATTCGCTTTCTGTTTCTGTAGGAATGTGACTAAATGTAAAATACTATAAAGACGTGTGAAAGAATTCACACCAATCAAGAGAAAAAAAGCTAGGCAGTAGGAGATCCAAGAACAATCTAATGTATTTAGCATCTAATTCTTAGAACTGAGATGGGAGAATAATAGCACATTGTTCCATCTGTAATACAATCTACCACTCTACCTGCAGTGAGCCAGTTGACTTTAGTCTGCGTATTTTCAAAAGAAACACTGGAATGTCATCCAATGTCAAATGTTTTAGAGAGGTCACATTATATTATATTTGCTTCTGATTTAAAAAACATTGTTCACTTTAAAATTCTGTGACACAAAAATTTCTTTGACCATCCTTAACATGAAAGAAAAAAGGTATTTTAAAATTGTGCATAACCGATTAAGATACTAGATTTAACCAACCTTAATCCATTAAGGGAAAATGCTAAATTAATCTGTAACAATGAAGATCAATTAAAAAAATTGATTTTAACATGGTTATAGGCAATTTTGGAGGTTCTGTGGGCTCAGAGCTAACCTAATTATGACAATCATATGGATCTTGTGCGCCTGCTTAAAATGGTTTGATTCTAAGATCATCCTGACAGTGGCTTTTCTGTAATCCTATTAAAACAAGAACTGTGCCAGGAAATTTCATCTCATCTCCAAGATTCCATTCAAGAGACTCGCCACTTCTGCATACATATAAATCAGCATGGCCATAGATGGCTCACTGGAGTAATCACCAGATGGGCACAAAACAACTGCCAGGTCTAAATTTAAACACAAAAATGCCAAGCACCTTTATTTCTGTACACTCTCCCTGTTTGTCAGACTTGATCATATAGAATAAAGTTCCCATGCACATCTCTGCACTGTTCTACTGCTAACCTCACACGTACAAGGCTCATGAAGAAAAATGCAGATTGCACTTGAAAGTTCCTGTGAGATAAATCTTTCAATGACTGCAGGTGTTCACCCAACTGATAAGTACTTAGAAGAAAACTATGAGTCAGGAGGTGTGCTCCTGATTCATGCTCTCTGGACACTGTGCTCGTGCGGTATCTGGGTTACCTGATGGCGCGCTGTGGTGAAAGTGTACTGGACTGAGTGAGGGGGGTAACGGCTCTGCTCGGTGCTGAAGGCCCCCTGGCCAGCAGGGTATCCCGAGCTGGACATGACTGCGGGCCTCGTCGGTCACTGCAAACCTATCAGGGCCACCGGGGGAGAGAGCATCCGGGGAACCACCTGGGAAAAACAAGAGACAAGCAAACAAGCTTATTCCCCAACGCAAACAAACGCGCACCCTCATGAAACCCACACAGCAACCTCACTGACGGTCTGGGGTTTTCGTGGAGCGAACTCCTAGCACTATTAAGAGAGGAAATGCAAAACTCCAACCCAACTGATGGCAAAGAGGAAGCGAATTCCAGCAGATGACACATAACTCCTCCCAAACAACTCACACTATACAGTTGTCTGAACGTAAGCGAGCTGGGGGAAAAAAAAAAGATGATTTTTAATGGGTAATCACAATTCATGAGTTGTCATAGGTTTGCTTGCCTTGCAAGCAGCATTTTGTTAAAGAGCTGGGAGTTGCCCACGGGCTCTGGGGTGCTGTGTGCATCCTCTGCGTGCAGTCCTGGGGCGGGCACACAGCTCCCCACCGTGGATCAGCTGCTACACGGAGAACTGTCCTGCCAGAGCTGCTGCTGCTGCTGCCTCAGCACAAAGGAGAGCCGGGCCTTCATTCACATCTACCTCACAACAAAGGCCATTCGCCGTGCCCGCACTGGGGCTGCCCTCCGCCCAGCCGCCATGCTTCATCCAGAGAGCTGCCTGGTTCGGGAACACGCTGTCCATGTGATTCAATTACACAGCGGATCAGATTGCAGGTAAATACAGTACCAGCACACAAAAGGCCAAGGAACAAGAAACCGCATCAATCTCCCCATCGCTCAGTAGCATCTTACTGGCTTTTTCCCTCCTTGCGTGTGGCCAAAACATTCTGCAGATATGAGCCTCACAGTGACAATTAAAATCATTTTCCGTAACGGCTTCAAATCACATACTACATGAAATACCAAGAAGTCATTTTCTGCTTCTGCATGACCAGCAATTTGAAGAGTTTGTGGTTGATGCTTAAAATGTTCTGAACAAGAGTTCTTCTCATTCTTAGCTAAAAACTATAAATGCATACGGTCAGGAAGTGAATAAATGATAGAAAATAAAAAGGAACCTTATTTAGCATCCCATTTGTAAATCAAGGTTCCACAAACAAAATAACCCATTATATCGATTCATTTTGGATTCAGAGAATTAAAGTTTTAATGAAAGTTTGACTAAACAGGGCACTTTGAATAATGCAGAGCACACAACAAGATAGAACAGCATTCAGAAGATTCACTTGAATATGAAATTCTCTTTTAAGCAAGCCATCTTCCTTCATTAGAATAAAAACATGGAACAGCTAAGGAATGATGGTTTAGGCAACAGATTACAACTCTTACGCCAGCACAGGATCGGCAACGTGCCGTCCATAAAATATGAGCAGCGACTGCTTTTCACAATTTAAATATGAAGCAGCACGCACAGCACTGCCAGGCAACAGAAACGTCAGCAAGTGCCCGAGCCCACTCCTCAGCTCTCAAGAAGACCTTCAAGGCTTCGAAAGCGCGGCGTGGCCAAGGCACTTCAAACCAAGGACTTGACAGGAAAGTCTGATGCAAGAACATCATGCAGGGCGCCGCGAACAGACGTGGGAATCCCAGAAAGAACGAAACTCATCAATAAGAGCAGGACATGCTCCCGCCTCCTGACTCCACCTAACTCTTGATTTCACACAGGAAATCACGAGGAATCACCGAGGGACACTTTAAGTCCAGAAAGAGCGCACTGGCTATAATTACACAAGACTATTTAGGGATCATGCAGATGTCTTGGTTATTGCTTTAACACCTTTCCTGGTGGCCCTGACTGTAAACAGACTACGATTAGGAGCAAACATACATTTTCAATATCATTCTGATTAACGATGAAAGTTACACTAATAAAACTTTGAAACAATTGGCCATGCAGTGATGGAGACTTCCTACAGCGCAAACAGAACTGGGCCATGCATAGGGTATTTCATTCACTAACTGTGACCAGGACTACCCTACCCACAAGTGGCCCCTGGGTGGTCTGGAGATAGTCGGGACATCTGCAAGTGTGCAGTACCGCCAGTGACAGATGCTCTCCTTGTACCGATGAGCACCAGCTCCGAAGTGTGGCGAGAGAAACCATAACCTTGTCCTCTATGCTGGTGCAGGAGCCACACAGGCAAAACAGCTTGATCAAAAACCAGCAATTTAAAATGGGGAGAATACAAAAGAATATATATATTTATTAGTGATAGTTACAAGTGGTGACTCCACATTAAAAAAAAGTCAAGCTAAAATATATTCTTATTTTCTCTGCTTCTTTGAACTGGTTCCTATAACTGCTTACTGTAGACCTACAGTATCTATATCTGCTGCTGCCTGGGCTTTCCTAAATCAGCTTTCAGCCTTGAATTGTAATATTGCGGTATGCATCTGTTGCACCAATAGACAAAAGTTGGAATAATTCTCAAGATGCAAATGCTAAATCCAAAAATTTCTTGCATACTGACACCACTTGGTATTTTTGAGTGTTAGCCTTACATTCATGTCAAGCTTAAGTAGACTAATGTTATGAATTATCTTATTAGGACTTAAAACAAGCCTTGAATTTAAAAATAAATAGAATCTGACAGCAAAAACTGCTATAATGTCACAGATGGGGTAAACAAATGCACTACCTCATTGCAAGTCCTATGAGGTACAACCCTTTCCCTTTAAGGAAACAGTGCTCAACAACCTACATCACAGTTCCTTAACACTCCAATTTTTTAAATGCTGATTTAAGTTTGCTGGCTCGCTTTGCCAGATCTGACCTAAAAACCCAAACGAAAATTCATCCGTAATTTCACTGTTGCTCGGATCGTCTTGGGTGTCATTTTTACCCCGTAAATGGCATACCCCTCTTGGGAAAGCTGCCAACAAGCACTTCCTTCTCCCTGAGCATTCACAACAGTTCCTTTCCTCAGCTTACACTGCGCACACCACCACGCTCAAGAGAAACGCATGCGGCCTCGTATGGTTTCTATGCAAAGCTGGAAGTCTTGGTAATCTCCAATAATCCGGTGTAGGTATATAAAAAGATCTGACATCTGACCCATTTGACACTGATCCAAGTCTAGTGCATTACAGTGAGCACAAATGGAGTTCAAAATGCAGGCCCACGGTCTGCAGGCAGTGGCTGTGGTTTACTTTGAGAGCAGATGTCTGGCACATCGATTGTGAAACAGGCAACAGAAACAGCTGGATGTTTGAAAAGGGAAGCCATCATATTGAGCAGGTAAACAACCCCAAACCAAAATCTACACAGAGGGCCATCTTAGGATGGTAAAACCATTATTTGTTCTTCTCGACACCCACATGCAAACACTTCTGGTCATGCTATGAACCCAACCTCAAAGTTACAAACACATTACAGATCACAGCAATAGAAACATTCTATTACTCATCTAAACAAGGGACCACAATGTAAAGTTGAACAGGGAAGTTGAACAGTGTGCAGTGATCACCCCTGCCAAGATCTGAGCACAAACACACAGACGAGTTAAGTGGAACTCACACAGAAGGAAGAAATAATAGCAGGTATAGCAAGAATAAAACATGCCTTTTATTAATTAAGAATAGGGACAATATTGCACACATACAAATAGTAAGAGAGCACTGGGCAATAGGCAGTGAGACTGGGAAACACAAAACATCATTTTCATCAACAATCGAGCCCCTCTAGGTGCTAAAAAGAACATCTATCGGAGCTAAAAGGCCATTTCTTCTCCATCTTATTAAAGGCAACACGTTATAAATGTGCTTTCAGTTTCAATTTGGGGATAAAAAAAGTACTTTCCGTGTATAGATCTCTTCAGAGAGATTACACACAAGTTATTAGCCTACAGAGAGTCTGGTAAATTATGAAATGTGACCGTTCCCCAGAACCTAGTTCTGCTCTACTCATTCCCACCTGTCACTCACCAAATGAAGCCACCAGGTTCAGCCCACCTCGTTCTCCTGTGGTTTCCACCCAAACCCACGATGCACGCCTGCTTTCACAGTTTCAGAACACTCATCAAGGGGCTCGCTGCGTTACCTCTGTTCCCTTAACCAACTGACCAATTTTGGTATGCCAACTGCCAGATGTAGTCAGCTGAATTATCCTACTGTCCTCTTAGGCTTTTAAAAAAAGTACAGCTGCACGGTGATTTCTGAACGGTCAGATCCACCAAACCTGTCTGCTTCTTACTTCACACACTCTCACAGCAGCATCATGCACTGTGGAACAGGAGGGGGTTCTGCAGCCCGACACCTCTTCCTACATGTGCTTGACAGCATGAGAAGACAAGGTGCAGTGCAGAAAGGCACGGGTCAGGTAACAGGTTTACAAGAGGCTCCTGTCTCCGTTCTCTGTAACTGTGTGACGGGCATCGTGTTTCAGAATGGAGGCCTTTAAGCGAGTCTGTGTCACACTTTCACCCAGGACAGTGAGAGCTTTGGCTACCATCCGCCATGCAATGAGAAACAGGAGTCAAAACGTATAGTAAGAGGGGGGAATTAGAAAAAGAAGGAAATTATTGTGTGGAAAATATCAGGCTGCAGTTAACTCCCGCAAATAAGTTATCAGCTTCATCACAAATCCCCACAGGAGGCCAGAAGACCTGCTTAGAAAAGTCATTTCACCAGACGGGTCTAAATTTATTTATTTTCTTCCGATAAAAGGAGAATAGCTGTATAATTCATTATAATAATATGAAATGATGGGTTTTCAGGCACCTCATGGCCTATAACCTACGAACCTGTACAAAGGCAAGAACGAATGAAGGGCAATCTGAAGAGGGCAGCAGCCTGAATTTAAATACACGAAAGCTTTCTGTCGAATAAACCAGCCTCCAAAGTCCACATCTTAAATTGTTTCTTCCTGAGCAAGTTCTAAAATAACGTGCTATGTGAGAAAAGTTTCTTAATCAAAGATTGAAAAAAACACCTAACTCTGTAACAGTACTCCCAGACACTTCCTCCAAACCAGAGGGATATAAAGCCTTATTTTATTTGCAGCCCTGTAACAATTCAATATTGGACCATGCAGAGACAACCAGGACAAAATGGAATGGAAAACAATTTGACAATGATATTGAAATGCCAACGAGACCAGTCAATAGTCTTATGTGGGTCTTACTAAACAAACTCCTCAACAGACTACTGTAACTCTTCTCACTTTATATAAGATTGTCCTATATATAAAAATCGTGCTACGGTATCTGATAAATTTACCCATTGAAAACGCCTGCAGGTCTCGAACATAAACATTCTAAATCAGTTATAATTAAAAATATGATTTGGGTTAGAACTAAATCTCAACAAGACAGGTCTAGTAGCACAGCAAGTTAACAAAACAAGGTCTACACATACGCAGTATCTATAATTATTATAATCTTTGCTTTAGACATATATTAAATTTATCATCTAGAGCCTTTAAAACCATAATCTCATCTACAAGCAGCTGACCAGCGACACAGCACCCACTCTTAAATAAAAGAAAACTCCCATTTCTTTCCAAGAGGAACGCACCATGTCATTTTCAAGAGTCACGGTAAAGTATTTCTTACAGTTTCTACTGAAACAACTTTCCGACTCCCAGCGACTAAACATCACCGGTTTCCAGAGTGATGGTCTTTCATGCGTACATATCCAATGGAATGGTTTTCCACGGAAATGAAGAATTTTAGATGTACAGCATGTGGGAAATCATTTCTAACAGCGAGGGTCCGTTAGCCAGAAAAAAGTACCAGAAACTTCAAGCACACCATCTTTGAAAAGCAGGAATTGTGGTCAGCATCTCCACTAAGTTATTCAGATCGTCCCATTAAAACAAATCACGGATTTGGCAAAGTTTTATATTACCAGCAATGTCAAAGGCTAACACGTGGAAAGCAACAGAAGAAAACAGGTTCGTGTTTTTCACTACTGACGAAAAAAATAGACTACATTTGGAGCCAGAGATTGCACACGGTTGCCTCCTAATACTTATAACGCTGAACAGAAGCATGCCCTGCTCATCACTGTGCAGTCAGATCAGTTTTTAACTGGTACGACACACGAAGAAATCACCGTACAAGACGTGACTTCACCCCCCCCAAAAAAAAAACCTTGTTTCTAGTTTTAAAGTCAGCCCTATAACGTGATGTCCTGCAGCGCCCGTTAGTGCGCGGCCCGCCGGTTAAAAACGGCCCCCACTCGGCGCGGAAAACAACGTCGGAGGCAAAAAAATATATATGTAAATGCGGCTTCCAACCATGAGAAATAACTGCCCCCCAAGTTCCAAACAATACAACCCATTATCAGCCAAAGTCCAAGCAATATTTAACCTATTGGATGCACAACCCAGCCGCCATCTTGCATTAGGATAGACGACTGGTGAGAGAGCTCAACCCCACCAGCGGCGAGAGGCAGCGACGTTAGCACTTGTCCGTGTTTATCACAACGCGCTTTTTGTCTGCAGGAGAGGGGGGGGGACAAAAATCTCACCTCATTTTCGGACAAAAGACCTTTCTCCCGAATGAAACAGGTATCCCTTCCTTGTGTGTGCGGGATGAAAGGCGTGTATATCCGTATGTATCTGGCTCTATCCGTAACCTGCGCACAGTCCTCCGGAGTTGCGGCGCACTACCGAGCTCCTAGCGCTGCCGAGGTCCTGGCAGGGCAGTGAGAGCAGCAATTATCACTTGCAACACGTATAGGTCAGTCATGGTATCCTCTCACTCTCACTCCACCGTCGCGTTTAATCTAAATAGCTGTTAAACAGACGCACCCCCCAACACATATGTATCGAACGGTGAGTAATAATATGCTCTATTTTGTTTTACACCACTGGAAGGACAAAATGGT
Organism: Lepisosteus platostomus; assembly: GCF_059453375.1. Taxonomy (NCBI): domain Eukaryota; kingdom Metazoa; phylum Chordata; class Actinopteri; order Semionotiformes; family Lepisosteidae; genus Lepisosteus; species Lepisosteus platostomus. The sequence goes on from NC_142632.1 coordinate 14,282,838, forward strand.
GCAACCACAAAGACTTCCCCGCTTCAAAAGAGCCCCCTTTTTTTCCCCTCAGTTTTTCGAGGGAACCTAAATCCCCAGCCCCCACCCCTGCTATGTTAACGGTGGTCAGTCAAATTAGAAATACGTCCCTTCCAAAAAAAAACTCAATACATAAACTTAAACGTAGCACTGGAGTGGTAGTTAAATATAAATACTAATGGGTTAAATAATATGTACATTTACAAGGGTGGAAGTCAGAGGTGATATTTATAACTATTCTATCGTGTACTAAATCGTATAACTATAACTTGTTCGTGCTCAACTAATTTTGATGGGGGGCAATTCTGTAGATACAATAGCTTTAAGATAAAATAGATCAGGTTCAGTTTTAATTGAATGTAATTTATTTTAAAACAATGTATTTTGTGGGAATGAAAACTCTAGAGGAACGCAGATAAAGGGACAAGGTAGCCCCACGGAGTGTTTACTGTTGCGGTTAAGCATGGTGTCGTTATTGCTCTCTGTAGTTTTGCTTTTTATTGTCCTTTACGTTTGGATAACACGAATATACCACCAACACCGACAGACTGTAGCAAAAAGCGGAAGCGCACATTTAGTGTCATTGATTAAGAGTGTTTCGCGATCAGACAGGGGATTCAGCGTTTCTCGAAACAAGTATACTAATGACGGGACGGAGTGGCAGTTCTCAGATGAATCGCAAACATTCAACGGGCTCAGAGCCCTCTTTGTAACTGCACATCCGGATGATGAGTGCATGTTCTTTTCACCGGCTGTAATAAGGCTTTTGGAGATAAACGCTTCAGTCCATTTGCTATGTTTGTCATCAGGTAGGGTATGCCCTCCGTGATCTCGAGGGTTTTTAACCTCATTTTCAACTGAGTTCAGATCAGGTGGTGATCAGAATATCTCCATCGCCTTTTACAAATCTTACATTTTAGTGGTCATTAGAATAGATAAAAAAAAACAAATTCTAAAATATTTCGATTCATTATATATGTGTAAATAATATAATACTAATATTAACGTAAATATTAAATGAGCGTCAACAAAAATATATCAACACAGAATTGCAGGCTGTACAAATATTATTAATTACAAATAAATATTATCTACGTAATTACCTACAGCCTCTATCAGACAAAACCTATAAAATTACTTGGTAATTCAATGATGCACCTTATTAATTAAGGAATGTAATACATTCTGATTCATAGTGTGTGCTAGACATAAACAAAATGTTTGCAAACTCGTCTGAACCTTTCTCCTGATATTTATACTGATATAAAATAAACATTAAAACATAACCTGTTAACATTTGATATTTTTATCAGAGTGCAATGAATAAAAACAGGATTCAAACTGTGATTCTGATCTACTTCTTACATTTTGCATTCACTAGGGCAAAGGTAGAACTATTTAGAACAACATTTAAAACTTGTTTCCCAATATGGTCTCTAATACAAGCTACTTTTTTAACAAGTAAAGTTTTTTTTTTATTTCTACTGGGTGTTTTCCAAAATAGTGTCTTAGTATGGCAGTAGTGTCTGAAAAACATTGTCTACAGATGGAAGAGAGAATTACAGCATATTCTCAAAGAATCCCTGTCATCATCATTTTATTTTGTAGTGGTGTTTTTACTTTTCTAATTAAATCTGATATGATTTATAATCATATAATATAAATGCTGTATTTAGAGAAACATAATAATGACTGTTCACTCAATACTGTTTCAGTCATAGCTCAGAATTGTTGTTGTTAGAGAAAAGGTCAGGCAGTACTTTAACCTTAACACTGACTTGCTAGAAGAAAAGAGTAAAGAGGCCATCTTCAGTGCACATACACATGTGCTGTTGCTGTTTTTATATATTCAAACTGACATTTTAAAACATAAATTAGATCCCAAAAAAGGCTAAAACTCATTGTGAGTGTTCCTTTTTTCAGTTGTGCTTGTGATGGACAACTTAGTCATTATTCCTTGCAATTAACAGACATGCAAAGCTGTGGTTTGAAGCACCTCTCTGATGACTGTTCCAGCAACTGTGTACTATATATTCCAAAGTCTCCAGCAGAAAGAAACTATTTTATCAGGGAATATCAAAATATTCTACATGCTTTCTGTGAGATTGTGAACCATATAAAGAGAAACACAATGCAATTGTTTACATTGTAAGTTAACTCTTGTATAGTACTGAATTGTTCTCCTACAATGTCTCACAGGTGTTTTCAAAAATATATTTCTGAATATTCAAAACATTTCTGTATTTAGGAAATTACTATAGCCAAGGGGAAGTACGAAAGAAGGAGCTTCTTAAGAGCTGTGAAGTGTTAGGAATCCCACCCGCCCATGTCACAGTCATTGAGAACAGGTAAGAGACACAGTGGTCATCTTTTCAGCCAGCAGTTATACCGGATGTGCTGCAATAGTCTGGGAGATGCACGAATAAGTATTTGAATCTGCTTTTGGGTCATTTCACACACCACTGACAAGATGAACAGGGATATTACATATCTTTTTCCTTTGCAGTGTGAGGAGGTGGTTAGAGTTCTGGACTAGTAGGTTGTGGGTTCAAATCCCGGGTGACACACTGCTGTCGTACCCTTGGTCAAAGTACCCCACTCACGTTACTCCAGTAAAATACCCAAAAGTAAATGTAAATTGCTTTGGATTAAAAGCATCAGTGAAGTAAATTAACAGTTTATTGGAGATGAGTGATTAACTATCATCTGGGGAAATGAATTAGCATTAGAAAGCAAATGGTTACTGGAAGTAGAATCCTGTGAAATCATCTTATGAGTTTGTGCAGGGGAATTAAGCAGAGATAAATGGTAACTTTGATGTTGACCTTCTGTTGCTTGAAATCCTAGGAGACCACTCAGGTCAGCAACTTCAATGTAATTCCTCACTGTCTTAGTAACTGTACCCTCACGGGCTGTACATTTACATGGGCAAGTTTGAGAGACAGGGGCAATTGAAACATATACAGCTTATTACTTAACTACCCTGACATCACATAAATGCACAGGGATATAGACTCTTACTGCTGCCCTTGCTATTCAATAGTGAGGTGAACATCAGAAGCTCCCAGCACCCTCTCCTAGCTTGTTAAGCTAGACTGGAGCTCCTAAAATACACCAGCTTTGTCTGCGGAAGAGCTCAGGCTGAGGAGCTGTGGCAGTGCGACATTCATCACCTTGCAAGGGACTGTGTGTCACACAGGCTTTTTCAGCTCTGACCGAGAGCCAGCACCACCCCCTCTCCTCACCCCAAACCGCTCACTCCACTAGTGCAGAAGATAGGCCCGGGCCTAATCACAGAGTCCACTTCGCATTGTACCGGAGAGCAAAAGAGCAAAAAAGTGAGCGTTTCATATGCAAAGAAAACTTTGAAGCTCAGTGGAATCTACTGATTTAAGCAGGATTAATGTCAGTTGGGGCTTTGGTGAAATGGTTTCTGAAATTTGCGTTCCAGATCTCTGTAGATACATGTTCTTGACTATACGGCATTCATAGAACAGTTTATTTTTCTCATTCTAACACAAAGAAAGGTTGCTTATTTTTCAGGAGACTTGCAGAGGAATGGCGCTGTTGGCATATAAGAAGAAGGGGAAATGTAAATCCTAAATTAATTACTTCATGTCATTATTCACTTGGACAAAAATCATCTCACCTAGGCGTAATCAGTTTATCGGTTTCTTAGTGCAGTACACCTATAAGACCAGCAGTTCAGACCCTTGGCCACAGTAGTTGCTTATATTTGAATGTCATCACTGGTAATGCTTTGTGTGGGCTGTAGAGGAAAATTAATAAAACTGACAGATTGGTACTGAAGATTTGGTTCTGCATAGAGTACGACAGCCTAAAATGCCAAAACTAAACTAAAAATGCCCCAAAATAATTATGCTTCTTTTTTTTTGTTGCACTGTAATTAGTTTAGATGTACAATAACTAGATTGTTAAAGTGAAAATCGCTGCCTTGATTTACAGAAACCAAAAGAAGCATGTTAATTTTATCGTGCATCTGTATAATCAGATTTAGGTGAGCACTTTTCATCCTTTGTTACTCTTAATCCAGATTAATGATCCCTCATTGTAAATTTGCCTGACTGTCTGGAGTGCTCATGAGCCAAATCTGATGTGTAATAAAAACGCTGAACTGTAATGATCTTTACCAGCAGTGAACTGTTACTTGTTCTTTCCAGAAACACTGGGAGATGTGAGGGGATCATTATTTCCAGCATTAGCAAGAAAGCCAATGGACGCCTACACTGTGAAACTTTTAAGGTCTCCTTACTTGGCCGTAGAGACCGCATTTCTTTCTTTGCACGTTGTTATGAGTGATTAGCAAAACAGCTGTTTCTGCATGCAGATTATTGTTGACCTTGTATCGGTTTCCAGAGCTCTCTCTTCTGAAAGAGCACTTTCTACCTCCCCACCGTCGTAGTTCAATAGTGTACGTCTTCCTGACACCGTAGAATTATCTGCTTGCGTGATGTTTTGTGCTTGGTGTTGTGTCACAGACATACCTCTGTGCTCCGTGTCCACTATCCTCATGTACAGTATATGCATAACTATGTATTTATAGAGGTTCAAGTGTGGAAATGCAAAGGAACAGGTAGAGCTTAATTCCACACTGAACAGCAGAAAGAAGAAAAAACATCATATTGGCCAGCTCTACATTAACAGGCTGAAGCAACAAAACGTTTTTAATCCTGAACGTGGGGACCTGATATTTAATAGGTATTCAAAAGGTATCCTCAGCGTCAACCCAGCAGACTTCCTAAGAATGGACAGTGAAAGGCGACCCCCAAGGACACAAGTGGAAAAGTGCATTTAAAACCATGAACAGGGGGCACTTCTTTACTACAAAGGGCGGTGGGAGTGTGGAACATGCCACCCAGCCCTGGCTTCCTTCAGGAAACAGCTGGTTGAGATCTATAGCTGAGACCTCTTCCAGAGCAGCTGGATCAATCAGTCCCAGCTACCAAATGAACTAGATAAGGAACTGAATGACCTCCTCTTGTATTTAACCTTCCTTATGCTCTTATGAAATGTTTTTTTTCCCCTACACTTCTTGATCCCATATGTAATCATTGGGAACTGGAAATTAATTATGACTTAATAGACTTAATGCCAGTACATAAAATGTACCGGGAAAGGGCAGTGAGTAAGGGAAAAGTAAAGTGGACACTGGTTTTAATTATAGCACATGTGATGCACAGCATGCAAACCAGTTTTTGCTGATTAATCAAAGGGGTAAAGACAATAAACGTAGGTGTGAAACCCCAGACGGGCAGCTAGGGCGCCAAGGACAGACTGGAATAGATGCAAACAGCCTCCAGCCCTGCACCCCGGGTGGACTCCCATTAACAGCCATCCAGCTGGTCCATGCCCCTCCCCCTCTGCACACTGGACTTGAGTGCAAACAGTAAGCCCGTCACAAATCAAACCCCTGTTCTCACCACTATAGGCACAGGAGTCAGGGCAGCCTGATATATTGGGGCTCTATGTCACTGCAAGCCATTAAGAATTGGAGTGCGATCCCCGTAGAGGAGAAAAGCATGCTTTTCAAGTGCCGAAACCCAACAACTTCAAGAACTCTGCTGAGTCCTAAGGACAAGTTTCGAACATCCAATGTACAGTATGTAGCCAGAGAAATTATTATCAGTAGAAATATGAATAGAGTTATATTATTACACTTCTGTAACATGACTCAGTGTAAAACTCTTTACCAGATATTGTCCGGACAGTCCCTTTCCAGCCCCCCCGCTCCTGTGTTTTAATAAACAGCCCAAAGAGCCTTGCTGGTTCCTGTCCAGGCCACCTTTCAGGGTCATTTATCAGCTGCTCCTTTAACACAGCCGGACGTCCCCTCGAGACATTAACAAAGGCAAATGTGTCCCTCCGGCTGAGCGCACCCTGCGTGAAACGACCACAAATGCAAGCATAGTAAGAAAAAATGAGTGCAAAGGTTTCCGTGCTAGTCATCCCAGAGTCAGTGTCGCTGCCTGGCTCTGTTTCAGCGGTGTCTAGTTGATTCTGCCACTCGGTGAGCGATGGTCATGACGTCAACTAAACACCAATTTGTACGCTTCTGTAAAGGGGCCGTTCTGTGCTCACCATTGCTTTCCCCAGTATGTGTTGTTATGCGGCTCTACAGCTGTCAATTCTGTGGAGATTACCGCTCTCCAAACCCGTAAGGAAACCCTGTGACACTGTATTGTGCTGGGCTTGTCAGAGTAGTTCGGCAAATACAGGGGAACATTTTAAAAGTGTTCAGCTTACATCAGTCCAAGAGCTGGAGTGCAGGGGGAATGAGCCTCTGATTGATGGTGAAGGGTCTGGCAGCATCCTTTTCCCTTGGAGAGAAAGGAAAGCCCAGTGTGGGAGGCGTCAAGACCCTTGGAAATAAAAGACGGGACAGTGGCGTGTACGAGAGCGCAGGGCTGGTAGAGTCTAGTGCATCTGAAGTGGTTTTGTGTTGCATGTAATGTTAGCTCTTATTAATACCCAGGAGGGGGGCAGGTTAAAGGTATTTCACACACAGAAGGCCGCAGTGGTACTTTCCATAAGATTGAAATTGAAATTGAACATCCGAACTGAGCCCTGATTTATCCTTGCACCGTTAGGCTGTACAGATCCTAATGCGTCAGACTGCAGACAATTGTTTTTTATTGCTTATGCTGTCTTGCACGATGCGTTTTCCTGACCTGAGATTTATCTACACTGATTTAAACAGACTTATTTAAAGCCAGGGAGTGTGTACTAATTTACCTTTAAAAATTGTAAGCTGGACAAGTTGAACTTGTGGACCCGTTGGCTGTGTATCTCTGGACAGAGCACTAGCTGAGCATGGATAAATCTTGAGTAACCATGTGTTGGGGTGGAGAGGGATGTGGGCTGTCCCATTTTTGTAAAGTAGAACAATATTCTCATGTTATCAGGCTAGACATATGGATCTTGTTTGGATCTAGCATTGACACAGAGCGCTCTCAGTCCTCAAGTAACTCAGCAGTTGGGTGTGTACATTAGTCCAGCTTATGAAGCAATAATTATCCCACGAAGGTTCTCAAAAATGATTCAGTGGCCTTTTTTGGCACTCAGGAGAATTATTGTTTTTTTGGGTTCCTCTTTGATGTTAATCTCATAAACATCCGAGAAGAATTAGAACCTTCTTTCACCTCCCTAGGCTTTTGTTTTTATGCCTTGTCGTTTGCTCTAATTGATTTCCAGATCAGTGGGTGGTATTTTGTCAGTGGGATCTGCAGTTCTGGCAGAAATCACAGAGCAGAGACTGGACAGAAGGATGTCCAAAGTAATTTATTTTAGTAGAAAACACATGTGATTCCATGACATTTCTAAAGATGTTTCTTTGTGTTTCCTTTACAATAGTAAAAAATAGCAGACTTTGGTAATCTAAGTACTATAAAACAAAGAAGTTATGCTGGTTTTAAATGTGACTACCATTGTTGCAATAATACAAAGTACTTCTTTATCCACCTGTAGGTCTTTTTCCCACTAATACAGTCCACTGGCTCAAATGGATCATTTCTTTTTAAACATGCTCTGGCAAATAAATTCAGGGTCACTGAGAAATAAAAACATCTGAAATGCAAAGAAGCAAAGTTTCAAAGCAATGCATTCCTTTAAAAATTGGTTCCCCATGTCCACTAAGCCTGGAAAAAACATGCTTTTGGAATTGTGCTACCTTTTACCTATGTGCCTATGCCCAGGGTTTGGATTGTGCCGAGCGTCTGCTCTTGGGATGTTCAGTAACTGTTCCCTGTTGTTGTGTGAACAAACAAATCCCAGATAAGCAAAACAAAACTGCCCTGTTTTACCTCTACAACGCCACTGTTGGTTTTTCTTTTTACTATATTATCATGGCCTTTTTTCTGGGAATCTGCCATTTTATGCCAGCAATGCTCGCAGCTACCCCTGGAGTGTCACTGTGTCTTCTGGTTTGCAGTCCATATCAGCCCTTGATGACATAACACAATCGGTTATTGATTTAATCGGTCTGACATGCAAACATTTGGAGTGCTTTAGTCACTGAGGAGACAGAGCTCCCTAGAGCAAGCAGGACTGTAGCTGTCCAGGCTGTTTATTCTGTTCACACGACCCATTAATAACTGCTGTGTGTCTGCTTCTCTCTGCTGTATAATCCACATTTTTATGTCTATTGGCTTGTTACATCTGGGGGTGCATGCTCATCTCTTATGTCCCCGTAACGATCAGTTTGTCAGACATTTTAAATTCTGGTCACTGGTTTAGAGTTTACTTCGTTATGTTGTCCAAGTCTTTCCAGAACTCTGCAGAAGCAGCTGAAGTTGGAAGAGGAGTTTCAGAAATAAAAACTGCTGAGATTGGAAAGCTGTTATCAGATTGCCTTGTTCATAACCTTCAGTCACATGTACACTTGTTGGACGGTGGGGAGCTTAATCACATACAATTAATCTCATTTCCCTAAGGTCCGTCTACGTTTATACAAAAGAAAACTGGATAAAATCACTGCCGTGTACGAACATTGTGGACATTTTTTACAAACTGTTTACCTAATATTTTTACGGGCCAAAAAATCCCTCCATGCACAAAGAAAGAATCCCATAAAAAGAATGTCATCAAGAATAGTCCTGAAATAAAAAGAACAACTGAAGTGTGCTTAAGACAGAAAGGCAGGGAGATTGGGGTTAACGTTTTCGCTGCTTGCGCTGGCCTGCTGTGTTACTGTGCACGTAGATGAGAAGACCTTTGCGTCGGTCAGCCCCACCGGCTGTACTCAGAAATGCGATTGTGGTTCTGAGAAGGTCTGCGATGTCTGCTTGTGAGATTACACATGGTGGCCTGCCAGAGGCTGGAGTGTGAACTTAACCGTTGACCTGCGGAGAGGTTTGGAACGAGCTGGCAGTCTTCCCAGAATGCCTGTCGCGTACTTCTTTGTTATTGTGTTTTATTTTCTCCCCCTGCCTGTTTTCCCATTTGCGGTACAGATAGGGTGTTCAGTACTGATCTAAGATGGTACTGTGAGTCTGCAATGGTCCCTAAAAACTCCATTTAGGCCCGACTCTTTGCTTTCCCTTTTTTTTAACCCCAACCACGTTGACGCAAGTATCCGATTGTCGTACCTTCAATGTCACTTCACACATTGAGAACTGTTTTGCGCACCACATGTACCGCGACCATCTTTAATCTTCTTTTATGTACCTTCATTCTGTTGCTGTAGCATTCCTCGCTCTGTAAACATTTCTTGTACAGTATGCCAGCAGCTACATCGCCCTGCAGTTCACACCTGGCAACCCCTCTGGAGCTCAGCAGCTGTGGGCCTGGCCAGTACCTGGATGGGAGACCTCCTGGGGAAAACAAAGGCTGCTGCTGGAAGAGGTGTTAGAGGAACAGTAGGTGGCGCTCTGCAGTCTGTGTGGGTCCTAATGCCCCAGTATAGTGACGGATGAGATATAAAACCAAGGTCCTGACTCTCTGTGGTCATTAAAAATCCCGGGGTGCTTCTCGAATAGAGTAGGGGTGTTACCCCGGTGTCCTACCCCATTTTCCCATTGGCCTTTACCAATCATGGCCTCCTAATAATCCCCATCCATGAATTGGCTCCATCACTCTGTTCTCCTCCCCACTGATAGCTGTTTTGTGCTGAGCGGACTGGCGCACTCTGGCTGCCGGCGCATCATCCAGGTAGGGCTATTTACTTGTAGAGCGCTTTGAGTGGAGTGTCCAGGAAAGCTCTATATAAGTAAGGAATTATTATCATTGGTAGTAGTCGTAGGAGTAAAGTGCTGTTTGTAAAGGGAACCCCAATGCATTTCCCATACAGGAGGAGTCCCACTTCACACACTGCTGGAGTGCACAGCAGATCAGGTGGGGAAGTGAGAAACTGCTTCGCTAATGGAATTAAGGGGGAACCTTTGGGAGGGCAGGTAGTCCAAGCCCAGATGGAATGTAACCAGGACACTGGGGTTCACAGCTCTGACAGACAATGCCATGGGGTGCCTCCTTCAGCAATACTGTGTCCAGTCACTGAGCACCTTCTCCTGGTCCACCAACACCACTGGCGGCAGCAGCCCTTTTCATTTAGTGTTTATCCACCCCAGTACTGACCAGGTTCGACCTTGCCTAGCTTCTGAGCTCTGAAGGCTACATATAGCTGTATATAGTGGTATAGCTGTTGCACATTGGGCTCCGTCTACCAGATTGACCACAGGCGTCTCAGGCTCTCTTGTCGTGGCGTGGCTAGGTGTGCATCTGGCTCCATGCGGCACTTTTACTGAGGCGTCTCTGTCGAGGTCACCGTGACCTGTTGTTTATATTTCAATCTTGTTTTTTTTTTTCCAGTGGCTTAGTTTCTGGATTGTACAGGCTAGCAGAGACTGTGATGCCAGAGTCAGTGAACCAGGAAATTAAGTCAGATACTCTTGGCTGCCTTGAACATTACGCTTCAACCTTAAATTTGCAATTGTTATCTGGCGGGTACTGTAGTTTTTGTTTAACTCACTGGTGCAAAGGGAAGCACAGCGTCCCCCACAGTCTGGAGAATACAGAATATGACCCAAAGGCGCAGTGATAACTGTTGGTTAAAGAGGTGCAGCTTACGCCTGTTCTGTCACTGACCTCAGCTGCTGGGAAAGCTCTTAAGAATTGATTGTGCCGACAATCGATCGCACCCATGGCGAAACAGATCAACATATTGTTTTTAAGGCAGGACCAACCCAGGGGTAACGCAGATCGGGGCTAAAACCCACCTCCTCCAGCTGGGCCCGGCCCTGCGGCAGAGCCCCGGGACGGCCTGGGATCAGTAACAGGCGTGCCCTGGGCAAGAACGCCCTGTCGCTGGGACTCCAGGGTTCGCCGGAGAGGGACTGACCAGCCGTTCTCGGATAGTATTTACTGCGGAGCATGCATCTATAAGTTGGATATAGCACATTGCATAAACTCTCTGGCTTTTATTAATTGATGAAACTCAGTACTGCATACCACATTGTAGGGTTCCTGATGCTGCCGTTTCCTGTGCTGTGTGACCGCAATTGCAAAAGTGGGCTGCAATATACTATGGTCATAGACCACAGGAGGCATTATTCTTATACAGTATATAAACTGATCAGAGTTGAGTTTGACCTGAAGTCCTTAACCGACTTTAATCCTTCCATTCAGGTTTAGGACCAACTTGAGCCTAAATCATTGAATAGCACTGATGACGTACAAGGGCTGTGTATTACACAACAAATACTGTGTCGTTAATGATCGATTAAAGATCTGTGACACTGATCTGACGCATCTTTGTTGCAAAGGACCGACATTTCTCAAGAGCCACCTCCAAGCCCTTTCCGTGTTTTTTGCAGGCTCAGATCCGTTGTGTTTTAGGGAAAGTGCCTGCTCCTGCTTTGCCAGGCTCTGGGTTCACTGCAGGACTGGCATTGCCAGGGCACTTCAGAGCTTAGCGCCTGCTGAATAGGACAGCTGTGTTGACAGTCTCCCTGTCCCAGAACTTCGTGGGCTGCCTGTAATGAGTGCACATCTGCTCATGGTCCACTGCTCCTGCGGTGTGCTGACTTGACCCCAGCGTGCTTTGCACAATAAAGGAAGTGAAAGACCTCAGAGAACTGGCAGCCAACCAGGAGCTGCTCTGAGCTCACGGCTGAGCGCCGAATGAAAGTCAGCTTTTCCTTCATACGAGCAACATCCCATTTTTTTAAATTTGCTTTTGTGCAAAGTTCATCTGCAAAGCTGGCTGTGCCCTGCGAGACATTATTCTCTTCTCAAGAAGACGTCCCAGCATCCGTTCTTGTCAATAAGAAACTTGTAGCTGTGTGCAAATCAGCACGGTATGATTTTCTAAAGAATATCTCATGAAAAACGAGTGCACAGCTTTGTTGCAGTGTTAGCTTTTTTTACATCTAAAAACATTGCCTGTAATGAACAAAAGATGTAACAGATAAAGCTGCATTTGATCTTTACATGAATGCTCATGCTTCTGCGAGACACCATGGGCTCACAGTGTTTATGACAGCAGGGGCCATTACAATGCTTGGTGGAACTGATTATTCCAAACTGGAAGGGCATGGACAAATAATTGGTGCTTCTCGGTTTGAAAGAGAAAGAAGCTGCAATACCGTGGGTATAAAAAAGGACTGGTCCCCCTGGTTGTGGTGGCTCAAGAGTGTCTGTAAGTTTTCATTCCAATTCCATTTGTAGTGACCTCAAGTAATTCATTACTGGTGTAACGGGACCAGTTTTAACAACATCTCAACCGCTGAGGAAACATTGTCCCTCCAGGACCAGGATTGGATGTCACTGGATCAGAACAAAGTCCTTTCAGCCTCAAGCAACAGAAGCCATTGCCCAGATGCCACAGCAGTGTTGTCTAATACTACAAAGTTTAAATGAGAAGGGCCAACACAACTCATTTTGTACGTCATATTAACACATAAGTGATATTCTTCAAACTGTCTTTGATGGTTTCAAAGACTTTTAAGATGCATATGAACCTCTGTTGTCAGAAGTGTACAGTGGGATTGTACCTGTTTTACTGTCCGCAAAGAAGTGCCATCATCCAGCCAGTGCTTCTGCCTCAGATGATTTGATTTCTCTCGTCTGCAGCCTCCAGAGCGTTTAATTATAAAGCAGTCTGTTTCTTCTCATGCTGCACTGCATGATATGTGTTCTGGGGGAAAAGGACAAAACATAGCTGTGAGCTCTGCCAGACCTTACTGTGACCTCTGCTTCTGTGCTGAGGACAGCACATGGGCCTGTTAACTTCATCAGTGGAACAGCTTAAGGCTCAAACTTCAGAAGACCATTTAGAGCACTGGATCAGATAAAGGACCTTTAGAAGCCATTTACCCTTTACAGCTAGACATATGACATCCAGCCTGATTGCACGGACCATTTTCTGTATTCAGGGCATCAGCAATTTTCCATTAGTCAAACAGGTTGTTTGAAAAGATATTTAGGTATCTCCTACGCTTGGGTTGGTGAGCAGTAGATAAGGTGAGCCCTGCTGATTCGGGGGAGGCAGGAGTTTGGTCAAGGAGGATTGCAAAACAGGCTGAATGCAGAATACTGTCAAAGCCAAGGCTGCCAACCTTATGGTTTTCTTTTACTGCCGTACTGCCCTTTAGATGCCCACTTCTTCAGACGTGCCTCTTTTGTACAGACACCAGGGCACCCCTCAATACAGTGGGGTGCTCTGCCATGCTCCTCACGTTGCCTCTTCTTCAATCCAGCTAAGACAGAGAGCTCTTGCTGAAACAGTTTGAAACAAAGTGTAGATCTGATGACCTTGAGCAGTACGTCTTAGAAAATAACAAAACCTATCGTTCACATTTTTGTATACATAGACGCCAAATCAGCTGACCTGCCTGCATTCACACACTCACCCAGTGTGTCAGATTATTGTGGTGCTCTATAGTGTTCTGCAAATTAAATTTAATAATTAAACACTTGGACATCCAAACTGTTCCATGAGCGTCCTTATTGGCAGCTTTGTATCTCATTCAATCACAACAGGGTAAGAAATATTCCATCTTTATGTTCATGGACAATCACAGCCAATGTTTTCAGCGATACATTTGGCTGGAAGTTTATTGGCTGTTCACAAGCTTCACACAGACTGGCAACTCAGGTGTAATTGCACTACATCTGCAAACCAGTGTCATTATCTCCCAGCTGAATGCAGTGCTGTATGTCATTATGAAGCAGCAGCTGCCTTCAGAGGTACAGCATTGTGCAGAATTATTGACTGGCATCCTAGAAAGGCCGTCACTGACCCTGTGTTAAATTCAGAGCGACGATGCATGCAAAAACACGAATGAGATAAGATACATAGCTAGTACTCCAGGAAACAGCCGCAATCTTCCTGACAAGTTCTTTGCTCTCCTGCACAGCCGTGTTAAGGAGAGCGCTGAGGTGAAAGGTATTTCACGGCACATATTTAATGTGTTAAACAGACGTCAGTACTATTAAAAGCCTCAACAGAACAGGGGGAAGGTTTGCCAAGGTAAAGTCTCAGAATGTACCAATATAGGGTAATCTTTTTACAGCTGAATGTTCTGGGCACACAGATTTTTCACCTGAAGCCAAGCAGTTACTTCAAAAAAATACTTCACAATTGTAGACTGCTCTCAAAAAGTTCAGAAATGGCTTTGCCGCCTCAGAAGTGTAAAACGTAACCACCTTTGTGTTTTCTGTATTCAATACCCCGTGCGGACATGCAGAAAAAATCAGTTTCTACAACCATGAATCGAAAGGAGCTACTTGCTGGCTTGTTTTGAGCAGTTCTTTCAGAAGCCCGGTTATAATTCTAGGTCATTGCCCATGTGAACAGACAGAACAACTGCTGTCAATCAAAGCAAGGCGGATTTTGTAGTAGGCCAAAGTTCAACAACTGCATTCAGATGCCTGCAGGCAATTAGATTGCTACATGCAAAGCAGCAGGAGGTGGAGGGGTTACTCTGGGCCATGTGCACTGTTACTATAGCAAAGCCGCCGCATAACACGCTGATTAAGCTGATATTCTGCCAGCTCCTTGCTTGAGAAAGGTCAGATAGATCAGCTCCACTTATTGTTAAAATTTGTTTTAGACTGTAGCTGCAGCTGTGTTGTCACCTGAGTTTCACTAATAACTGTGCTGAACTGTAAAAAAACAAAAGCAATGTTTCAATCGGTTTTGTGCAGGCGTCTCTCTGTGTAAGAGCCAGCGGCGTAGGAGCATGCGATTACGTCCTTTGAGGAAAAAGAAAACATATACCACACAGCCTTTAGCTTTAACGACCAGAGAAGGAGGTCTCCTTTTTTCACTCTTCACAGTGCAAGCTCTTAAGTAACCCTCTACATGCCCTATGCAAAATATGGTATCTGGCAGTTAGAACAGTAAAAGGTCATTCGTTTCACCATTACAGCAACATCACTGTAAATGGCATTTTCAGTTGTTTTGCAAAACCTTTAATACTTCTTCTTTAAAGTTAACTTGTAATATTTAATTGTTCTGAGCTCTTGAGCATTTGCCTTCCTTCAGCCTAGAAAAGTTATTCCATTTTTAAGGATGTGCATTGAATAGTAATTCATAGACAAGTCTACTTGAACCAACTTTTGAACCTGAGCCATAAAATTGAATAAGAGGTGCTGTCCCTGATTGTGCATTAGCACTTTGTAAATGAAGCCTGTTCACTTTGGTTTCTGGGAGGTGGAGTTTTAAAATATATTTTGGCAGGAGGCAGAAATGGATTGCTTTGTTACTTCTGTCCCATCCTATTGCTTCAGCCTACCATGCGTTAAGCTGGGAGAGCCCAGCAGTGTTAGGCCCCAAGGCTGATCTGCATTAATTCCAACCTGGGTACTGGAGCACAGATAGCAGCAAACTTGTTTTTGTTTCAACCACTTTAGTTCCCTTCCCCCCTTTCAGCACAACACCTACCATGCGACCCCCCCCAGACCCCCAGTGACCCCGGCAGCAGTTGATTTGTGTCCTGATCTATCACCCTCCCTGACAGGCACAACAGTCCCATCTCCAGGCAGGGGTCCGGGGGGGCTGGGGGTGAGGAGGTTCCAGGGCTTTATTCATTTGGAGTAAATATGCTCAATTTCAGACCATTGCTCTCTTTTATCTGCCCTTGTGACCTTGAGCTCCTCTGCTGTGTCCCCTTACTTTGGAAAGAAACGTTTTAACACGTTCAGTGCCAAGAGCCCAGTCTCATTGCACAGTCAAGACAAAGCAATCACACAGCAAACTGTGTCAATCCATTCCCTAAACACTGTTGTAGTGTCCAGCATTAGCAAACATAAAAAAATACATGCAGGATTACTGGATTGCCTTGGGTATTTTTAAAACCGGAATTAAAACAGTAGGATATGGGCAGCTATTTTGACAAAGCCTGTCACAGGGCAATGCAGTGGATTAAACCATTACAGGGTCTGCTTAGGGTTTGTGATGATTCCAAATTCAGGACAGTTGGCAAGATCACTTGGCTATTCTAGCAGAACTAAAATGTAAAAGTGCTTCCTGCAAGGAAGGGAGACGGGGAACAACTGGTCCATAAACGTGTGTCACTTCAGCTGTGTGTAACACTGTAGCTGTGGAAACATCCTTTCCAGCTGGGGTTTCTAACAGGATAGGCCCACTGCCCTATATGCAGCTGGGCTCCTGAGACTAGTAGTTTTGCGGTTACTGAAATGACAGGTGAACTGATCAGCTTTTCGGGAAATTTGAGAGTACTTAGCCTGTAATCCGACCTGGAATACTCTACTTTCCCACCATTTTTGCACTTCTGTTGAGGAATTCAGTTTCGGATACACCTTCCGCACTGCTTTCTGTTTCGGTTTAATGGTGCTGACAGCACTGAGGAGTTGAGAAATTGTAAAGAAGGCAGGCTACATTGCATGAGGAAAGATCTGAGATCTGTTCAGTTCTAGGGCTGTAATTTGAGGAGGTCTGGGAGACGTGATAGCTGCTTTTGTCTGCAGTGTCAATCTCAGGATGGTATGGGAGATAGCCAGGCCCGTATTGGAGTAGCCTGGTAGCATGGCTCTTGTCTCTGGTGCCTCACAGTTCTCAGGCCTGGGACACCGTCTGTATGCAGTTTGTACGTTCTCCTGTGTTCATGTGCGTTTTCTTGGGGAGCTCTGGTTTGCACCCACAGTCCAAAGGTGACTTCGGCAATTTGGCATTTCTAAATCGCGCCCTGCATGCTTGTGTGTGCCCTGCAAAGGCCTGGGATCCTATGCTGGGTGTAGTCCCAGCATCACGCCTTGTAGAGGTTAGGCTTCCCGGAGGTGTTACTGGAATCGTGCCAGAGGTTTCAAGTGCATAATAAGCTCTTCTTTGTTTTAGAAACATATGAAGCAAAGCCGCTTCACCTGGCCATCCTCTTGCCTGCTGCTGGCAGAGGAAGAGAATCCGCTGTAATTCGACGCGGAGAGAGCTCTGTCCGCGCTGCCCATCGCAATGCCTTGTCAGCAGGACGTGCAGGAGAACATAAGGACTCTTCTCTCGGGTGATGGGAGCTGCTGGAGTTACTGAAACAGAACACGTCCCCCCCAGCTGACACGCAGACAGCCCCCCATTCAGAGCCTGGGCATCTCTTCCACAGGAGCTGAAGGTTTTGGTAATGGTGGGAAACTTGAGACCAAATCACGGCGCTATCTTTCACCGGCTCTTCTAGCATTCAATACTACAGGAAGAAACACCAAGGACTGGCACAGCTAATACATAATGTGACATTTACAAATGATATTTATAATATATAATACTTACCATATCATGTAAGATCACATAAGCTACTGATGTTAAAGTTATGTGTTGACGTATGTCCTCGGTCCGAGCTGTCAGTTCACATGGGCCGTGACAGGCTGGACAGTCCTTGGGGGCTCCTAAGCCTGATTTGAACTAAACAAGCAAAAAAATATTTGAAAGATTTTGGAGGCTAATAGTAAATCGTTTACAACAGCACGGTTTAAATTCTTTTTTTTTTTTTTAAGCCTACAGTACCGTGGGGCTGATGATCAGGACTCCGGTCTGTGGAATCCGTTATTCAGCAGTAAGGGGGTTAATCTCTCTTGCAAAGCAGGCGTTCTTTTTGAACCTAATGAAGCTGAATCCCTGGGCTCTTGTTTTCATATGAACTGCCTTGACCTTTGTCTGTCTGTGAACCAGCCTGAACGTGCTTTCCTGCCTCCCTTACACTGACGCTCCCTGTGGCTGGAGATAGTGCCATCCTCAGAACAGCACAGCTGCTGAGGGTGTTTTGCCCTTCCTTACTCAGGAACATTGATGACAGCTTCTCCCCTGCTCTGGAAATGCAGATTGGCTTCGTTTATGTACACAATCAGATAAGATAAGATCACTTTATTGGCCATATACAATTTCTTGCATTAGAAATTCGTCTTTTCGCATACCCCAGCTTGCTCTCCATGAGACACACAGGCACACGGCCCGGGAGAGAAGCTTGGGGTCAGAGCGCAGGGTCAGCCATTGTATGGCGCCCCTGGAGCAGTTGGGGTTTAGGGCCTTGCTCAGGGTCCCACCGGAGTAGGATTCCTCTGCCGGCTGTGGGATTTGAACCGGCAACCTTCAGCCACAGGCGCAGATCCTTAGCCACAGTGCCACCTCTCTGCCCTCGAATGCCGTCTTACTCGAAAAAGTGACGGTGCAGAAAAATAACTGCGTATTTGAATAGTAAAGGAACACAATTTAAACTGTTAAGCTATCAAAGAATTTAGCTAAACATTAAAAATACAAAACATTAAGAAGGAACGGCCGATTTTATTGAAATGAAGTATAGTGCGCAAGTGTTGATGCCAAGACTGGTGTAAACATTGGATTTCCCCCCTCAGACAAATAATAAAAAAGGATCACAGAAGAGATCAAAAGGCATTGCAAGTTGTGGGGGCCAAGGAGGGAGCGGTACTGAGCACTGGACTGATGGACGCCAACCTGTCTCCATTTACAAATGGCAAGAGCTCAAAGCAGACACCCATATTTTAAGAGGCTGTCAGTGTGGAACAGAATGGAGCAGTTCAGTCCCTTGTGTGTGATGTGTAATCATCTTCCCGGGGCTGAAGTTTTTAAGCAGAATATTATGCAAAGACTCAGTGACCTTTAGCTCCTGCCAAGCCAGGGTTCATAGACTTCTGAGCCTCTTTGTTTTTTACGAAAGAAAAGTACAAGGGCCACTGGAGTTTGAATCTTTGCACGTACTCTGTAAATCAAATGGAAAATCCACCTTTGAATCACATAAAACACAAATACAGTTCACCCACCCGATATGTTTTGTTTTTTAAAGCATGATTTAAGGAAAACTCAGCTAAAAAACTTTTTCCTGTTGTCACATCGTTCTGTTGCACGTAGTCTGTTGTACTGAAAGCACATTCCAGTGACCTGCGGCGTCTAAGCCTCTCAGGCCACCTGGTTGTTGCAGGGGTGTGCGTAACTGTTAGACGTGCTGCTAATTTCTGACCATTAGACTGTAACTTCTGACACAATTACCATTTAATTTACTTTTGAGAAGCACGTGTCGTCGGCAGTTTTCCAGATAGCTGTAAGTTAATGTATGTTTTTGCAGCATTTGATCAGTTAAAGCAATGTGCCTAATCGGGGATTACTAAATCAAATCAAATAATAAAATAAAATAGAAAAAAATTAATAAAAGCATAATCTCGTTTACAGTAGAAAATGCAGAAATACTTTGTGCCCAACAAAAAAGGGGGATATCCTCACACCTGAAAAGGTTTTAAATGAAACTCTGCTGTCTTGAACATCCTTAATCACTAACAAGCACTGGCAGCTGCACTCTTTTAATACCATTGGATGAAACATGCTCCTCCATTATTGATCTTGACAGCATCTGTAGTGTGGGTAGAAAGAAGGGGAGGGAGAAATGATTAAATAGCCCGTTTTATAAGAATAAAACTGAAAGCAAAACTGGCGTATCAGCTGGACAGTATTGCCCAGTAGATGTCCAAGGCACTGGTGACTTTTAATAGGCTCTTCTCAAATGAATAATCAGCTTATCGCTTAAGTGGCATCAGGTTAGTATTACCACCATCCTCAGAAGCAGTAGCTGTTCATGTAATATTGATGTCATGCAGCAGGACTGAAAAGACGCACACTGTGTTATGTGATGCTGGGATTATCTTCTTTTCTATGCAAAAGGAGCGTAGCAGAGGCCTAGCATCTTTGATCCCGCGGACTATGCCAGGTGTATTAATGTCACGAGACTCCAGAACACGCAAGCCACTCTCTCCCTCTCTCAGCGCAGTCGTTCACAGTGTAACATGTAACCGAGATTTTCACAGTTTTGATGTTTCCTTTCCACGGGGAAAACTCAATCCGAAACTTCTTTTGGAAATTAAATTCTTCCTTCTAGGTTTATCCAGATTCATATTAAAAAATATCTGGGGGGTTGAACGAAAGAGCGAGAGATGTTAGCTGTCTGGGGGGGGGGGTGCAGACCCCCCCGCTGCTGTGTACAAGTAAATCGAACACACCCTCCTCTGACGCTGTCTTTCAGAGAGCTTCCGGATGATCCCAACGTGCAGTGGGACATACACCTCGTCTCCTCCCTGATCCTCAAGCACGTTAAGGCCGCTGCTATTAATCTGGTAAGGCTGCACTCTTTCTTTTTCTAGTTAAAGCCTAAAATGCAAAAGCATATCGGCTGTTACTCAATATAAACCCGCCTGAGGGACACAAAAGGCAAGCAGCACGCGACTCTCTACTGAACACTTACAGCCTTTTCTCACCTGGCCGCTCAGTGGCTTACTGTGTGGGCACTGGGGTGCAGAGGACAGGCCGAGCCCCTGTGGCAATAGAAGTGCTGCTTTAAAATCCACCTTCTGCCTCTGGGCAGTGATGGCTGAGCGTTTCAAGCAGGGCCGACTGGTTATGTCTGCAAGGTGGCAGTGGACGTGGAAACCGTGTCCAACCTGCAGATCACACTCAGGTTTCACCATCTCCCCAACCAGAACCGCAGAAAGACACGAAGATGACAGCCCTGGCAGCACTCGGCCAAAGAGAGCGCAAGTGTTCTCGTCTGCATCTCTACCGGGCCGGCCTGAGGCTGTCGGGACAAGCCGAGACTGAATAGCCATTGACAGGGACTAGCTGGGATGTAAAAAGGAGAGAAAATTGGCGACTCTAGTTTAATCTTAAAATGTTGAGAGCATTTCTAAGAAACACTTTGTAAACATGTTATAACAGGAGACTCCAAACCAAGTGTTGCTCTGTGCTTCGGTAACTCGATTTTGTAAGGTTGTCACATAGAGGGGTGTATAATTAAGAGTTTACCAGTCTAGTTGTACAGCTGAACCAGAGTGATATATAATAATAATCGCTTGGTCACGCTTTGATTGGCAAGCCTTGTGCTCTTCGTCTTCGACACCAGCCGCTGCGAGGAGTTCAAAACTACCCTTTCTGTACAGGTATCAAATTAACAATAATAAATGGCTGCTGTAACTTCTAGATGTGCCTTGATTCAATTTCCTTTGAAGCAGGGCTTGTTTTGTTTTTATAGTGTTCCTCTCGAGTTTCAGACCAAGCGGGTCCTCCTCAGGTCCCCTCTATTATGTCTGCAGCGTATCTGTTTCGAGACGCAGACTGGTCCGTTTGTGTCACTGAGACATGACAAGTAGTCTAGTTTGACGTTCTCATGGTAACCTAATTAGGGCATTCATATTCTCTCTGTGCCATGATAGGTCACACTGGTCCTAAACCACAACTTTGGATGCTAATTAACTTACTATAAGGGCATATAAATCCACAAAAGTTACCATTATGGCTGTCAAAGGGGATTAGGTTTATTTCATTAAATTCTCACCTGTTGCACAGAGAATTTCCTGGTTTATATTCTTTACTGTCTGTGGATGGGATGAGTCTTCTCAATTTTTTGTCTGAAAAAAAAACACAGCACCTGCTGGTCAAGGTTAGTGTTTTTTTTTTTTTTTACAGAATTGATTTTTTGAATTTTTACATTATAAATAATTTTAAAATTTTGAATTTTGATAAAGATATATAGATAGACAGATAAGACTTTATTGATCCCGAAGGGAATTTGAGGTGTTACAGTAAAATGTGTAAACAGTAAAATGTGATTAAATCAATTCAAACGCAGCAGCAAAACACAGCCTACTATGAGTAAACACACAGCCTATATGAGTTACACACAGCCAGGATTTATGACAAAAATGCACGGGGTGTGACTGGAATAAAATGCACATTACTGGAGCACAGCAACCTCAAGCATCCTACCAGATGGCGTCCAAAGCAGAAAGCAGATTTGAAACAGAATCAACTTTAGGCTTACAGGTGTCCAATCAATTTCCCATAACGGGAGTTTCCCTAAAACATTATGACTCCCCCCAGTCAGTGTATACAAAGACTGGGGCAGCTGCAGGCTACTTCCTCAGCCTGACTTCGGCTCCTTGGGCCAACATGGGGATCTGTAATGGTTTTCTCATACTAGAACGGAAGCCGATTCATAAAATTCCATTTTGTTTTGTCACATTGTGTTTCTTGGATGAGCCACTTCCTCCAGAGGAAAAGAGAATCCTGAAACCCCCCGGGAAAGAGCTTCTGCTGGCTTTAGCAGATGCAGACTAGGTCTTAAAGGGCCTTTCAGCGCCAATTGTGCTGTGCAGAGTCTGTGTCTGTGAGAGTTTGAGACGAGCCGCTGTGGGTCATTACAGAACATTTGTATTCTTGTTCAGCCTTACTCCCAGTGTGGGCAATTTCCCTTGAACCAGTAATTGAGCAGAGAACTGCTACTCAGTAAGCAATTTTGCATGGTCTTGGCTGCAAGTTAGGCTTCTGATCTATGTGGTTGTGTTTTTTTTTTTCCTTTGGAAGCCCCTGGCCTAAAGCAGGAGAACTAAAGATTCACTGGGATTAAACGGTTCCTTTAACACAAAGAACCAGCTCCCAGTTGCTTGTCGTCCTGCATCTTCGACAACCTCAGACATCAGAGCTATAAACGGGTTCTCTTACTCTTGAGGTTGACCAAGACCAAATGATAGCTATCATTCTGTTCCACGCTGTGCCTTTTGGGTACATACAGTTCGCTTTCTAATTCCTGAGTTAACAAGCAGATTTTTCCTCCCTCGTTTTTAATGAGAGAAAGACTTGTACGAGAAGAATGTGGTATCCCCATATAAAGCTTTTAACTATCAGTTTACTCCTGCCAAGCAATGTTCTTTTTGCTCGAAAACAGGCTCTGCTCCCAGCACACGCACAGTATGAGGAGTGCTTTCTAAACCATGAATCCAGAGAGGATCTTCAGAACACTCGGTCCTGGCTAGAAAAACCTTCTCCTGCAACTGCTTGTGATTTAATTTTCAGTTTACCATGGAACAATTCCATCTTTGAAAAGTCAAGCGTTACATAAATAGGCCAACTCTAGAGCCTTTCTATTCCCCAGCTGGCAGGACCCATGGAATGATGGGGAAAAAAAAGTATAATAACATATCATTCCTGCAGATGAACTGCCCATCATGTTAATTGACGGTGGCCGAGGGGGCCTGAAATGAGCCTCCTGTAGCGCCGATCCGGATCCTCAGTTATCGTTAACGTGTGTGGGAACAGACTCGGTTTCATCCCGCATTCTCCCCTGATCCGTCTGCCCTCTCGGAATTTGGATTTTGTTGACACTCCAGAGCACCGACCCGACTGTGTTACCTCGGTATGGCTCTGGTCAAGTTCATCCAGAACACCAGCATTTGAGGTGGTTTTTTCTAACCACGTTGTAGCTGTGGTCTTTTTTCTATCTCAGCCATGACAAAAAATTCACATTCACAGTGCATTCTTTCAATTTGCACTTTACCAGTAATATCACTCATACTATTCCACCACACTAAGGTGGAAATCTATTGTTTCTACCAGAGAGCAGTATCCCTTGAAAACTAGTGTCCTCCCATCACTGCCACTAATGCATTATCCATAATATACGTGTATGCCTTAGCACTATCAATTAAAAAGTTGGAATTGTTTTACTTAATTATTTTTTGTATCCCCCCAGCACCAATACATTCTCTAACATCAGCCCAAATGTTCAGCAAAGATATTTTCTTTAAAAACACAGTCAGAGGAGTGTCATGCAGAACAATATGATTTGATCCCACAGAACAAAGCACCGCCATCTTGTGACACTGTTGTGCCCAGACTTCAGCTGTTCACCCTTACCTACCCAAGATTCCTTCACTTGTCTTACTTTGCAGGTGCTGACATTTGATGGCAGTGGAGTGAGTGGCCATGCCAACCACATTGCCCTCTACAGATCCCTCAGGTACACCAAGCTCTCTCTTGTTTAAAACGCATTGGAACCTCATGCATAAGCCTCCCATGTCTTCCTTTCTTCTCTGATTCTGAGGAGAAACCAGTCAATTAGCTCATGTGCTACTCTTATTCAGGGTGGCTTATAAAATTCAGTAAGGACAGGAAAGAAATCATTCAGGAACAGTAAAAAAAGAATCGATACGAATGACAACAAGAAGAGATATAGGACGACAGTTCTGAAGCGAAGAGGGCCCTCTGTTTAGACACCGCAGTCCATTTGAGACTCGCATGCACATTCAACCTATGTAAGGAAAGACTGCAGTGTGACTCCCAGGACCGCTCACATACAGCATGTTTGCATAGGAAGAAAAGTCAATGAAAGCCCTTTTCCAAAGATGAACACTCTCTGGATCCTCTAATTATAGTTCACAACTGCACCACTTCCAAACATCCTAAACCAGTGTTCCGTTCTGTATAAATTGCGCTTCGTACTGTGAAGCAGTCCAAACCACAGGCAAAAAAAAAAAAAAGCACTGGTTCAAAACCACTGCGCATTTCATTTGAGGAGTAAAACAGCCATGTGGACGATAGACTTTTCCTCTCACTGTTTGCAATAGCCAATAGTAAATTAGACTAAACGTCAGTTGAGCTTTGCAGAAGGACCCCAATATCCTGCAGAAGTAAATATATGGTATATACCAGTACAGACAGTACTTTCTTAAAAAAACGTATATCATATCTGCACTTGTTTATGCCTACAACTAGAAAAATAAATTGGGTTGTGGGGAGTTACAATTCTCTAATTAACACAATTACAAGGCAGAGTAGGTCTGATTTTACGATATTCCACAAACTTCAGCTCCAAATACTGCTACAAACTGACACAGTTTGCACCTGAAGCGCCTAAAATTAAGTATGTTATTTACCGGAAAATTTGGCAAATAAAATAAAAAGTATTCAGGCTTTCAACTGTCTGGAATTTATACTTTAAATGACCAAGACTTCTCAAGTATATTACCCAAAAGAGCCAGGTGGTGCCCCTGTGCTGTCACACCAGAAGAAATTAAACTAAGATTCAGATGAATTATCAGTTACCTGGGCTCATATCACCTTCTGAAAATATGAGCAGAAAATGGTCTGTTTAGGATGTGAAATTGAGGTAAAAAGCAGTAAACAGATTGAACCATATAACTGGATTATAAACTAAGATGTTTAACTTTTCTGTGTAAAAGGGAAAAAGAAGAAAGATATTTATCAAGCAGGTAGAACAGTAAACCTAGAAATGATCCACTTAAAAAACCTAGATTTCCTTGTTCTGGTCAGTTTGACGTGTCGGTGCAGTCACTGTTTGAGAAGAACATTTTTTAAAAGAAAAAGCTCATCTGTGTTTTCTCAACTGTGAGCGATTAACCATTAAACCTCTGCAACTAAAAAAATAAAAGCTAACCACTTTTCACAATATTATGAGAGAAACTCAGAGCCCACATTGAGCAAGAGAAGAGATGGGTAAAGGCAATTGTATCATACTCTAAAATTAAAGTGTGCTTTCTTCATTTTAAAATATGCTGTCAAGATTTTATTTTTTTACTTCATCCCACAATTGTTTTCTTACAAGCTTTGACCAATCCCATCCACGCAACTACCATTTCCCTGATAGAAGCTTAAAAATGTTAACCTCTCTCCCACTTGGATGTGATCCAGGAAAACAGACACTTAAGATTTCAGAAACTGATTTCAGTCGGCAAAACCATATGCAAACATACTGTAATTTATTCCTTTCTAACACAGTTTCCACAAATAGGAGCTATTTTCTTAACCCCAGCCAGCATGGCGAGCCAAACCATGCAACAGGGCACAAGGTCACTTTTTTTATTTCTCCAAGAAGCCTAAAACAATTAGGATTTAATCTAATCCATGAAGAAAAAGTTGCATGATCCTTACACACTTGTGGCGTACATGCAAGGGAAAACAAACCTTACATTTTTTTTTTACGAGAAATGATCCATAAAGCCATAAATTATTTTACAACTTCCTCAAAAGAGAGGCAGAAAAGTGCTTTTGAAAAATAAGTAAGTGAAGACGTATATTTATATTGATTGATTATACCGAATCATATCTTATATATTTTGTAAAAACATTGAACTAGAAATGTGAAAATATCCTGCCTGTAATCCAGACTTGTCTTTATCTTGGTAACACTTCTCCTTACTTCTGCCAACAGATATCTTGTTTCCACTGGAAAAATGCCTGAAGGTAGGTTATTCATGGTGTATTTAAAACATCATCCATTAGAACGACCTTATTTGAAGGGCAAAGTAGCCACTATACCTAGAAGATAACGTCAAGATAAAACTTAAAAAGTCGCAAAAGAGGCAATTCCTTTCACAGCTGGTAAAGTCAACCTGCAGCTGGCGTGTTTATTTGCTGCCACCTTTATTATGGGGGTGCAGATGGGGATCACCCCTGGCATTTGATGTTCCCAGGAGAATTTGACATGACGCTGCGAGACTCGGGAGACACAGCAAGTTCAGCAACAACAGCAGCCAAAAATATTCCATCACCTTGACTTGACCACGGGGGGAAATGAACGCGGTGAACTGTCCCAAGTGGAAGATGAAAGAAGTAGTTTCTCAGGGTTTCGCCGGCCTCCTTTTACCATCCTCCTTTGAAGCGACAGACTTTCTTTAATCATTCAGACTCTCAGGGTAAAAAAAAAATGTTTCTATTTTAATTGTGAATAAGTACATCAGAGATGATTACTGCCAAGTAGAAGGCTATAAAGCACCTGTTAGCGGATGTGCAATTATATCTATTATTACGATAAACATCAGTGAAGAGTGCCACCTGCTGTTTGCCTTTCATACGTCATTCTCCAAGTGCTGAATTCTTTCATCACAGTACTGTGGATTATGAATCCCATATAGTATGGTGGGATAGACAACCTGGGGCTGCTGCGTTTAAAGATCTGTGCGTCTGTGTTTGTTTTGTCTGGTCTGACATGAGGCCTAAAGGCCAGACATCTATAAGTAAACCAACAACACAACATTTCGTGTTCAATGCATGAGTGCACTTAATGCACAAGCACATTATACGGTTACATGGTATTGAAGCACTGATTTCAAGCTAACCTACATATTTGCATCATTTCTAATGCATTTTATTCTGGTTGTGTGATCATTGTTCTCACCAGGGGAAATGAACACAGCTTCTCAAGGCACCATGCATAGCCCACCACCAAGATAATTTAGTCATTAGATTTGAGTTCCTAATGTTTTGGCCTGTGAGAACAAGTAGCATGTGAAATTGTTTAGCCAGCCTTTACACTACACTATCAATGACAAACCCATAAAGACCATATGGCAGCCAGAAGGGGAGAGCTGACTGGAGACAGGCAGGTTCATTCCAGGTTAATCCCACAATCGTGGTTCAGGCTTTACTGAAGTCTGTTCTTCCCTAATCTCAAAGCAGAGAGCCACACCAGGGCTGAATCTTAACAAATGGCTGCATTATCAGACCCAGATCAAAAACATGTTTGGATTTAATGTCTTTCCATGGAAAATAGCACAAATTCCTGATAATTACAACCACTGCCACCCCATACCCCAGAAACAACCAACTATTATTGCTAGGATTTACTACCACTCAGCCTTGTTTTTATGACTGATTTTAACATTACAATGTCAAATTAATCTTTAAATGTTTCCAGGCGGACATGAAAAGAGACAGACCGCCGTTTTTAAATCAGGCAGTGAAAGAAAGCTTAAAAAATAAACTATCAATTTACTCAGCTGACGCTCTTCTCCAGAGTGACTTACATTGGCACCCATTTACACAGCTGGGAATTCTACTGGAACAGGTCAAGTGAAGCACCTGGCTCAAGGGTACAAAAGGAGCATCTTCCCCAAGATCTGAACCCACAACCTTCCAATTACAAGCACAGGAGCCCAACCACTGCTCCACAGTGCAGCCTTGAACAACATAGATGATCTGCTAATGTAAGGCCCACCCAGCACTGAAGGAGTGGCTGGGTGGCTTGCAAAGTTATGCTCCGTTGTCAATGCCCTACAGGCTGTGCCGGACTCGCCCTGGAGACGGTCAGCATCTTCAGAAAGTACCTGTCTGTCTTAGAGCTGCCCGTCAGCTGGCTCGGGAGCTCGGACTTCATCTGCGTCATAGGAAGTGAGGAGTACACACAAGCAAAGGTGGGCAAACCTTACAGCCGCTTGTGACAAGCCATTCGGTTTTAACAAGCAAAGGGGAGCAAAACAACTGTTTACTCCCGAAGCAAAAAACAATTAGGACTTTTGTTCAGTATCGCACTGCGAGTTCAAAAGCGCTCGTATTTAAAAAGCAGTTTTTTTGTGCTAATAAGATTAAGTCTTGTTTTCTGTCATCCAGATTTCTTTCGCATGAAGTGGATAATATATATATATATGTATTGACCTCACACTTTCCAAAAAGAGGATTTGCACTGATGGTTTTTTCCTAGAAAATTTAGGGACAGTTTAGGAAAAGAAATCCCAGTTACTTCACAGTTGTTAGCATTCATTGTCCATTTTGTCTTCTTTTGGATACATA
This sequence comes from Lepisosteus platostomus, assembly GCF_059453375.1. Classification (NCBI taxonomy): domain Eukaryota; kingdom Metazoa; phylum Chordata; class Actinopteri; order Semionotiformes; family Lepisosteidae; genus Lepisosteus; species Lepisosteus platostomus. Next base: position 14,311,180 of record NC_142632.1, read on the forward strand.
AGATTTACAATGGCAGCGATTTTCTACAAAATCACAACAGTATCAGCTTATTCAGACAGGACAAATCAATAGGCACTTGTTAAATATACACAACCTTCCGTCTGTGGCCTGTGTGTAATGTGTACATGCCTGCATTCTGAGATCCAGGAGTCACTGGGCTGTTTCTTTATCTGTTTTCAGAGGGCCATGTTCTGTCACCAGAGCCAGCTGCTTTGGTTTCGGCACATCTACCTGCTGTTGTCACGCTACATGTCCACAAACACATTCCAGCGCATCGCCAAGGAGGAAGAAAAGAGGCTGAAAGTTTATTAGGTGATAAGATGGCTTCCAACAGGACTGCTGTTACCCACTAACAGACTGGAAAGGCTTGACCTCTGTTCTCAGGGTTATGCACTTAACACTCCGAGCTGTGGCAGTCTTTTCCATCATGTTTACAGTTCTTTAGCATGTGAGTTAAAACACTGGCATCACTTTCAGGATATGTAAAACTGCTGCAAACTTTTTAACAAGTATATTCTGAATGTATGAAACTAAGCGCTGTATATATTGCATACTTGCATATTTTGTATGCATCTGCAAGTAAAGATTTGTAATACTCTGCCCCACAAGAGCACGTTTGTGGATTCAGGAAGCATCCTTGCATTTTTTAAGCCGAGCAATTTTCAGCTATGAAAATCATCATACATCTCAAGTTGTGTTTTATCATCTATGAGGCCTGTTAGTCTTAGTTTTGTTAATGAAGGGATTAACTGAGGCCGAGAGCCACTCTGACATTTGAACATTATCTTTGGAAAAACATACTCCTCTCCTCGGGACTTCGCCTTGTCAAGCTGTGGTGTGAAAAAGAAGCAGGCTCTCAGCATGTGCTTGGCAGTGTGAGTCAAGAAGCGGAATTCAGATAGCAGAGAATTTGCACAGCAGACTGCTGCTAAACCAGGATCTATGTATAGGATTGACAGGAAAGGATTTGGGTTATGTTGCTACCAGAGTGAAAAGCATACAATTCTTTTCATTACTGAAATTCTCTTCCTCATTTTCTTTGAAAAACAATCACATGGCCTTAAGCAAACAGCTTAGAGTAAATGTTAGAAATTGTATTATAATCCTGGAAAAAAAACAATACAAGTAATTAAGGGTTGTAGTTTAATTACAGAGTTCTTAGCTATAGGTAACCCTGTCTTTTCAAAATGCAAGTTTCCCTAGATTTAAATGTCCACCTTTTAGTGTGTTGTTCTGAACTGTCTGCAGATGCTTGTGTTCCAGTGACGTCCACCAGAAAGCAGACAGCTCCACTGTCACTGCCTGGGAATGGACATGCTCCTTATCGTCTGGTGCAGTTCCATGCTCTCCTCCCACTTCTCTCCACAGAAGTCCTCCACTGTCACACTACGCACTGTCCCTGGGTCCAGACAGTGGGGTGCCACTCCTGGGAACAAAGTATTATCTTTATTAAAAAAATAAATTGGACAAACCTAAACTATTTTGCAAGAGTTCTCCAGTGAGTATTAAACAGCAGTTCTTGGAAACAATACTTTGTCCTGCAAATCACAGGCTGAGGCATCCAAGCTTCCCTTGGATGAGCTGGCCCTGTTACTGCTGACCCCTGGGAAATCCTAGCTGCAGTTAGCAAGTGACACAGCCCCTATACATATATACAAACCTGTTCATGCACCTCAACCAAACCTGAACTGCAGGTGGAAATCTATTTAAAATTTAAACAGGAAGTCTTCAGAGCCTAGAGACTTGGCTTAGCCGTTAACTTTAAAAAAAAAGTTATCGTACCCCACACATTTTAATACATCACAGATTACACAACCCTGCACACAAGATTCGGAGCCAGCTGGAGCTGAAGAGTATCCCTCCCAGAGGTGGGGGCCTGCATGTGCCCACGAGTTCACAGGGGTCGCCATCTCACCAGAGAGAGCCCTGCTGACTAATCCCACCCTGTCCTTGAGACTCCCAAATCTGTGCCACTGTTTGGCAGAATCCCGGGCACAGCTGGCTGATGGTATATTCCAGGCTCGAACCCGCGGCATCTGGAGCACAGTCCCACTCAGAGCACATCTGAAGCCAAAATCTAGCTTTCGAAAAAGCTTTCTAGTTTCCCCATTTTCTACCAGTGTCGTTAGAAAACCAGTGTTTCTCAAGCTTCCAATAATAATTCCACTTTCAGGAAAATGAGCCTTTTTTTAAATGGTAACCACCTCTTGGAGAAATGGAGTTCTTTATAGGCACCGGCCAAAGCCGATATTTATTCCTTACCATATCCATCAGGGTTGGATCGTGGGGTGTAGAAGCTCTGAACCCCGCAGGTCTTGCAGAATGTATGCTTGGCAGTGTGAGTGTTGAAAGTGTACGTGGTTAAATTATCCCACCCCTGCAGCACAAACATAAAATAATCCTAACCGTAAGGAAATTGCTCCTTGACAAATCATTTGACTACAATTTCCAGAATCTAACACTGATTATCACACTGGCCTACCCAGCCAGTAAAGAAAATGTACAAAGCGCAGGTTGGACTCTGGCCAGATGTCACTAGTTCTGATATGAGTCAGTTGTGACTGGAATTGCTGAAGCAGCAGTAGACAACATGATGGGGGGTGGGAGTGAGCCAGGGTAGTCTCAGAGCAGCAGTGTGTTCTGCGACTCGCCGGGTATCTGCAGGCCTTGCAGTGACAACTTCTTGAGATGCACATTTCCCCCAGCAGGCACTGGGGAGCTTGAAGTATATCAATATGTGAATGGCTCTGGCAGGTGTGTGTGTTGGAGGAGCAAGTCTATGGATCTCATTCCCTTCCAACCCTGTGTCATTGTTGGAAAGATGAGTCTTAAAAACAAGTGGCAAATCAACATTAGGTTGGTATATAATAATAAATGTCATTATGGGTACGTGTTTAGATCCCAATCACTATTCTCTAAAATAGAGGAAACATTAACAGCTCATTTAAAAGCTCTCTGGCTTTTTCTTGATACGTCTAGAAAAACGTGTTACACACTGAACAAATCTCTCCTTCAGAATGGGAAGTGGGTATCTGAGGAAGATGTTGCATTTTCTTTAGATCAACGTTGTCCAGTCCTGGTCCTAAATGGCCAAACATTACTAATGACACCTACATTGAAAATGCTTCTCTGAGTATTATTTGAATTGCACCTTCTGAAAAGAAGCCTACCTTTAAGAGACTGAATTGTGACGATGGTACGATGAAGTGTCGATTCTGTTTCTTGGTGCAAATACTGCAGCTAGGGAAAGGAGCATATAAAATTTATATATACAAGAGAAGGAAGCCTTGTGTCGCGAGATCAAAAAATTAGTACATCCATTCTTCCACAACATGTCTGAAACCAACAGGACTGTGCTAGTTTCTAACAGTTATCAAGCACCTTGTACTGCTACATACCATGGTTTAGCTGAATTCAGTCCTTAAGGGTTTTATGAATGTGCACCATCTGCAAAGGATGCAAGGAGACCAGGTGGTCCAGTGGTTTCGGATGTATTTTTTTTTAGGAACTACCATACATATGCTTTTAATCTGGGGTGCTCTATCAGCACAACGGTACTTAAATTAAAAGAAATGTTTTGTCACAAAAACTTCTATGCAGCACACTTTTACTAAGGCTACTACTGGTTTCTATAGATCATCCAGGTGGATGCTGCACATTGGTGGTGGTGGAGGAGAGTCCCCATTACCTGTAAAGCGCTTTGAGTGGAGTGTCCAGAAAAGCGCTATATAAGTGTAAGCAGTTATTATTATTATTATTATTATTATTATTATTATTATTATTATTATAGTTGGACACTCAAAATTAAAGACCACTGGTACATTGCTTAAAACACAAATGACCTAGACCTACAGTCAACAGGCTTGAAACACTAAGCTCTGAGCTACAGGTCTCACAGCAATGGAAAGGACTATCAGGTCTCAGTAAGAAGGAATGTTTTGCCGTGTTAAAATAGAACTTACTTGCAGTTGAAGACATTCAGATCAGGGGAGCTCCACACCTCAAATCGCACGGCGCCGCAGTGACAGCCACCCGTGTGCTTCACAAGCCCAGAGTTCTCACTGTGGACAAAACCAGACAAACACAACAACAATATAAAACGCACTACTGTACAAAATTTGCAGACTTTCGGCATTGCCTCACTCTTTTCATAGAATTCTATAATGGTCTTCTACTGAAACTTGAAACATTTCATTTGAGTGAAACAGTCAATCACCATAGATCTCTATTTTGTACTCCAACAAGTAGCCTTTTAAATGTATGGATGGGGGAAATAAATTGATGAGGATGATGAGGAACGCCTGAAAGTTAGTCAATTAGAATTGGTTTACTGGTTAATGTAATGGATTACAGCACTTTATGTTGGCTACACAGGTACAGTATAAAAAGAAGAAGCATTAACAGCTCATTTAAAAGCTCTATCAGTTGTTCTTTACAAATATAGAAGAACGGTACAGGCTATGTTTTAAAGATTCTGATCAATGTGAATTCAAGATCACTAAATTACAAACTAGAGGTAACAGTTGCTGTAATCAGATCAAATAGTCTCAGTAGGCATCACTCATTCTGGATATATTGTAGCCTATAACATACTGTAGTTACAGTTTGTTTTATACATTACCTGTAAGGTCAATTGTAGGAAAAAAAAAAAGTTTAACAGAGGGATCATTCTTCATGGCTATATTATCCATATAGCTTGGCAAATAATCAAGTACATATGCACTGTGTTTGTGAAAAAGATTATTTCCAGTTACATCTGGAACACTAGACTGTGTGGACACAGATGAGACTACTGGTTATCACTCAAGACTTGAAACTGGAAAGTTGTGGGTTCAACACCCAGGTGCTGTTGTACAGTTGAGCATGATACTAAGATGATCTAGCAAAAACCCCTGCTGTATAAATAGGTAAGAATGTACATTTCTGTATAGAATCATTAGCCAAACAAGTTGATAATCAATTTCTCCTTGGCCTAGACAGCAGGATTGTCCTAGGAAAAGTGTTACATAGGTCACTCTCTGCCAGGGTTTGTGTAGGAGAGAGAAGTTCTTCGAGTACAAAGCTTCTGTCATCTATCAACACATGTTACTGTTCTAAGCTGAATATCCAAATAGAGGTGGGGAGCCAAACTCCAGTTCTCAGGCGCCTCAGTCATGCAGCAAGTATAGGTCCGTCTACATCTCCAGCTTCTCATGAACTAGGAAAGGCTTCAACCCCATAAGTTCATCAGGGCAACTAATGAGTTAAATTAAGGAATGAAGGGCCCAGTAGCAGAGAACACCAGAAGCCTTCTGGCCCTGCAGGACTGCAGTTTTGCAGGCCAGTACTTGAATATTAAAACAGTTATCCGATTCATTTGCTTTCTTTGTAGTTCACATTACCTTGTCATTTTTTTTTTCGGGTTCTGCCATAAAAGGACGGTTAAGCACATTTCACGAGGAATGACCCAAGAACACAGCGTCATGGAGCAAAACTGTGGCTTAACCCGCTTGGCTGAGGGACAAGGAGACCAGGACCGCCATGAGAGGAATGGATTGTCGGGAGCAATTGCTAATTACTGACAGCTGAGTCCAATTGAGCTTGGTTGTTAGTCATCCCACCCGAACTTCTATTATAAACTCCATTTCGTCAATGCAGCTGGACGAAAAAAACACACCAAACCTTACTTGTATATTTTATTTTACATTAATAGATAACAGTTAATGAAAAATAACTCAGTTAAAAGTACAAATGACCTACCGATTTGCAAAAAATCTCCCAACAAACAGAAAAAAAACTGTTCCTATTAAAACAAATACGGGGCATGCTTTCTACGAGCAAATTAGAAATATTTGTTGCATATCGCAAATTAAATATCTCATGTATGTTAATAACATTACCTCATTTCCTTCTCTCCGTGGTCTAGTACACGCTTGTAATGCTTACAGCAGAAGAGTAAACTTCCGGATCTAAATCTCGACAGTCCCGCGATACTTCACGTTATAGTCTATTGTGGAGGGGGGCGATATACATAGTTCCCTACTACAAGCCAAAGAGAACGAGCAAAACGTATACAAACAGTACCTGCACGAATTTAGTCGAGTAAAACTGAAGCCACCGCTAGGCTCGTATATTAATTTAAAACCGTAGTATGTCAATGTGTACAAAACTTCAGATATACTAAAAAATAATTCCTTAAATTCCTTCCGGATTTTCAATGGAAGAGGAACAAATAACATGAGTGTTATCACTAAATACAATAACACGTGTTCAATATTGCATATTAATCAAGACCTTCAGTTATTCTTTGCAGTTATTTTAGAATATCATTGTACCCCAGCTCGATACCCGTCTTCAACTGCTGAAGGTGTTTTTTTTTTTCATTAGTCCCCAAACTAATTACAAGTGGTTTTGGAAAAATGATCTGTTCCCTCTTCCTCAGCGCGTAGCTATTTCAACACACCAAGGAAGAAAACACAGCAGACTTATTCTACTGTAACTGCAGTTTCTCAAGTTCAAATACTAACCGTATGAATGGTTTGCCCCCTTCTGGTGAATTTATTAACTGCAGGTTTAACCTATTTGTCCTATTTCTTAAAACTCTCTATATTGAAAATCACCCTTACTAATAATAATTGCTTACATTTATATAACGCTGTTGCATTGAGTTGGATTTGGGTCCTGCATCTGCTAATGACTTCATTTTGACTCAGAAAGCCCCAGCACACCCCATTCAAGAGCTGACTTTCTGTGGGATCAGCAAGCACGTGCAACATTGCAAAGGGATGACCACAGCGTGCTCTGTTGACAAACAGCTGTTGCTGTACTCCCTGTGCGATCTGCCTGGGCTCCTCAAAATGTAACAACATCCGTGATCGACAGAGCCGCCCACACAGGACCCATTACACAAGCCTTACAAACCAGTGACCTAGAAAATATATGAGGACAAAGGTGACATTTATGTTTATTGTTTTTAAGTAAGTTAATGATGAAATATGATCTGTTTTTGAAATGTCTCTACCCATTAACACCTTTTTTCATTCTTCACGGAAGTGACTTACGATATTGCAACTAGCTAGAGGTAGCAAGAACTTATTAATTATATAAATAAACTGTTCATAATCATCCCAGCAAATACTCCAGCACAAGGTGATCTTTTGTCAGATGTTAAACAACTACACTTCATCATGAAGATCTGTCTTCTGTGTAAACATCAAGAGAATTGATTGGAAACTGTTGGGAAAAGTTCAAAACAGGCACAACGGCAGAGAAAGTCTGACAAAGCTGTAAAGATATGAAACTAAATACTACTGAAAATGTGTACTTTATCCACTATAGTCTTCCTCTCTCTCTCAGCTGAGTTATCACAGCAAAAAGCCACTCCTCTAAGCCCTTGTTTTTCAGGCGAAGGAAAGGCAAAGTTCAGCTTTAATCAGATCATTCTCTAGTCCTTGTGTACACTAGCACTTATCCTGATTAAACCAGGTCCAGCAGTCAAGCACAAAGGGATTTTCATTAAGTGTAACACATATAAAACAAATCACATTTTAAACCTGTTAACTCTAGACTGCACCCGATGACCCAAAACTCTCCTACAGTCATGGGACTGTCAGCTGCTACTTGCTGAAATTCACTACAGGCGGAGACGTACTGGAAATAAGAAAAAGTGCCACACTGGTTAGCATTGCGGCCCACACTGGGGTGCCATCTGTGTGGAGCGTGTATGTTCTTCTTGTGTGCTCCAGGTTCCACCCACGGTACAAAGACATGCTGGTAGGTTAATTGGCCTCCGGGGGAAAGTGTGTGCGTGTTTGTGTGTGTCTGCACTGTGATGGACTGGCATCCCATCCAGGGTGTACCCTGCCTTGCGCTCATGGCTTGCCAGGACAGACTCTGGCTCCCCCAGGAACCTGAATTGGATGAGTAAGAAAGGTCTAAATCCTCATGCAAATAATATATATAGAGAAAAAAAAACATTTTTATTGTAACTGGATTATCCGCACAGGTGCTACAGTATAGTTGGCTTACAGTTCATGTCTTAGACAAGCCATTCAATTATAGAAGTGCAAAGTATAAATAGGTTTGTACAAAACTGAACCCTGACAGCTCAGCCCCACAGTGTGCATGACGTGGCCTGGCAGACAGCTCAGGCACAAAGTGCAGGGGCACAGGACAGGCTGCACAGATACTGAAACGGATCTTGGGTAACCAGTGCTGCCGATTGCATCAGCTTGCATCAGTCCTCGATGAACGCAGCCTGCTCTCTGAGCAAGCCCAGAAAGGCTGTGTCGCTTCACATTTAACACTCCTCTGCATCTTAATTGAAAAAGTGTGTGAAGGCCGCAAATTGTTGAAAACAGAATAATGTGAAACAGTGATAAGTACCCCACCCAAGGAAAGAAATGCGGGACAAAGCTGCAATCACAATTAAAGAGGCAAAATCAGTTCAGACATGTTTGTTTTGTTGTGTTATATTATTTCAAGGTTCAAGGTGTAATTCTTAAATTGATGATGTTGTCAATCTGATGTTGATGTAAGATGATGACACCAATCCTGTCTCCCCCCCCACCCCCCTCCTCATTTATAGTCACAGCTTTATCAAGTATCGCTAAAAATGTCCCTTCTACTGGCTCCAATTATTAACTAATCACGTAGAGCCAAAAGGAAGGCAAGCATTACAACAATATGCAGATATTCTCAAACTATTTGTTTTTAGTTAGTGATATATTTTCCATATAGGCACATGTATATCAAAAGTAATTTGACAGAATTATTAAGGGATTAAAAATGTCTTATGAACTGAAGGTGTGGTTCAGCAGTCATTGCATTTTTTTATCAGCACAAGACTTCCTAAGGTCCTGTCTTAATGAGCCCCTGCATTTATATAGAAAATAACTGGTTACTCTATGCTGATTATCATGGCACTTATATCACATCATCTGCTGATAATGTTGACGTACAGTATATTGTTGATCAGCACAGTCCCAGTTTAACCCCCCATCAGAATTACTTCCCATTTAGTTAGTGTAAAACATCAAAGCTAAAGAACATTTTTATACAAGATGGGCTTTTACTGCCACTTGTTGTACAATTAGATCTTTTGGGGCTTTTGGGCTATCATTCCATTTGTTCTGAAAATACTCATAGTCTGCACATCACCTGATCATCATGAGCGCCTACAAACAGCACAAACAATGAAACTCAACACATGTGTTTGTATTCTGTTTGTGCTGGTTTGTCTTACTATCTGCTTGTTGCCTAGGTGATGACTAGGAGGATACAGTTGTTACCATTGTTTCAACACACCAGTAATACTGGTTTACCCAGCATATCAAGAGTGAAGAGGTTTGTTAGGTAAGCAGGTTTTGGTCACAGCTGTAGTTTCATGGAAACATAACAGACAATGAATGAGTTTTTTAGAGGACTTCCTGGAAAAGAAGAAGCGGGTCGAAAATGACTTTCAATCTCCCCTTCAAAAACCCCCCAAATTACCCATTTCTGCCTTTCAGTTAGATGTCTTCTACAACTAGTTGAGAGCCTTTAAGATCATTTAAGATCATTATTGTCTGTAGAGATAAAATAAATGTCAAAAATGGAGCATTTAGGTCAAACAAGTCTCAATTTATTGATATCAATTTACGGTGATCATCTGAGGAATCAACTACACCCTAAAATAGACTAAACCAGACTCCTACTCTGCCTGTCCCCCTCCAGGTAGTTAACCAATATGACTGAGAAGGAAAAGAGAGTCCAAGGGACCCAAAAACCATGTTTTCCTACACTTGCATTCAAGGAACATGACTAATTTTTTTTCCAACCTTATCACCTGACATCCGATTCCACCAATAATCCTTCCAAACACAAACTTCAAACAGCTATAGAAGTTCAAGTTTATTGTCGTTATATATGGTATAAGAAAATGGTTAGAAAATGAATAAATGGATGGATGATGTAAAATTTATGAAGCTTGTTTTCAGTACATCTGCAGCTTGTTTTAACCATTACATACCACAGATTGAGATGGCTGGATGGACAGATGAACTCCTGACCACTCGAGTTGCAGCCTGGACCCTCTGTCCATTACTCCCAGTGCCCCCCTGTGGTGGTGGTAATGTTCTTGGTTGTTTCCTCATTTTCCATCCAGGAGTCACATGACACTTGGCACCTGACAGCAAAAAATACTGTAGGTTCAGAAGGCCATGCCTGACCTACTTCAGTTTCAGACTAAACCAGCTGTCTGCATGCATCTATGAAACAGCTTGCCATCTGTCTGAGCGCAGGCAAGACATTGCTTTCTATAAAAGGCACTGGATTAGAGTTAAGGTCTAAGGCTGAAGGGTAAGGAACTGTTCTGCTATGAGTACTATTGCTTCAGCACAAATATTTTCAGGGTTGTTGTGTCAAAAAGGGTGAAGACCAGTTATATAACTAAGATCTAGAAGGTGCTAGCTACTTGACCAAAATCTCTGTGCTGAGTCCTGAACACTGCAGAGATTCCTCCACCCTGTTCATTTTACCTTATGCAATAACAGCACAGTAAATTTAAAACTGCAGTGTCATGACAACACCACCCCGTCTGAAAACAGGCCAGAGAATCTCAAAACACACACAAAACTAAGTCTGAAGTCAAACAAATGAATGGCCGCAACAAATTCATTATTTAAAAAAGTCCTGTACAGTAGTGAATATATAGTTACGTTCTAATGCTTTAATTGACATTTATATAAAAAGATAATAAAATTATTCCATATCTGCGACATTATAGACATGTTTATACACTAATTCGAAAGGGGTTTCGTAAGAAGCTGGGCTGAGTTTGTTTTTCAAATCATGCCTGCGTTTTTAAAATACAAAACCTAACTGTGTTTACAATCAATATTCATTGTGTTAATTTTTTTTAATGGAAACTCATACAGCTCCTTATTACGTTTCATACGTTATCTCAAAACAAGCCTCATGCACTCCATGTGATTCACAACACAGAACAGACGCCGTCAGCTCATGTTGGGAAATGACATACTTTGCTAAAGCACATGACTCATTCACTTGCACCTCCTGGAATCCTTCCGAATTTCCGGGTTTCTTCTTGATTTCTTGGCGCACCTGGAAACATCTGCCAACAAACAACAGCGCAACAGTGTACGTCACAGCCCACCAATCACATTTCAGGCAAACAACGCCGCTGTCCAATCAGAGGGGTCCGCTGCTCGGATCCATCGCGCATTTTCCAGACATTTCCTTTGTCCGTACTGTACTTAAAATGTATTATTCCGCGGTGGGTTGTTTTTTTTTTTTGCGGACAATTAAAAATCACGAAATAAAATCGCAATACATCAGCGTTTTGTTTTAGACGTCTTTAACCCCGTTCATGAACGTCCAGTAATATGTTCTTTCGGGTTATAGGATGGAACTACATTTCGGGGCGGATTAATACTGGTCATATGATAGTAAAATGACTCAGTGGAGTTTCTCTATAAATAAGAACAGGCGCTTCATCGGTTGGACAGAGAAGTTATCAGCGATATTAATAGCTTTTCGACGATATAGTCGCACAAGTTACACGTAAGTATCGTTTTTCCTATACTTTCTATCATTCTTAATTTTTCGTGTTTTATTTTAGCTGAAGTTATTTTAGTTTTATTCTAATATTGCGCATCGAAAGTAGAGATTTCAGTCTACTCCACGGGGTATAGATGGTATTGTTTTTAAAAAGGATGGTTAATATGATTATGTACAGAATATGAATTATCACGCCTTCGATATAATGTAAGACCATAACTCCTATAATATTCCAATAGGCGTGATTGTGTTTTTTTTTAACAAAACGTCCCGCTGTAATGGTTTCGATTTACTGTAATTCAAGTGCTGACTCATTCCGACAGTGAATCAAAGGTCGCGTAGTTCCACTGGCAAGACGTACTTTTTAACGTTTTTAACGATATTATTTGCGTAGATGGACGTGCATTATAATCGTGTTTGTGTAGTAACGGTGCTCTCTAATCTGTATTAATGTGTAATGTTGCGTATTCAAAATGTGCGCGGGCAGCTGACCGGCCATTTTGTGAATAACCCATTTAGACTCGTCTACATGCCAGAGAAGACAGTTCTTTCGGTTTAATATTTGAACTACATTTAAAGGAGCTGATCTGGGCTCGGAACTCATTCTCCGTTAAAATGACCGTTTTGCTTTTGGTTGTGAGCAGCTGTTTCATTGTCATTGAATTTCCCTTACAAGTTCAGAGATGCTGCGTAGATCTAGACCGATCAATACAGAGGTGCGTTTTTGTGCTTGCGGGACAAAGTAGACGTGTCTGGGGGAGAAGACCATGGTGACTGCTTATTTAAATTAAATAGATCTGTAAATGCTTTATGCAACATTATGAAATGGATCTGTTCCTCATGTGGTGTTTTGTTTTAATTTAAAATTGCAGATTGAAAGATGCAGATCTTTGTCAAGACTCTGACGGGCAAGACCATCACCCTGGAGGTGGAGCCCAGTGACACCATCGAGAACGTCAAGGCCAAGATCCAGGACAAAGAGGGCATCCCTCCTGACCAGCAGAGGCTGATCTTCGCCGGCAAGCAGCTGGAAGACGGGCGCACCCTGTCCGACTACAACATCCAGAAAGAATCCACGCTCCACCTGGTGCTGCGCCTCAGGGGCGGCATGCAGATCTTTGTCAAGACGCTGACGGGCAAGACCATCACCCTGGAGGTGGAGCCCAGTGACACCATCGAGAACGTCAAGGCCAAGATCCAGGACAAAGAGGGCATCCCTCCTGACCAGCAGAGGCTGATCTTCGCCGGCAAGCAGCTGGAAGACGGGCGCACCCTGTCCGACTACAACATCCAGAAAGAATCCACGCTCCACCTGGTGCTGCGCCTCAGGGGCGGCATGCAGATCTTTGTCAAGACGCTGACGGGCAAGACCATCACCCTGGAGGTGGAGCCCAGTGACACCATCGAGAACGTCAAGGCCAAGATCCAGGACAAAGAGGGCATCCCTCCTGACCAGCAGAGGCTGATCTTCGCCGGCAAGCAGCTGGAAGACGGGCGCACCCTGTCCGACTACAACATCCAGAAAGAATCCACGCTCCACCTGGTGCTCCGCCTCAGGGGCGGCATGCAGATCTTTGTCAAGACGCTGACGGGCAAGACCATCACCCTGGAGGTGGAGCCCAGTGACACCATCGAGAACGTCAAGGCCAAGATCCAGGACAAAGAGGGCATCCCTCCTGACCAGCAGAGGCTGATCTTCGCCGGCAAGCAGCTGGAAGACGGGCGCACCCTGTCCGACTACAACATCCAGAAAGAATCCACGCTCCACCTGGTGCTGCGCCTCAGGGGCGGCATGCAGATCTTTGTCAAGACGCTGACGGGCAAGACCATCACCCTGGAGGTGGAGCCCAGTGACACCATCGAGAACGTCAAGGCCAAGATCCAGGACAAAGAGGGCATCCCTCCTGACCAGCAGAGGCTGATCTTCGCCGGCAAGCAGCTGGAAGACGGGCGCACCCTGTCCGACTACAACATCCAGAAAGAATCCACGCTCCACCTGGTGCTGCGCCTCAGGGGCGGCATGCAGATCTTTGTCAAGACGCTGACGGGCAAGACCATCACCCTGGAGGTGGAGCCCAGTGACACCATCGAGAACGTCAAGGCCAAGATCCAGGACAAAGAGGGCATCCCTCCTGACCAGCAGAGGCTGATCTTCGCCGGCAAGCAGCTGGAAGACGGGCGCACCCTGTCCGACTACAACATCCAGAAAGAATCCACGCTCCACCTGGTGCTGCGCCTCAGGGGCGGCATGCAGATCTTTGTCAAGACGCTGACGGGCAAGACCATCACCCTGGAGGTGGAGCCCAGTGACACCATCGAGAACGTCAAGGCCAAGATCCAGGACAAAGAGGGCATCCCTCCTGACCAGCAGAGGCTGATCTTCGCCGGCAAGCAGCTGGAAGACGGGCGCACCCTGTCCGACTACAACATCCAGAAAGAATCCACGCTCCACCTGGTGCTGCGCCTCAGGGGCGGCATGCAGATCTTTGTCAAGACGCTGACGGGCAAGACCATCACCCTGGAGGTGGAGCCCAGTGACACCATCGAGAACGTCAAGGCCAAGATCCAGGACAAAGAGGGCATCCCTCCTGACCAGCAGAGGCTGATCTTCGCCGGCAAGCAGCTGGAAGACGGGCGCACCCTGTCCGACTACAACATCCAGAAAGAATCCACGCTCCACCTGGTGCTGCGCCTCAGGGGCGGCATGCAGATCTTTGTCAAGACGCTGACGGGCAAGACCATCACCCTGGAGGTGGAGCCCAGTGACACCATCGAGAACGTCAAGGCCAAGATCCAGGACAAAGAGGGCATCCCTCCTGACCAGCAGAGGCTGATCTTCGCCGGCAAGCAGCTGGAAGACGGGCGCACCCTGTCCGACTACAACATCCAGAAAGAATCCACGCTCCACCTGGTGCTGCGCCTCAGGGGCGGCATGCAGATCTTTGTCAAGACGCTGACGGGCAAGACCATCACCCTGGAGGTGGAGCCCAGTGACACCATCGAGAACGTCAAGGCCAAGATCCAGGACAAAGAGGGCATCCCTCCTGACCAGCAGAGGCTGATCTTCGCCGGCAAGCAGCTGGAAGACGGGCGCACCCTGTCCGACTACAACATCCAGAAAGAATCCACGCTCCACCTGGTGCTGCGCCTCAGGGGGGGACAGTGACTTTGTGAAATGACTATCAATACTACACAACATTTTTTTTTCCTCTTTAATTTTTTCATTTTAAATACGTTAATAAAGTATCGGTATTGAACAGAATTGATGTTTGGGGTGTGCTTTTGAAAGCTAAATATTGGTGGTGTGGGGTGGTAAGGTGACCACCACAAGATTTTGATCCGATTTACCAAAACGGATGCGATTTGACCAGTGTAATTGCAATTGGTGACAATTTTATTTGGAAACTTTTTTTTTTTTACAGAGGAGTTTGTAAATTTTCAAGAGGATAGTAAAGCAAGAGTTGGACTTGAAACAAGAAATGATCTCCCTTAAAGTTTAAAGGTAAAACATGTTTTTGCAAGATGTTTATACATCCAAATGTAAAATCCTCATGAAACCTGTCCTTCAGCATGTTATGTGGTTGAAGGATTCTGGAAGTGGTCTCTTTGCTTGCATGACCCGGGCCCTGTAACGGGCCTCAACTCCTCTTTTAACGGCAGCAGCTAGTCTTTTCTTTAGCTCGGACTTCACCGGCTCAGTCATGTGTTCCACTTCGTCAGCATCCAGGTATCGGCCACACACTTCCAACTGTTAAAATATTAAACGCAATCAAATTATGGATTTAAAAAAATATATAGTCTATATATAAACAGACTGAGTTATTTAAACTCACTAGAGCATAGCAAGTGCATGTAATGAGGTTTTGAAGAATATTTTTAGTGTTTTGAATTTCCCCATACCTCTGCATTTCTGACTGCTTCTCTGTAACTGTGAAGCTGATCTTGTGTCGAGGAATCGAGTTCTTCTCTTTCCATGTTGTGCCCATTAACAACTGGGATAGGAAATAAGGGGTTACCTTGGGATTCGGCAACTGCAATCCATCTGAAACTTTTCTGTATCATCTGTTGCTATTTACTCAAAAGTTGATGGGTTTAATGTATATCCGTAATGGGGATAGAAATTGTTGCAGCTTATAGTCAAAGGTGGGAATGCTAAATATTGAAATTTCTTACATCTTTGGAGTAACAAGGTGCAGAACAGGCAAAATGCTCCATTTCAAATGACACTTTAAGAAAGTAAACTCACTGGTGTTGGCGGTCTGCATTACGGCCTGGAGGAGATCAACAGCCACACTCCCGGGAGTCCTTCCATTCACTTGCCTGACAGCAGACACTGCAATGGGTACAGCTGAGGTGGGTGAAATACATGAGAGTTAATGCAATCATGTTGCTCTATTCATGCAAAAGTGTGGAACACCATCTAATACAAGGAAGTCAAACACTGGTCCTCGAGAGCCCCAGTACAGCAGGTTCTGTACAGCAGATCACCATTAAATCACAAATGTTGACATTCCAATATGATCAATTAAATCATTCAAATAATGTGCTGATCATTTAGGAGTAATAATAATAGCTTATACTTCTATAACACTTTTCTGGACACTCCACTCAAAGCACTTTACAGGTAAGGGGGATCTCCACCACCACCAGTGTGCAGCTCCACCTGGATGATGTGACGGCAGCCATAGTGCGCCAGAACGCTCCCCACACATCAGCTATCAGTGGGGGAGGAGAGCAGAGTGATGAAGCCAGTTCAGAGGGGGATTATTAGGAGGCCATGCTTGGTAAAAGCCAATGGGAAACTTGGCCAGGACGCCGGTGTAGAACGTAAGTACTCTACAGCCCTCTAGGACCAGAGTTGAATTAACTGAAGAGATTACTTGCTGGATTCATCAGTGTCTTAATGCTGTTGCCAACCTTTAAAAACTGGTGAACTGGAAGACTAATTGGATTGGAGGTCTCCACGACCAGGAATCCGAGACCCCCCTGATGAAATGAGTCCAGAATGACTTGTCCTACTCGACTGGATTTGTCTGCGCTTGAAGAGCTGAATCAAAATACTTCAAGGGACCAGTTTGGAGTTTTAAAAATTAATGTTGCACGACCCCAAGATCAGCAGAAGGACACTTGTTAAACTGGCAAGACACCTAAATTTGATCTAATGACGTCGCTAAAAATGTGTCTTCTGTAACTGGCAGGACGTAACGAACTAATACTGGACCTCATTTTCAAACAGGGGCGCAAGACATTTTGCCAACATGAAGCGTGTGCTTTTGTAACGCAGGGGTGTTCAGTGCAAATGTTTCTGCCAACCTGGGGGCGGTGCGTGCTGTGGCGCTGGGCTGGGAGGACGGTCCAGGCGAGAGGTCTTCGACTCGGGAGATGGAGGTGGGGTTCCAAAACTTCAACACAAACAAGAGCCCTCAGGAGGCATGTGTGTGGCGACCCATTACCCACTTAAAAAGGGTTAGAACGCAAAGCTAACCTTCAACATCGTTAAGAGAATCTTTAAGACGTTTAGGGAACGATCTGAAAGGGCTGTGGTAACTTTACAAAGGGCTTTCACATGAACAATAATCTACAGCACCTGTGTAGGTTACTCTTGGGAGTTACGTTCTCCAACAAAAGACCAATCCAATAGACTTACCTTCTGACTGTGTAGATATCAGTGGAGACCTAAGAAAGAAGAAATTTAAGCTGTTTTTCCATCGATATTCATGGCGACGTTGTGATCATATGTATTTCAGAATGTTTTAAAATCACTGTTTCTATTCTTCGTGACTGATATGTCACCTCTCGGCACTCCCCTCTGTTTTGCTGAAATAATTACTGTGATAAGTGTGCACTGGATAGGATAGGTCTGGCTACATCGTTTTCCCAGGGATAGCTACCAGTTTTTCCTCTCTGATCTTCTTTATCTCAGCCTGTAGCTGGCTAATCTGCTCTTCTGCCCTTTTCTGCATTTCATAGCGATGCTGTCTTTCCTGAAAAAGAACCACAGACAGAAAAAAAACTAGAAGACGTCTCTTCTAAACAGAACTTACACACTCGGCACGTTTCTACAAGTATCGGCAACTCATTTCAAATATTTTTTTGCCGCAATGTAAAAAATGTGAAGACGAGGATTACGAGTTTTAAAGTGATACTTAAGATATAAGCTTGTTTCTCTAGCAATGATGCAAAAAAACAAATGTCTTGAATTCGCGGAGGCATCAGTGGGCCAGATTCTGTACCTGAGCCAGCTGCTCTTCCAAAAAAAGCTTCTGTTCACTACCGACACGCTTGGTCTCTTCCAGCTGTCTCTGCAGCCTCTCCTCCTGGCTCCTTCGAAATTAGCAACAACAATAATAATAAAAACAATGCTGGGGACACAGAAACACTCAGTTCAGATTTTGCACTAGTCTTTTCCATCCATCCACCCATTTTCTAACCAGTTTATCCAGCACAGGGTCGCAGGGGAGACAGAGCCTGTCCCAGCAAACAATGGGATACAACACCTGACTGGGACGCCAATCCATTGCGTCCCAGGGCACACACAAACACAGACGAACACACGCACTCTCAGCATGGCTCATTGACCCAGAAACCTGGGGAGAACATACAAACTGCATGCCGACAGCACCCCAACACTGTGAGGCACCACTGCGCCCCCACTGTCTGTTCCAGTACAAGCAGTTGATTGTTGCATAAGTCACTAATTGATATGAATAACCTGTAGTAAGACGGCTAAAGTCTAGAAATGAATTATTTTTGTGAAGTATTTAACTTTTATATGAAATAGTCTGGAAAATTGTTTCAGAGAAAGAGGCAAATCCGTTTGTATTGCCCTATGGAGAATCTAAACCAGAACTCCAGTTATATGAGCAGCACCTGATTTCTTCCTCTGCCCTGAGTCTTTGTAGCTGTTCCTCTCGCTCTGCTCGTTGTTGTTGGTCAGCCCTACGAGCTGCCCGCTCCTCCCTGGAAGGAGGAACGACAGCACAGGTCTCAGCAGGTTCTCACACGAACTTCATACAGGTTAACAGCTTTATGACATGGACACAAAAAAGCAGCTCCTCAGTAGTGCTGAGCGTTAAATACACATCAATGCAGTGAAGTCACCAGCAGGGGGCAGGACAGCACGCTTCCCAATTTCATAGGAGATGTCTAATGTGTTCTTGCATAAATGTATGTACAAAATAGTGCACTAACAATAAAACTGCAGTCACAAGTCAATGTCAAAAGAGACATTCCCACACCTGCTTTGCTGGCAGTTGGACAGCCGCAGGACGCTACAATCTATTTTACCTTGCCAGTCGCCTGTCTTTAGGCCGGGTTCGGAGAGGCAACTCTTTGCTTGACAAATGAGTCCATGGGGGGAAAAAGGCTGAGGAAAAGAGAAAATGAAAGAGGTTTCAGCTCCTACCAACAGATCCCTTCTGTTGTGTAAACCAAGCCATGCCAAGAGGCGCACAAGGTGGAGAATTAACAGAGAATAACGACCTTGAACTGGATCCAGAATGGGGAAGCTTTCAGCCTCATCCCTCGTCAGTGCGCTGTACAGATCTCCGTGAAAGTGTTTGCTGATGACCCCCCGGAACTGCTGGACGACCAGAGCTGGGCCGCGGGACTTTAGCACCTCAGCCAGCTCCCCTTCCTGATCACGAGACAGTTTCCATTAATCATCGAGACACACAAAATCCCCCATTCCCTCAGGTCTAAATTACAGCAGGGACAAAGACAACGGAACTGTTATTGACATGAATAAAAAAAGCCTGTTAAAAATATTCCCAAAATCCCTTCCTCCTGGCATTAAATCTGTCCTTTGGGTCACAGAAATATTTTTTGGGTTAGCATTCAGCCAAAACCGGAGTTCCCATTTATATTTCTGGTTGAAAGGACAGGGCGATTGTTCTAGATAAAGAAAGCCTAGAAAATCTTTGTTTTAAGCAATATCCAGTTGAAGTCTCATTGGGGAATCCAAGTATATAATACTCACAATGCTTAACAAAAAAACGCCTTTCAGTAGTTAGTTTAGATCCTAATGAAGGTGACCGATGGATGAGATGTGTAAGGAGTATTTGTGTCTTGCCTAGTTGAGGGAACGGCAGCCCTAACCCCCCTCAATATTGTGAGGAATGAGGTAGGGAGCTGCTGCAAGGGTGTAGATGGGGAGGCAGCGTGGGGGTGGGGTCAAGAGAGATTCATGAAAAGAAGACCTTACATACGTTGGCAAGGAGAAATGTACAAGATAAGGTTCAAGCCTTTCTGCTGTAAACGTCATATACTGCTCAGGGGACCCAGCTCAGTCCTTAATAATGGATGTTGTGTGTATGTGCTCAGGGT
The DNA here is from genome assembly GCF_059453375.1 of Lepisosteus platostomus. Classification (NCBI taxonomy): domain Eukaryota; kingdom Metazoa; phylum Chordata; class Actinopteri; order Semionotiformes; family Lepisosteidae; genus Lepisosteus; species Lepisosteus platostomus. Next base: position 14,331,043 of record NC_142632.1, read on the forward strand.
GACAAATATTAACTCACCGTGCGACAGGCTTGCAAGTGATCTTTCAGAAGCTGGATGAAAGCAAATGAAAATGCTGGAACACAGCTGTATGAAGGTTTATCAATTCCTATGATGTATTGGTCCCAGATATAAAGTAGTGTAGTCATGTTCAAGTAGCCTGACAAGCAAATTTACAGAGAAAAAAAATGATGATGAATCAGTGGTTTATATACTTTCATTTATAAATTTCAGTAACATTCCTTATCAGTCAGTCTTTTATATGCTGCACCACACTTTGCAACAATTTGCCATAGAGCGCAAACATTTTAGGCAAAGAGCATTGTTCCTTCCTTCTACAGTACTACACCTTACACTCCTTATCAGTAACTCCAAGTCCAACTTGGAGGACATAATCCTAAGCAAAAGAAAAAAAGCACAGCCCACTCCAGGAGATGACTGTACAGAAATAATGTAATTTACATCAACAGAAAATCAAACATTATTTGTGATTTCACAATCTGCCTTCTCACTGCTCACTAGAGCACATAAACAGTCCCTGCAAAGATAAAGAAAGTTTTCTGCTGTCTACTTTCACCTGGAGGTGGGGGACAGGATTTAAACCCGAGTTGGAAAATGCAGCGTGCAAAATCAAACAAGATCAGAGCATCATTAAACAGTCAATAGTGGTATTTCAGGAGCGATATTGTAATTGCCCGAAGTCAAGAAAACCCATGGTTCAACAATATTGAACAATTTATCAATCAGTTTGAATACTCATATACCTCTTATCAAACGCTCTGAAGGGCTCTAAGTATATTCCAAGGCATTTCTATGTGCACTCTGCATCAGTGCACACCTACAGGGGTATCTATGGAGTGATACGAATCTGGGCTCACTGCAACACCTCCCAAATCTTACGCGGTGGAACTGCCCCTGGAGGGGTAGCATTACATTTCAAAGCCTTACCCACAAAAAAGACTGTAAGAATGGGCTGCAAAATTGCCTTCACTCCTCTCAGTAAGGACTGGTGGGGACTGTCACCTGGGAAGAAAATAAACTGATCTCAGACTAAGGCTCAGACGCTTACATGCTGCCTCTGACCTCTCAGTGCAAATCTACATCCTTCAATACCTCTTCTGCGGTATTGCACTGTTTCTAATTCTCAAACTTGGTTGTCTCACTAACTGTATTTGTCTGCCTGTATAGTGTTGAAGTTCTCACTATCTCACTTGTCTGTGCCTCACTCAGGTTGCTCAGCCAATTTGTGCAAACCTCAGTAGATTTTATTAAGTTCATTTCACTTGTATCTACGCAATTATTCCCTGCCCTTTCACTTCATGCAATTTCCCTATATTTTAAGGCACTCCAGATAAGGATGCCTCTTCAGCAAATATATAAAAAAATAATAATAGCTTATATGTGAACAAGTGAACTGCATGCCCACAGTCAAACCGGCACATTTTTTTGTGCTACTATGCAAAGGCCCTAGATATTCCAACCTTGTCTGGCGTGTATTTCCCGCACCGCGTTTGAAAGCTCTTGTTCTTTTTGGTCGAGCATCTGAGCGACTTCTGCAAAGACTTCCTCACTTCCAGCATCGTCCCGGGCCTGCAGGGCGACAGACGTGTCACACGCTGGCCAGCGAATCCACAACCTCTTTCTGCACGTCTCACCATCAGCCCACACACTGACGTCCCACTTAGAGTTCCACACCGGTCACTAGAATAGGTTTGCATTTCTCAAGTCACAGGACTCTTTTCTAAGCACTGTTCAAAAATAGATCCTCAGAGGTTATTTTGCCCCATTGCTTACAAAGTACTGTTTTAGCCAAAGACCAATGGCCTGTTTATCAGCTTGTCGTGACAACAGCCTTTTATAAAGTATAGATCAAATCACAAATAAGAAATTACAGATATTTCTTTCTGTCAAGTGTTTGTGCATTCAATACTCATGAAAACCAAAACACCTACAGAGCAGCTTGGTTTATTTCCCCGGTGTCTACAGATTAAAATCAGCCATCCTCTTGGCTAGACATCATGTGTTTTGCAAAACATATGTTTCCTCGGGAATTCTGTTTGCGTTTTTGCCGAGCACATGATTAACTGATCAGAGTCGCAGATAAACTGCCGCCCTTTGAACAACTGCGGTGTCGCAGTGCAGCATGTTGTGGCCTTTGTTGTGAGGGAGCATGTGAGTTTCCACCGGAAGCTCAGCAGCCCCTGTGCTGTGAGCGACCTACCCCAGGACTCTGAGATCTCATGAAGGCCGGCCTGCACTCCATGAAAGTGATGTACTCCTCCACCAGCAGAGTGGTCACAGCGTCCACAGAGGTACTGGGGGTAGCGTCTGCAACGCTGGCCTCCACCAGTGGGATCAGCAGGACACACTCCGAGTCTGGAAGCCTGGTCTTAAAACGCTGCATTCGGTGGTAATACGATAGGACATTTCTCATTGCTTTACTCCCAACTACAAAAAACAGAATTAACAGTACACCAGTGTGTCTTCAGTACTTCTTAGGATTCATATGGAAGCTATCATCTAACATTGCCCTTGACAAGGCTGATAAGAGAACAGTGAAAAGCAGAGGACACAAGTGGGACGTACAGTACATGTAAGTGCATTTAAAATCAAGGAGAGTTGTAAGCTTTCTTACGTTCAGTTAAATATACTCACTGGTGTTTTCTTTGACAGACCTGAACGTCGGCTCTCTGGAAAGCAGAGCCTCGCATTGCTGAGAGATGTCCAGATCAGCTTTAGACCTCACTTTGTTCATGGACATGAGGGTCAAGTAATCCATCCGGGCTGGAAAGTCAAGGACAACACAAAACTAGGCGTCACATTTGACTGAAGACCTAAAAACATTTGGTGTCATATATTAAAAATTATATAACACAAATATGTATCTTCTCACCCTTTGTGTTGGAGAGATAGAGTCTCCAGGCCACCTTTCGGATTTCCGATGGTAAAGAATGATTGAAGAGAATGTGCAGTTTGCTTTTCATATCTGGCCATTTGTGTAAGAGATTAACCTGTGTATAAAAAATGTAAAAGCCTGTGTATTAAACTATAAAATGAGCCCACGAATACTAGCAATGGATTTCATTTTGAGATTTCATTCTTGCAGATAAAGTCATGCACTGATTGAAGAGTGTGATGCTGGTCTGTGTGGCATTCAAAATGACAAAAACCTTTATTCACACAGCATCAACCCCTGGACCCAATGCTTCTAGCACCAAAACTCCACATTGAGCAGAAGCATTTCCACAGACTTGTGATATAATATCTTTGAAATTTGTCCAAAGGGACATATTTCAAGATTAGCCTACCCGCAAAACAGAAAACATGTAACTGTAACAGATTTATAGATTAAAAATATTTATATTAATAAATAGTAGAATGTTTAAAAAAAAAAAAAAATTTAATGTACTGTGGTTCGCAAGCCTATACTTTTGAACAACAGTGATCTGAAGATTTTAAAGGGATCATGGCGGCTTTCTCACACCTGTGTGGGATTCACCCACAGTGTTCCTCTTCCCAAACTGAGAAGCTTACCATCCCATCCCTGACGTGGCTCTGGAAGAGATCTGATTTTGTAGACACAGCCCCACTGTCACTCATCTGTGCAGCAACAACTCCGCTCAGTATATTCTCAAGGCTGGAGCCGATGTGAGCGATTACATCTTTGTGGGCATTCCCTGGACAAAATAAGGGGTACACGCTCTTTGCTTTGCATAAAAGAAAAACTTGTAGGTAAGTATGTATGTCTACTCTGGGACTATCCACATGACCTTTATGCAAATCGTATTTAAACGGAAGATGCAGACAAGCACTCAATTTCCTGTGTAGACACAATCCTGGGCTTTACACTTTCACACTCTTCACCACACATCAAGCACCCTTAGTTCCACTGTCAGCTGGGGTACAGAAATGCCTTTTACTTTCCTGCTTAGCATAAGGTTTTGAGCCTTGTGGAGTCTCACCTCTACAGATTGCCTTAGCTGCTCTCTCAAGAAACAGGGCTTTTTCTGCCTCAGAGAGGTCAGCGAAGAAGCTGACATGATTCTCTGTCTGCTGCTGCTGCACAGCCTCGAACAGGTCTGCAGTGAAAGCCTTCCACTCCTGAAACAGCAACAGAGAAGCGAAAAAGACTCTATACACAGGGTTTTGAAAAAGTCAAGGTGGACAGCCAGTAAGGTTAAAGCAATTCTGAACACCTACTTAAAAACATTTAGAATTGTGCAAAGATGTCTGCAGCATGACTTGGGTTAACTGTTCAGAGCAGAACATCAGAAAGACACAGATGTCACAGATAAGAAATGACCTTTCTGCCCGTTGGGCTTATTTGATTCTGTTTATAACACCACAGGCATCCCTGGTCCTGGAACTACCTGAGACCATCACGGTGTCTGCTGTATTTCAGTCCAGCTGAGCTATAAATCACCAGTGCTAGTTGACGCCTAGTTGATCTACTTGCTTACTGTGACTTACTTTTTTAGTTCACTTATTTGCTGCAGCTTCCGATATGGAATTCTCCCCAACTTGCTTACCCTAATTTCTGACTACAGAGTTATTAATCTGCTTTATCCAATACAGGACTGCGGGGGAGCCGGAGTCTAACTCAGCAAGAAATGGGCAAGAAAGTGAGATACCCCCTGGATGGGAGTGTGGGAAGAAACGGAGCCACCCAGAGCAAACCCACGCAAACATGGAGAGAACTTGCAGACTCCACACAGATAACACCCCAGGTCGTGGACAGGAAAGCACTCCAATCCTGGCTCTAGAGGGATACTGTGTCTGCAGGTGGTGCCACGAAACCGACCCAATCAAGGCAATAATTTGGACTGGAAACCCAGGAGACACCAGTGCTCCCCAAGAACCAAGACTGGGAACCACTGCTATAGACACACTGTCTGAACGTAGCACCTCCAAGGGTGAAATTCCTTTTGAAACCCTCACCCCAGGAAAGCGACGGTTCAGAGTTACCAGTCAAACCGAACTTTAATGTCACTGGGAGATGGGAAGAAAGTTGGGGCACCCTGTGAATGCGGGAAGAACATGCAAACTCTGCACAGACAGGTGACACAAGTGGGGCTCAAACACATCCTGGAGCCTGTGAGGCAGCTGTGCCAAGCACTGCACCAGCATACGTCTTGTTCCCCAGGAAAACCTTCTGAAGAGAGAAGTGAAATGATCGCATGCGTGGGGCGGCCAAGGAAACAGGGGTCTCACAGTCACACAGGGCCCCAGTCTCACAGAGCTGCACTGGAGAGCTCTGGGTAAAGAGGAGCTCCCTACGCAGATGAATCAGCCACAGACCACAGCCTCCCCCTGATCCACCTCTGGTTTATGATACTGTAAATAACTGTATTCAGTCTCACTTCTCCTTCCCTGTTCTCTAAAATAAACCTCCACAGAAGAAGTACTTCTTCTCAAGGTGACAAAATCAGACTCGGCAACGTTCCATCCAGAGAGTCAATTAATATCAGAGGAGTCACTGCCATTCCTTAAGCTCTGCTGCCTGCTGGCATGTAACCCTACAGAGAATATTTGCAAATGCAGGTTTCCCAGAATGTAGAACAATCTTCAGATCTATGTCTGCCAGCAGCACACACACGGGTGTAACCACAGGCAGAAGCTGAGCACTTCAAAGTGGCCGTTAGCGGAACCAGCACCAGCGGGGTGCGTGAGGAGAGGAAACGGGTGATGGGAACCGACAGCAGAGAGAAAGACGAAGACGTGGGAGACAATTCTGTCTCCCACGGACCCGTCTAGAAACTCGAGCAGACTGTAGGCTGCCTTTGAGAAACAGCTTTTTGACGTAGTACATGAACATATTGAATACTTGCAGAAGCGCAACGCTGCCACCAAGGGAAAAACAATCACCCCCTTATCTCGTAATTATGAGGAAAGTATCTCCTCATTCCGAGACAGCGAAGTCTACGGTAACCAGCTCTTCCAGTTGAGGGTAGTGGGGGAGCTGGAGCCTATCCCAGCAAGCAACGGGCTCAAGGCAGGGCACGCCCTGGGTGAGATGCCTGCTTACACAGGCATGTTACTGTTCTGTCACCTCACAGCTTTCCCTTGTTTTTTTTTACTCTTCCTTTCTCATTCTCAGGGCTAAATCATCAGCAGATAACCGAATATAAACTGAAGAACAAGCCTGGGAAATGAATGCAGCCTCATGTGTCCGGCACAACCTTGCCTGTGTATTTAGATCTTTTATGTAACGTTTACGTAGATACCATACAAACTGTTTTCTGAGACCCGCTGGTGACTTAAAAACGTAGAGCGGTATGTCTTTACTAATCTTACCTGACCGGTCTCTTGCTAAAGTACTCGCTTTTAATAAAAATCTTTCTATTCTCTTCTAAAAGTAACCACATATGAGTGCGTGCTTGCTGTGGTACTCGGCCCTCTGTGCTTGCAGAAGTCACACAGGGCGCAGGACGTTTTTTTTTATTTATTTAGGTCACAGAAAGGAAAGCGTATAAACCATCTTAGAATCTGTACGGGTATAGATGAACCGTTTTGGAAAACACATCGCTTTTTCATCTTTCAACACACCTTATCGCAAAGCTTATTTATTATTATTATTATTATTATTATTATTATTATTATTATTATTATTATTATTATTATTAAGATTACCTGCGAATTTTCAATGGTTGTCCTTGCTTTTAGTAGCCACTGCGGGGCTGCAAAGCTGTTCTCCATTACTTAAAAGCTCTACTGAGCCCAATACCGTTGCTAAGTAAGCGGGTTGCTAAAACAAGGAGGTTTAAAACAGACGCTCAAAGCTGACCAGAGGAGGCCACCCCGGTCATTCGCTTTGATGATAATAACGTTGCCTAATCGTAAAAACGCATTGTTCTTCTACTAAACCACTACTAGTAGGTTTAGTCGGATTTACATCTGAGGAATTATAAAAACTTTTATAAGGCAAAAAAAGGCATCATTTTGTAAAATCGTGTAATACAAACATGCCCTTAAAAACTTTATTCAATCTGCCATTCTAATTTTTAAAAAATGGCCGCTTTTTCTTCTTAGTTGAAGAAAATGGCGATTTGAAAAAGCAAATAAAATATCAAGGTGGGAGTGAAGTATTTTGCATTTTAAAATTGGCTTCAAAGACGCTGAGTCCTGTTTAATAAGAAATACTCGTTTTAATCCGCTGCTCGGACCGGGACAAACTAATCATGCTTTGTTAACAATTTTGTTAAAATAGATTTTTGCGTTGCTGATTTGACAATCCCCTCTGACCTTTAATTTCTTTTTTTTTTTTGACCTTTAATTTCTTAACGTTTCTCCCTGTTCTTGTTATACGTATTGATATACCTGTGCAAAAAAAACAGTACAATACAGTAGAGGCGGTGTGTAGGAACTATCAGGAAAAAAATGCGCAATTTAGTACTTTAAGTGCAAACGCATATTAGACGGAAAAAAATAAAACTTGATTGGATAACTTACACCTTAAACGAGTTTCTAAACCCGAACTGTATTTTAGGAAGAAAAGTTATGAAGTAGACAGACTTGCATGTGACTATGCGACAGACATCCCACATCCTCTTCGGAACAAGTCTGTCTGTCTGCTATGCGAGGCACATGTCGCTGGTATTACCAACTTTTAAAAGATTTATTACGGAAACCACACCGAAATGGCACATAATTGTCTATTGTGGCTAATCAGTGAGTACAACTTTCCTTGTAATCAATTCCGTAGCTGCAGAAGTCATTACTTGCTCTTGTGTTACGCGTGTTAAACTTTATATAAAATAAATGTTTGGGGGGTTTAATTAAAAGGTGCGAAAATGTCTCGGACGTGATGAAAATACTCTTTTACACTTTCTGCACTGAGAGTTCTTACTATATTATACGGAACCTCAAGCTCATTGAGAAGTGCAGAACGTGAAATATAAAATAAGACCCCTCCATTTTCGTCAGTGTCTGACTTCTTTTTCTCCCTCTAAATGTCTTTTTTATATGTATTACATTTCGTGCTGAAGAGTATGATGTTTAAAATCTCAAGTTCGGCTGCGGTACGGGTGTGGTAGCTCTTCTGTAATAAAACATTCTCAACATAATGCATTCATTTGAGAACACCCTTGTCCTATTTTTCATATTCTTTCTCCAACGAAGCTAAAATCTAGCACTCACCACCCAACAACGTCATCACCTCTTGCCAGAATATATATATATATTACTGGCAGCTCAAAATGTGCACCAGTTTCGAGATGTATTAATACATAAAGTACTAAATCGTGATAAGCACTGCAACGTGTTTCAATAGTTCAACAAAATAGATACATTATTTTCATACAACAAAGGGAGCAAACTTTTAGGATATAACGCAAACGAATTTGGAAACTGGCGACGGTGAAGGCTTTTTTGTTTTCAAGAAGCTGAGAAATAATGATACATTAGCGGTCAGGGGAGTGGCCCAGCGCTACAGCCGGCACCCTGGGTTCAGTTTCTGGGGTGCTGTCTGCGTGGAGTGCTCGCATGTTTCCTCCCACAGTCCAAAGATATAGTTTGTAGGTTAATTGAATTTGGGGGAAAATGGCCCTGGTGTGTGTGTGTGTGCGCGAACACGCCCTGCAATGGACGGGCGTCCTGTCCAGGGTGTACCCTGCCTTGTGCCTGTTTCTTGCCAGCTTGCACTCCCAGTCCGACACGACCATGCACTGGATAAAATCTGAAATTGTTCATGTTGCTGAGACATGTATTTTGCTGCTGTGTTCTGTCTCCGTGGTACATGCACCATGTTGAAATGCGACTCTCGCGCATCTGCATTTCTACCTCTGGAAGAACTGACACATGGTCTCCACTCGAGTACTGAGCACGTTTGGATGATCTGGTCACCCCTTTGGACTGATAGTGAAAATCTCCTTCCTTAATTCATTTATTTTTTTCCCTCTTCCTCTCTCATATTACTCTGGTACTGGAGGGCTGTGCAGTTCCATCCCTATAAAGATAAATCTAACGTACCTAACCTCATATTATTGTTGAATTTGCAGCTGTATATGCAGTGGAGGGTTTTAATATTTACTCCAAGCCGATTAAAACTTTTGAAGAATTGAACAGCCCTTCCCTAGGGCAATCTGTCCTTCAGTATGAGGATGGGTGAGTAGTGTAAAGAGTTACATTATCCTCTGCTTCATGAAGTTTCTGGCACTTTCTTGTTGCTTATATTCTTCAATTTAAAATAGTATATTGTGGTACATGTGGTAATCTTAATAACAATGTTTGTCTTTATGCTTGTTGATATATTAACTTGATATTATAATAGCCTTATAGGAGTGTAGCTAACTAGCAATCTTTAATATTTGTAAATAAAACGCAACGGTGATCTTCTCCCAATCTTTAAGGACCTGTTTCTTTTATCACAGGATCTTAGTTACTTCTCCCTTGGACAATATGAGCGACCAGCAGTATGGTAGACTTTATGACTGCAAGGTCTCAGCACACTGTACTGAAGTCAGCCTCACAGGTACAAGTCCAGTTCCCTGATTTTTGATATGCAGACAATATTGTGTTCCCTTGTGCAAGAAATGGGGGTGATCTGGGTATTTATCTTTGACCTTGTAGCGAAAGAGAAAAGCTATCGGAAACCTATCATATCAGCAGCCAAAAGCTCAGATGGATCAACATACCTGGTAAGGTTTCTTTTCTGTCTCTTGCTAATGCTACGAGAGAGTTTTTGTTTTCTGTAACTAAGAAGAGTATTTAAGATTAAAATGCAATGCTCTGATTGTATTTGGAGATCTTAGTGTTCTCACAGAAATGCCACGAGAGAATGCAATGGCATATCATTATCTCACGGTCAACTAAGAAAACAAACCAGCATTTTTTGTGCGGTGGTGAGGATTCATAGACTGTCGAACCAAGGGACAGATGATTCCACATGCGAAGGAGCAATATTTCCCAAAACGGCTCCAATTTCAAAGATGGTTCAAGGACGTAAGTGAGAAATGCCAACACAAAAAATTTAGGAGGCTTGCAGAGTAGCAGTGCAGCAGTATTTCTGCATGCTTTGCATGAGACCAGACAGCGAATACAGCTGTGCTACACAGACACAGTCTACCACTACTTTCTTAAACCCATCTGCCACACCACAGCTTCCTTTCTTCTGAGCAAGCTGTACTTCACAGCCTGAAGTCAATGCTCTCTTCTCTTACTCCTGCCCTGCTTGTAATTGTGTATTTCAAAATCGTGTAGCTCATGCCTTTCCCTTCATTTTAGTACTGATTCAGGCTGGTTGCCGTATGGGATTTGTACAAGATTTGTTTCTTAGTCATACCATCAAATTTATGGATTTTGGAGATTTGCAATAAGCTGACAATCAGATTTTCTAGGAATTTCGTTTTCGCCTCTCAGGTCTGTCAACAACACCGGACACGCAAGGCCACAAACGAAGATCTGAATGGAGTTTGCTCCCTCCTCAAGGCAGGCTTCCAGGAGATTTCTGACATTGCTCCTGCATCACTCGGTACTGCTTGGTGCTACATGTGACCGAAGAAACTGTAACAGAATAAGAATATCACTGCTTACAGGAAACAGAGCTTAAGTGTTTCTACTGTGCGCATGTATTAAAAGCCTATAAAGGAAAAGTGTCTGCAAATAGCATCAAAAAATCTGAAAAAGTCTGAAGAATGAAGATAAAAGTTTATGTCACAACTTGCGCTTAATAATTTTGACAGTTTTATTGTCTTTTCATATTTTGCATTACTTACAGACACTAATAATACTAATAATGCTTCATGCTAATAATAATGCTAATAATTGTGCATACCAGCTTTATTAATTTAATACAGTACCAACTTAGCCTCTATATTATAATGCTAAATCTACAAGAACAGGATTCGTATTTGCACTGTACCTAATCTGAGCTGTACACATGCATGAGGAATAGACTGTCGTCATCAAGATGAACACTCAATGAAATGTCTGGGTGGGGTTCTTCAGGTCATCTTGTTTAGGTTTTCTCAAAGATCGAGAAAAATCTGTATGGATTTGTCTTGATTTTAGTAGTGAAGCAGATGAAAAGAAACAACACCAATGCCAACAAACAAGAGGATGAATCCCTTTCAGTGAACTCCGGTAATCCCTCATGTCATATACTGCATGTTAGTTATGGCTTCTGATACATATTTATGTTCAGGTGTAAATTTCTAGTTCATGGGAACAATGTGTTAAACCAGGGAGGTTTGGGTGAAAGATCAAGAGTAAGATTTAACTGAAAGTGGAAAGCAGGATGATTCACAGAAATGAAGCAGGTTTACACCATTGTGATGTGTTTTGCTGAAACATGAGAAAGGTTAGAAAAAAGAGGAGGCCATATGGTTGTAACATATACCTGATACTAGGTTGATTAGCTGCTAGACTTAATGGATTGGGATTATGTAAAGGATTCTGAGTTATCAGGTGCAAGAACACGTAGTTTGTTCCACACTCCCACCACTCTCTGGGTAGAGAAGTGCCTCCTGTTAGTCAGTCCTCCTCTTAATTTCCACTCCTGCCCCCTGCTGCACTGAAGAAGTCCACTGTCAGAACCCTTCATGATTTAGAGTACAAATATGATTTCAGGATCCGCCCTTCATCGGAGGAAGAGGGAGAGCAGTAACCAAGAGGAAGAGGAGGAAGAAGGTATGGACCTTATGGAGTAATTCATTCTAAACATAATGGGCAGGTGAGAGGTGAATAAAGTAATTCATCCCAAACATACAGGGTCAGAATATCTTAGTCCCGGTATCAGGGGACATCCTGAACAATATTTCTGTTTTAGTTACTAAATATTTCCCAATGACTCCTGTATGTTAGCAGCACAGTGGCTAGTATTGCTGCCTCATAGAGCTGTGGCTCTGGGTTCAATTCCATATCTGGAATTCTAAATTCTTTATAATGTGAAATTTGCTGACAAGATGTTAAGGAATGTTAATAACCTAGTAGGAACTTACCTTTACAACATATTACTCATACATGTTTATTAACATCAGACAGACTATTCTCATATACAAGTTACTACTCATCAATAGATTTGAAATGCATTTATATGATAAAGTGTCTTTTCCAGCCCCCAAAAGTGGCACCATAAATAGCTTCAGAGAATCTATATCAGATGCAGTACAGTACAGTATCTACAAAATGGTACAAAATTCAGAGGGCATCACTTTATTAATTTATGGCCACAGTGCTACATTAGAGTAGAGGTATATGAGCAAGACTGCTGTGTTGAGTCATTGTGCACTGTAGATAGTGCCCTCACAGAAAATCAGCCACATTAAGACCACTTACACCTCATGTGACTAACTACAGAATTTGATTTTAAGATGCTGGGACAGAGATTGCCTTTGTCTTGGATGGTTCTGGAAGCATTTCTGGAGAAGATTTTGAAAGGGCAAAAGAATTCGTAACTAATGTGATGAAAAAAGTTTGGGAAACCTGCTTTGATGTAAGTACTGGGCTCTTTTAAAAAATACCAAACTTATCTGCAATGTTTCCTGGTCAATACAGGTTTTATACAGCAAAAGGGCACTAGCTGTGGTTCCCAGTGTTGCCCAGGATGGTAAATTAAAGTGAACCACACCTTTGTGCAAAATGTGGTGTGGATTGTGTGAGTTATAACAAAGTTATAGCTGTAAATGTGGGCATTTTGCACAAGACACTACAGTACAAATGCAAGGCTCAGGAATTATTTTTCTAAAATCTCAGCATCACAGTGTGGCATCAGTGTGCCAAATTTGGTGCCAATAAGTTGAGTGAGTTATGAATCCATTAAAGAAAACCTTCAAAAACACAGACAGTAACCTTTATATATAATTATTTATATAATATGTACTACATGGAAGTGCATTAAAAACAAGAGGCATTTGTTTAAGCAAAGCGTTGTGGCAGAATGGAACAAGTAACTGAATCATGCTGTTGAAGTTGAAACCCTTCTTGCTTTCCAGAAATGACTTGATCAATTGACTATTAACTATTTTACAGGCTAGATAAGCCAAGTAGCCTCCTCTTTATTTGAATATAAGTACTGATTTTAATGTTTAAAATTGTTTAAATACTTGAAGAGAATAAAGTTACAACTGTTGTCTAAAATATTATTTTCTTGTTCCAGTGTAGATTTGCACTCGTTCAATATGGAAAGGATATACGAACTGAACTCTCACTCAAAGAAAATGAGAAACCTGAATACGCATTAAGAAAAGTTAGTGATATTCAGCAGATCTACAACTACACAAAAACTGCTTCTGCTATGTATCACGTCCTGTAAGTACAGACTAAGTCCCTGATGGTTTACAGAATGGCCTGTGGGTAGGATGACCAAGCATTCAATTGTTCCTAGGGGAAGACAAGATTTAAAATATTTTCTCAGTATTATGATGTTTTTACACCCTGGAAATTGAAAAAAGTACCTCTTATCCAGTGTTTGTGGTATATTATCAATTCTAATGACTATATATGCAATCATCAATTTCAGCCTGATACGCACATTATACTGTATATACAGTACAAATGCATTATGAGCCTTGATTTCGTAGCAGAAAAGCTGATGTGAACTAGCATGAATAGGACATCAATAATACTAAATTATTCAGAAAATAAAATATTAATATGTCTGTTTTATTTGTGCTTTTTCAATATACATTATGGTGAGAAAATGGTAAAACAAATTCTTACTCTATAAATAATAGAAAGAATCAATTTCAAATTTACAAGAAACAAATCTATAACAATTCTCAAGTGTATAACAGATTAATGTTCTTGCTTTTACTGGAAATGTTGCCGTTGTCCTAACAGAGTAGTGAGATGAACAGACTGAGCTAACTACTGCTGCTCAGATATTTCTGTTGTTTTCTCACAGCACCTATCTGGATGAAACACACAGATTATGAAGCCAATAAAACAACTCTTCATTAAGGGTCTGGATCCTGAATCCATAAAGCACGTCAATAATTTAATATGGGTGCACATTTCACAAAGATAACATGTAGTTTAACACTGAAAGTAATAACATGAACCGTGAATCTGTCAACATCTCATAAAACACTTCCATTAGTAAGAAAATGTAGCATGTCTAATGTTTGCTAGTTACATGGATCTGACAGACTAAAAACCAAATGAAATATACAGCACATGTATTATTACAGTGTCTTAAATTGGACTGCCTCCGTTTTGAGATCGCTTATCCGGATTTTCTGCACGTTAGATTTAATGAAAGACTTATACAATTGATCAGCACAGCATCTCCTACTTGCCCAAATTAAAACCAATAGCATTCGGTGTAGCAGCGGCTGAAACCACACGAATATCATCGTCTTATGGTGAAGATGTGCCATTTGCCACATCGACGGTTCATAAGCCACTACACTTACATTCACAGCCAATAATATCATGACTTAAAACTAACAAGGTTTAACAGCCTAGTCAAGAGCAGCAGCAACAGACAGAGCCACTGGTGGGGAATGTTGACTCACATGTAAAAGTGCTGATTAAAACAATGTCATGTGGCACACTGAGGGGCACCCTGTGGCCTTGGGGTCCTGGGCAGTCGCCTAGTTCATCTAAACCAAGGGCCGCCCCTGCTGAACGCGAAGGTGAATTAGGATTACGTGCGATACAAGTATTCAAAATCCCACAAGGACATTAAAGCCCACCCTGTGGAACACAACCACAAACCAGAGCGCGCAGACTATGTGGAAACTATGTGGAAATGCATTTAAAACCAAGAACAGGAGGTTGTATTTGTAACCGTGCTTATGTCTGTACTGTGATTGTTTGACAGTGAACATGTCTTTGTTGCTGAAAATGGATCTAAAGAGAATGCTAAGAAGATCATGATTGTTCTGACAGATGGAAGGATATTTCTAGACCCAATGAATCTCTCAGATGTTTTGATGATGCCAAAAATGAAAGCTGTAACCCGATTTGCTATTGGGGTAGGTTTTCCACACCAGTGCTCTCAACATAACCACTAAAATATTACCTAACAGAGATTTGATGTTTTTCTCATTATCAGAATTAAAAAAAACACAGAACACATTAAAGCTGTTAATATGTCAAACTGTGCTGAATTTCAGGTTGGTGCTGATTTTAATCAGACAAAGGCAGTAACTGAACTACAAGACATTGCTTCAGACCCAGATGATGAGCATTTATTTAAGGTTGATAACTATGCAGCTTTGGATGGCATACTCTCCTTGCTTGAAAAAAGCATCACTGGAATAGAAGGTAAAGCAACTTCTAAAACTTCTAAGAAGGCACGGGTGAAAGATTTTTTTAGTTATCGGGGGATATACAAACCGTAGGGTAGCCATGACAACACCATGGAGAACATTACACCATTGGTGTAACTCCCCTTCCCTTGCCAACATCCAGGTCGCTCCTTCCCATAATTCAATCTTTGGCATCCCTCTGCCACCCTTTTATTGCTGGTGACTTGTCACAAAGAATCCTGTAATCCCCACGCAAGGGCGTTAAGTTATGGGGGATCCTGAAAATGTTTGGCAGTGCCAAAACTGAATAAGTGGTAAATTAGTGATAAACGCTGTTGGTCTAAAGTCTGCCTCATCACCTGTTGAATATTTGAAGCTACTGACCATCGGAAAACTAGAGGCTGGTAATTCTGCTGGTCTCCTTGACTGTGTATTCTCTGCCCTCACAGGGACACAGCAGGGAGCAGCCTTCCTCTTCGAGCTTTCCGAAGCTGGGTTCAGCATTGATTTTGCGATCGATGTGAGTTGAGCGTTTGCATTCTTTTTAAGTTGCTCGTTTTTGGCCACGTTTGTCGGGGAATAACTGTTATACTCCAAAGGGCAGGGGTCCCAGCTCTGGTCGTGGGGGAGTCAGTGTGTCACAGGTGGTATCAGCACCCAGAAAGGTGGCAGAAGTTGGTAATGAATCCGATAATGAGCCGATTCGGATCGTTAAGGGACCAGCTGGACTGCTAAACTGGTGGCCACACTAGCCCTCCAGACCAGGACTGGGGACCCTGTACGTGTGGTTACAATCCTGTAGGAAATGCAAATGAAAATCATAGTAATGAGCAGTTGGAAATATTTAGGATGTTTTCAAGGCTTTTTTCATTGACTAACGGGTTGACAGAAGGTCAATAAATATGGAAAGAAAGTTCAGTAAATATGCAGTTTCACAACCCTTGTGCCATTTTCTTTTTTCAGACTTTATTTGCACTTAATCAGCAGGGCAGGAATGCAGACTGAGTGTGCTATTATTATCATTATTTATTTGCTTAGCAGACACCCTTATCCACAGTTTTAGTAATTTTGTAGCAGTAAATTAATACATAATATGTTTAGTCAAGAATAGTCATTCGGCTGTCGTTGTTCAAAATATTCCCAAATTAATGTTTACATTTTGCCATTCTCTTTCAGGGCACTGTTCTTTTCGGCGCAGTGGGGGCATACGACTGGAATGGTGGCTTAATTATAAAAAACCCAGATGACACAATAAGGTTTCTAAACGAATCATCGACAAAAGAAAAATTATCCTACTTAGGTGACACATTATTCAATTTACTTTATGATCTAATAGTGTACCTGCATAAGAATCAGATAGCATCAATTACTGTATATTTGCTCTATTATTATTAAAACTGCAGCCCAATTTGTGTTGCAGTCTAATCACCCAACCATCCGTTTTATCTCAGTGTGTAGACTATGGCTTCGCTACAGCATTAATTCTGTGTCAAAATTCAAAACTCTGGTCCTAAAGAGCTTTTCTTCCACTTCAGGCTACAGTGTAGCAGCTGTGAAGGGAGTCAGTGGCAGTCTGTATGTGTCGGGAGCCCCTCGTCACAGTTTCTCAGGCAGTGTGCTGGTCTTCAATGGGACTTCTCATGCAGCACAGCAGACACTGTCCGGAGAGCAGGTATGTGGGTTTCTCTTCAAGTAGTGTCTAAGCTGGTACTTAATAATGTTGATAATGTTTCTTTATTAGCCCTATACAATTTCTTGCATTAGGAATTCATCTTTTCACATACCCCAGCTTTTTTTTTTTCTCCATGGAGACACAGGCACACAGACAGGGAGAGAAGCTTGGGGTCAGAGCGCAGGGTCTGCCATTGTACGGCGCCCCTGGAGCAGTTGGGGTTAAGGGCCTTGCTCAGGGCCCAACGGAGTAGGATTCCTCTGCCGGCCGCAGGATTTGAACCGGCAACCTTCCAGTCACAGGCGCAGATCCTTAGCCACAGAGCCACCACTCCACCCAACTTACACTAAATTCAACCAATGAGCTTTTACAGCTACTCGGGGATAATAGAAGTAATAGACGGTGAAGTCCATGATAAGTGGAAGTCACCCTGATACTGGCTACATCCGGCTACTCCTCAAATATCCCAGGAAGAAGGATGCCACCTTGAGGCCAATGGTAACGTTGCAAGGGCTCTCAATGGCTGAGATGGGAGAAAATCCCCATCACTCCACAAAACTCCCCTGTAGGAACTTCCTCAAGCAAGAACGCTCTTGCATGAGTATTGCAACAAAGCATTCAAGCGATACTGCACACATGACGTGTCAAAAGGTTTTGTGGGCCGATGAGATAAAATTTGAACTTTTAGGTCTAAATACAAGCCATTATGTCTAACAAAACCCAGCACAGCACATCAGCCAGGCAGCTCTATCCCCACTGTCGAACATGGCAGCATCATACAATGGGGGTGCTTATCCTCAGTTTGTCAAGATTAAGGGAAAAAGAGATGGAGCAAAATACAGAGAAATGCTCTAGTAACACCTTATTTAGTCTGCTAAAGACCAAAACCTGGGATATAATTTCACCTTTTTGTAGGTGACTTAATGGTGACTAAAGTACAACGCCACAGCTACACTGCAGTGGCTTAACATAAGGAATTGATTATCTTTGAGTGATGCAGTCAAAATCTTGATTTGATTCCAATAGAAAATCAGTGGCAAGACCTTAAAAACTGCTGCCCAAATAATGCCCCACCAACATTACTTCTTTGCAAACTTGCACAAGCTCTGTAAAGGAGAAAATTTTCATACTAATTCCTAGTATGAAAAACAGAGTCCTATCCCAAAAAGACCTGTAGCTGTAATTGTTGCAAAAAAATGATTACTTGATTACATGTTATTTATGTTATGTTATTACATGTTACTATTATTGCTATTGTGTAACTGTCTTATTGTGTAACTGTCTATTGTCTCATCTTCTGTCCTATTTATATACTGCACCTGAGTGACTAATGAGAAACACTTTTCATTATACTATGCACCTGTGTAAGTTTAATGACAATAAAGTTGAATTGAATTGAATTGAAAAGGTGAATACGTATACAATCAACATTTTACTTCCTGCTTTTTCTTTCCAGTTGTTGCTGACATGTCATTTATTTCACCTATAAGTTAATGCTTATTGACTCTTTTGAGCATTCATGCTTTCATCATAAAATATTCAATTTAAAAACTGTATATGTGATCTGTAATTCAACAAAATGAGACCGAATGGGTTGAATACTTTTGCATTTGAATTTTTTTTAATAAATCTGATTAATTACTGAATTACTTGCATTTTAGACCACGATACCAAAAGCTCAGCACAGAATGTTGACTTAAACACAAATGTTTTCATTATGGTTTTAGAGTGTTAAGTGACACACTACCAATCAATTTCCTGTTGTCTCTGAAACGTAACCTAAATGTATGTCCTCTCTTTTACAAATAGGTGGGCTCTTATTTTGGTGCTGAGCTTTGTGTTCTTGATACCGATAAAAATGGCATCACAGACCACCTCTTAATTGGAGCTCCACTGTTTCACCAAAAAGGAGAAGAAGGCAAAGTTTATGTCTACAGACTGAGCCAGGTGAGTCGGAAGAAGCCAAAGACATGAAGATAAACATCTACAGGAAATAAAACCAATTCAACACACTCGGCTTCTCAGAGCAATCATCTTTAAAACTCTTAAACCGAAGACCAGTCTGGAAGAATGTGTGAAAGAGACACCTGGATTTGGATAAAATCTTACATTTCTTTAGCTACTAAACTGAAAAATATGCCCAAAGACATTCTGTTCTTTAGAGCATTTTTTATTTTCTACTATTTACAGAAGAAACAAATAAGTTTCCTTTTCAAGAGTGCCTTGTTCTCTCTGTCTGATTTTGCGAAAATGTTGGACTTCCACAGGGGCTCTTCATCAAGGAATCGGAATGGCGGGGAATGAACAGATACACCTTTGCCAGGTTCGGATCAGCGATTGCCAACATCGGGGACATCGACGACAACGGCTACAACGACATTGCAGTTGGAGCTCCAATGGAAGGAGACGGAAAATCAGGGAGCATCTACATTTACAACGGCTATGAAAATGGGATCAAGGACCATCACTCGCAGGCAAGAGAATTGTCCATCTAAAAAAAAAAGATTTACAATCCTCAGACAAATGCCTGGAACGTTTGGTTTAGACTAGGCCCAGCTGTAAATTATTCCAAACTAGTAAACATTGAGTAAAGCATTTCCTTTCCTGCACATGAGTCATTCATTTCATATAAAAAATACAGCGTGCTTTACAATCAAGCATAATTTGTAGTTTATACTTTACTGTTCACAATGCTGAGGGCACTGTGCACAATCACAATACAGTACAGTATAGTACACCCTTCTCATCAATTTGTTATCCTTTGACATTACTCTGTTACTCCATCTAGTGGCCAATGGGGACGTTTTTGCTCTCCATATGAAACCAGGAACTGAGAAAGATCACTTCTTGGTACTAAATTTTACTGTATTCTGTTCCCAACTGATTGATAAGCGTGTGTGGCAAAAATGTTTTTCTTTCTTCTGCTGAATCTGACTCACACTTCTGCACTAAAATACTTATTATATATCCTCTACTTTTCTGCTTTTAAAAGTAATGATGGTTTTTAATGTCGCTTTTTTAAAGCAAGTAAAAGCCAAAGTGATTATAAAAATACACCAGTAATGATTTTCAAAGCTTGACCCATTCACCCATGAAAATTACATCCCAATACTTGATGGGTTTTTGTTTGTCAGAGCAGTTTGTGTTTCCAACTGATAGTGAAAAAAGGGTTTGAAGGTATTTTTTTATTTATTCCGGGCTGTATCCTTGATTTTTCTGTTATTCAATCTTAAAGTCATTTTTTTAACCACTCGTTATTTTTCCGTCTTGTTGGGAAACCACAGCCGATACAGGAGTCGACGGAGTAAATGAATTAGACGGAGCCGCATGTCCATTCCAGGGAATACTGGATATCCAATCTTTTAGATGCACAAGTAATAAAAAAACCTAGTGCAGCTGTAACAGTTACTGCTCTGGAGATCAGAACAGAGGCTGTGAATAATCCTGGTCTATTTCAGAGAATAGCAGCGGCTGATTTCGATGTGAAGCTACGATTCTTCGGTCAGTCAGTGAGTGGGATGTCCGACCTGGATAAAGATGGACAAATAGATATCAGTGTGGGAAGCCTGGGGAAGGTCACTGTATTGAGGTACGCTGCACCGCACAGGGCCGATCATTTAGTCCGGACACGGAGGCTGAATTGCTGGATCATTTCAGAAAGTGTTTTTCTAATTAAAAATAAACCCTTTCTGACATGCTACTGGCTCAGCAGGTTGACTCAGGACACCCTAGTGGTACATTAAAAGTGTAAAAATAATGAATAACACTTTAAAAGCTGCAAATTTCATTTATAAATGCTTTATAACATATAATAGATGAGCATTACATAATAACATTAAACAAAATTATATTTTTCTCATGTACAGTTTAAATGTTTTATCAATGGTTGTGTTAGTGTACTCATATTTTTTTTTTAGCTTGGCATTTCTAAAATGTTCCAGGTGAGTGGAATTCAGAAACCACCATTAAGCTGCTGATCTTGGAAGACATGGAATGATTTAGTTGTGAGCAATTAAATAGAGGGTGGCTTAAATTAAACCTCTTTGAAATCAAGTTGAACAAGAATATGAATACCTGTCATCCCCCAAAGACAAGTGGTGCCTTCATTAAATTATTTGCTAAATGGAACAATAAGGTACATTAGGAATAGGTAACTATAAAGGCCACTTGTCATATTACTGAACTAAGAAACTGGAAAATCCCAATTTAAAGCCTAGGTTTCTCTACTACTGAACACAATTCATCAGATAATGCTTACTCCATTTATACTGTATTAGTAATGTAATGTTGCTTGATGTATACATAATGTATACACTTTTTTTTAACTTTTAGCTCACTGCCTGTCATCGTCTTCAAACCTCAAGTAACGTTAGACCCTCCATACATTTCCCTGAATAAGCAAAGTGGTCAGGATTCTAAAAAGATTTCTGCAAAAATCTGCTTTAACTCAGTTAAAAGAGAGATTAAGAGTAAGTGTGTAATTATTATTTTATCCATGTTTCAGTATCATATGGTGGGAGAGTCATTTATTGTTGTCAAAGCCAGGAAGCACCAAACAATTAAATGTTACGTTAATGTTAGAGACCGTCCAATCTATGAAGCATAGCATTGCACATCACTGTTTTTTTTATGATACTAGAAATGCTAGTGAATTATAGTGAGTCAGTTAATTGAACGTCTCCCAAGTCAGATTCAGTGTCAGTGTGACATTGTACCAGTCCATGCAGAAAGAGCATGCATGTGTTGTCAAAACATTTGGACTAATCAGATCGCTGCATTTAAAACATGAAGGGAGCCCAGAGCTATTTTTGAACCAATCAGTTACAAGTCCTTTAAAGGAAGTCCTGCCCCCTGAAGCCAAAGGCGTAACATTATGCAGCAGAGGAGCTGAATGAAAAAGTTTGACTGGCTCTTCCTAAGAAATGTCTTAACTACAGTCAGTATCCACCTAGTACTCACAAAACTCTCATGTCAAACCTCTCACCACAGCCCATCTTTATTAAGTCATGGGAAATGCAAAAATAGACCTGGCTGAAACCAAGGTTTAATGATGTTTCTAACCCTAACTAGAAAATATTCCTAATCTATGACTTACTGCTCATTACATGAGGGCGCACATCCAAGATTTCACCCAACGTGACAAAAACCAAAAAAAGGTGAACCCAAGACTTTGTGCTCATTTGTCACCAGGTGTATATGATACTCTTGCTCTGTTGTTCTGTATCATTTCCATTTTCCTTCATTTTGTACATTTCTTTCCTGTAGAAAAAACAGAGGAACTACCCATTCACTACCACCTGGTCCTCGACCCAAACAAAGAGAAAAAACGACTGTCTTTTGCGAACGGTGATCCCAAATCCATTTCTGGTATTTTCAAACTCATTAACACAATGGAATGCTTGCCCGACATCCTTCTACAGTTCCTGGTACGTGCTGGAGACACTCAGAGACAAGTGCATAGCTGAAAGTGTGTGGCTGTGGCCCTCTTACAGCATGCTGAGCTGTAACAGATTGAAGTCATCTAGCCCGGCAGTGGCGCCTTTCCCCTGTGGTCACCACTCGAACATGAAGTGGCTCTTCCTTAGGAGCTTTTTCATTCTTGTCCATCATCACGCTGAAACAGTAACAAACCAAGTGTAAAATATGAACAGCGGAAATGGAACAAACTTCATAATTACCTGGTATTAGGATGTAACAAGGAGCTCAGGGCTGGACATCACTATAACTTATAGAAGATATGTGCTACATTTGAGTTGAATTTGTACAGTTGTGGATAAATGATACTGCTGCTTTGGTAAAGAATTCCATGCTTTTTTTTGTCTACTCCAGGAATGCGCCGATGATTGTTTCTCACCTGTAGAGATTAAACTCAATTACACTCTAAACCTCTCTTCTGAGAGCCGTCCACTCAGAGTTCTCGATATGCTCAGTCCCAATGAGATCTCCCAGCAGGTAAAAGTGTGCATCAGAATTGATATTCTCTCCAGGCCTGTGTGGCCTAGTTCAGACATGAGACTTTTCTCTTAGATCCTCATCTGAGTAAAGGTCATTCGGAAACAGGACACTATGTTAAATTCTTTCAGTTTCATGAAGCACAACCCAGTGGGAGAATGGCAACAATATTTGCTGTTCAGAACAGGGATGAGAGGTTTCTCTGCCAGTGGATTCAATCAAATCTACTTGTGTGACAAATTTATACTCTTCAGCACAGCATTTGTTACACCTTTTCAGAATACCATGTTTGGCTAAGCATGGATTTGGATAAGGACAAAAGACCATGTATTTTTTTTTTAATATAAGAGAGGGCTCTCTGCTCCTTCTTATATGTCTGTTAGCTGCTTGTCCTAAAACATCAAGATGTTTTTTGGTCTACACTAAATTCAGATTGGCCTGTAAACCCTGCTCAATGCTATTATTATTTTTTTCCCTCAGCTTCCCTTTGAAACAAACTGTGGAACGGACAAGATATGCACTGCAAACATCACCTTGTCAACAAGCTTGCCCCAGTAAGCTCTTTTCTTAGATCATCACTGGGTGGAGGGACATATCTGAACGTCATTTTATTCGGTTAACTCTTTAGCCCAGTTTCTACTGAACCTGAATAGCAGAATTTCATATTACCCTCTTACCAGATAAAAAAAAGTCAAGAGCACAGCTTTTAACATTGTAGAACACCTATCGATCTTAACACCATTATCCCTACACCTGTACAGCTGTGCTGCATCTCGCTAGCATGGTGAGGAGGTTCAGCAGCTAGGATAGAGGTTGCATGCTTTTCCAGTTCTTAAGGCTTTCCTCCAGCTGCTCCCGTTTCTTCCCAGAGCCAATCAAGTAAACTGGCGTTTCAAAATTGCCCCCTTAATTATTGTAAAGGTGTGCACCCTGCAGGGCCTGTCATCTCTTCCACCCTGGCTTCCAAGTTAGGCTCAGTGTGACTCTCAGGATGAAAGCAGTTACCGGAGGCATTAAGGCTCAGAATTATCTCCTGCCATGCTGCTGCGTGTCCTCAACAGGCAGTATAATACCTTCTGAAAACATTTATTTAATATTTATTTCATTAAACATCTTTTTTCCCAGGGATAAAACACTGGTTATTGGATCTACTAAGGATCTCAGCTTAGGCTTTAACATGAAGAACATCGGAGAAGACTCCCACATGACCATACTGGTTTTAACTTATCCCCATTTCCTTCAGTACAACAAGCTGTCCTTGTTAATGGTAATACTTCTCTCACCCTTGTTTAACTCTTACACTTCAGTTAGTCATTATCAACGATTTCATTTTGGGTGGATTAGAGGCATTAACTCTTCAATTGTAGCTGTTCAACCCAAAAATACAATTTGTTTATTTTCATTTTTTCCCCATCAGAAGAATGCTCAGGAACTGCTTTCTTTTCAGTACACTACAATATATATATATACCACACCATAGTTCATGTTTTAGTTGTTAACAAAACCAAGTACATTTAAATAAATATTAAACAGTAATAATCATTAGCTATTTTATAGTAATATGGGGATAATATAATTTCATATCTTCTAAAATAAAATGATATTCAGAGGAGATAAATTATTTGACAGCTCAAATACATGTTGCCAAACAAAAAACTCGGAAGAAACTATTTTAATTTAAAATGACCTATTTCATTTCACAAACCGGTTGGAATAGAACCAGACTACAAAAAAAACTTCAAACCACTCCTCTCGCAGGCTTTAATAAGCCAGCCCTAGAATTACATTTTCAGTCATGTTGTCATTGACCAGAAAGTGATTGATGTCATCACCATCAATTCCTTTAACTCAAGCAGTATCCTCTTCCCTCTTTACAGGAGAATAAGGGCATTTCCTGTGCAAATCCAGTTGATAACACAAAACTGACTTGTCAAATACGATATCCAGTTATGAAGGCGCAAAGTGAAGTAAGTTAACTTAAGCTGTGATGAAAATTCCTGTTTATCATCCAGTATTTGATTTTGTGCTTTCATAAGGATACTCAGTGTGTCAATAACCTTTTGTAAGGCGTAGTGGTAAGGTTTGGTCTTTTTTCTTACACCATCACAATGTTGTCAAGACTCTTTGTACTTTTAAGGTCAACTTCACCATCTCCTGGCAGATAGAAGAGTCTCATAAAATACAGGAAAACAGCACCCAAATCACTGCTAACATTACATGGTAAGTGAGCTTTATCTCTGAAAAGGAAGAGAGAGAGTAAAAAATGCCTGAACCTCTAAGTGATGCGTTTTTACTTTGGATGTCCATTATGGTTTCATTCTGTGTTAAAGCTTGGGCCCGACTTCAGTTCTTCCACCGAAGCCCAATCTAAATAATTGATTGTGCCAAACCAATTATTTAATGTCGAAGTGAGAGACTGAAACTGAACTTAATATTTTAAAAGGATACTATATATAGTTGTGTACTCTACAACACTTGTTTGCAATATAATTGATAGGAAGAATGGTGTCAATTATACCTAGTTGTCAATACATTTACAGTTTGTTCTTAGGGAAAGAAACTTCACTTATTACTTTTTTTTTATTTTGTTTCATATAGTGAAAATAATGGTCTCCAAGTGCTGACTGAAGAAACCTACCGATTTGCAGTTAAAAACGCCCTTAAAGTCAGCCTTACTGGGTAAGTTCTTGAATTGAGAAGACATTTTTGGAGAACATTGCACAAGACTAATGTTTCCTTTTCCTGCCTACAGGAAGGCTAAACCAGCTTACATACATGTGACTGAAGAGTCAATGGGCAAAAAGCAGGAGCTGGAATACCTGTTCCAGGCAAGTAAACTGTTCAGACAGGAAGAGAAGTCTTTTTTTTTTAAAAAAGCATACCATTATTATTTTTTTCGTTTTGCCTTTGTTATGTTTTGTACATCTCTAGAGTCCTGTCATCTCCAATGATGCATCTTCCAGTGTTGTCTTCCCTGCAGCATATTACATCTTGGAAAAATATTTCTGTGTGACACTCATTTTTTAATGAACTGCAAGTTTTTAATTTTCTATGCAGATACATGGAGAAAACAGGTACAATGCTAACATTGTTGTGAACATCGACATTCCACTGAAAGAGAGAGACACACAGGTGACCATTGTGAGCTACAAAGCGGTAAATATCATTTTTAATGTGTTTCACTTCCGGTATTCGAGTATGCAGTATAGGTTCTCTCTCTAACTGGCTCAGTCTTAACATAATGTCTTTCAGAGGCACACAACAAACTGCAGCGCTCAACCTCAAGATAATGGAAAGGTAAGCTACACCATCACGTGATGCATGATGCTGCCTTTGAACTGCATTTGTTCCCAGCTCTGCTCCTGGGTAAACTCCTGCATCATCTTGTTTTTGACCCCACCAAATTCTTACTTATTCAGACTAAAATTTCTACTTGAAGCATGCTTAAAAATATGCTTTCAGCTCTTAAAAAGCAGTTGAATGAGTTCGTAACCAGTAGCAACCCTTTATCAATTTCCAAGTTCCATACTCCTCCTTAACTAGGTGCAGCAGCTTAAGTTTAACACACACACAATGAAAATAATTCTTACAACCCATTTATATTTATCTCTGTAATTTTCATAGACTTACAGACTTACCTGCACCGTGCAAGAACTGGACGAGCTCTTGACTGTGGAAGCATCGGTGGCTGTTATCAGCATAAAGGTACGACAATGTATGTCTTAAATAAGCGAAAACAGCGATTGATGATTAACTGTTATACGTTCCCCAAGTAGTGTCCCCGACTCATCGCTGAAACCAAGAACGCAAACCCCCCCATTTATTGGGGATGATGAAAACTGTTTCATTCAATGTATTATACAGTCCAAACTGCCGATTCATAGTGCAGCGTGCTACCAGCTTCCTGCTCATTCCTGAAGGACTGGAGAAACCTGGGTGAAGTTCTGTACATTCAAGTAATGCCCCAACCGTGAAGCCTCATGTTCACTCTGCATGATCGCCGTGGAGCGAAACCTTTCTGCAGCTTCGCCCCCCCAGTTGAATTAAGGGAACAATCTGCATTTCTCTTTTATTGCAGGATCAGCGGGAAAATCTAACAGCTAGAGCTTTTCTTAGTTTTGACTCCGCTCAGTACGAGGCAGACGAAGGAGGACGATATGAAGAGGTACATTAAAACACTTCTTTTCATCCATGTCAGTTGCTTCAGATCTGTGAGAGCATGGACATATGAGAACGTCAACACAGCCCGTTTATTGATCCAAGCTTTACATTAAGCTGTTTCTTAGAGCATGTAGAGGAATGACTGCCAGCAGCCTGACCTGGTTCCTTCAGATTTCAAGTACCAAGCTCAGTGTTAAGCCACATATTTAAAAAGCAGCAGAGCACGTTAAAGAGTGCCTGACTCCCCAGACACTTCTTTGCCTCCTGCAAGGTTTGTCCACCTCCTGTTCTCAATACTTCGGCAGGTGGTGGAAGAGAGTGAGGAGGCTTCTTATTATGCACCTAAAACGCTGATCATAGCAGACAGCAGTAAGGACATGAGAAAGCTGACAAACATCAGGAGGCCAAACGGCCCGACTAGGTAGTTGGCAGCTAATTGATCCCAAGATCTTACCCAGGCGTTTTTGGAGAAAAAGCCAATGTTATCAGCTTCAGCAACATGGATTCCCACAATGGCGCCCAACCAGGATTCAATCCCCCCACCTTACACTTGAGTCCATAACCCTGACCACTAGTTCAAGCTGCGATGGCCACTGACACGCTGACACTGAGGTTCTGTGTACAAGGATGGAAACAGTTCTACCCGATTCCTCTGCTCACGCCGCCTCTCCCCTACAGGTGCTGGTGACCATTGAGAAGCTGACTGTGGTGAAGTCGATGGCTGTGATTGTCGGGAGCTCTATCGGGGGCTTTGTCTTCCTGGCCTTTTTAATCCTCATCCTAATAAAGGTAAGCTGTAGCTTCTGTAGCTCCACAGAGCAGGGTTTTTTCTGGCCATCTGAAAGTTATGAGGGCTTGCAAAAGCCATAAGCTTCCAATCGAGATACAGCAATCCAGTTGCCCACGGTTTTTGTGAAAATCCTCAATGAGATCTGACAAAAGATAATTGTAATGAAATCTATTCTGTTTCTTAGGCATCTCTTTTTTTCATTTATCAAGTAGCCTTGTTATACACTTGGAAGTGCCACATCCGGGTTAGACTTTGTCATACCAATTGTGAACAATCTACCCTTTGTTCTCAGCCTTCGAAAAGGAGAACATCCCAGGGGATATAAAAAGAGATTTCTAATTTTGTCTCGTCACCTGTTGGCTTCTGTCACCTCTTAGTGATCAGATTTACAGAGTCAAAGCGTGGGACACTGACAACAGTCAGTTTTTAACCATGGAAACATCATGCATTCACTTGAAGTTTTGGTTATGTTAAAATAAATTGCATATTGATGCATTTTTGTTCAGCAGATATCATCACAATAACAAAATCAGATCTAGTGTTACCAATATGATCTGAAAATAATAACAATAATGAATACAGTTAGGAATGCCAATGTTAAAATGGGGAGATCATGAAAAAGGTACTAAATATGTAAAAAGATTTATTCAGGCAACACAAAAACTGGGTTTTGATAATGCAACCATCATTTAAAGCGCTCAGAAAGAATAAAGAAAAATCTACCTACTACAGCCTTCAACCCTCAGGAGGTAATTTACTGAACAAAGTATCAAAGCTTCCGCACCTGAAATACTGCTGTAATAATTGTACTTGATGACCAGTAAATCCAATATGAGGGTGTCTAATATGAGCACTCCTGGTCATTGACAGCCAAACCTGGATTCTTTGAAGACACAGTGCCCTGTGAGATACAGCCTCATTACTGTCTTACATTCTGAGGTCCTCCTGCTAGGGGAGTTAGACTAGTAGAGATTCAAATTGCTATGAGGACAAGAATACAGATATAGCCTCTTTATTGGCCATTCAAAAAGGGTGGAAATGTGTCTTTGGCATCACCATCTAAAACTACAAAAAACAAAAACAAAAAATAGTCCTAGACATGCAACAAGACACATGCACACATCTTGCTCCGCCCACATTACACTACCAACACAAATAATCAGATCTCCTCATACAGGATTATGTACTGTATATTGTTATTCTTTTTTTTCAGTGTGGCTTTTTCCGAAGACGCTATCAAAAAGCACGAGTGGAGCAGAAGAGTGACCAAGATATGTAACTCAGTGAAATGTGTCAAATTTGTCTTTAAATATGTCTTTTAGTTGTTAAGAGCTAAGCAAATGGGAACACTATGCTGTAGGGCCTGTGTGGTTTTTTTAAACTGTAGATTGACAGCTGAAGTGTATTACAACACACATTTGACACAGTTTTGTACTGGGGAAAAAATAAAAAAGCTTAGCTTTCTCTCAGGGATTGCATTTTTAAATTACAGTAGGGTCTCCATATCTGCAAATTTAACATTCGCGAACTCCCTTATTCATGATTCAGTCTGGCTGACAAGGTCTTGGATGCAAAAAAAACCTGAGCTGGAGGTGGTTAAGTGCAACTTTCAAATGAAGTGTGCCACAGACTAAGATTGTGAGCTGAACTGAGCGTGTTAGTGAGTCTCTCCCTTCCCCCTACGCAAGTACCAAGTTTTAGTTGATCAATGGTTCTTCATTAAATTAAAGCCAATGCATTAGTACTTTAATTATCATATAAGGGAAGGTTACTTATGTGTTTAACCATATGTACTATATACTGTAGTACATTATGCAACAGTGTAGGGGTGGGCTTGAGTACATGTTGCAAATAGCCAAATTCACATTTGTCTGCACTGAACCCTTGTGAATGCTGAGACGCCACTGTACTTTACTGTCGCATCCAGGACCTTGATTAAAGTTCAAGTCTTATTTTTTGTTTTATTAAATAAAACTGAATTGAATTCAATTATTATTTCAATATTTTAAGAATTTTACATTTTTAGTTGATAAACCATAAGCAAAATAATGCCCTTCCACTTATTTCTCCTTATCTTTTTAATATCTGTATGTGCCCCTGGGGTCTGTACCATATATGTTGAATTACAGCAATGGTTCTTGCTAGAAAAGTTTGTTTTTTAATTGGACACATGCAATACATCACTGCATCACAGCCCCAAAGTTCCTGTTTCTGCTGAAGCCCTTAAATGTGATCCCCCAAGACTCAAATCTGCCAGGCGTGGTTTCCTTTTAGAGGGAAGATATGAACAAAGTGATTTCATAGATTTACCTCATTTACTATTTTTAATAACTTAATTGACACTTTCTGCTAGGCAAAGCAACATTTATTTTTGGAATGAGATTATTTTTCCAGGTGGTGCAGTGTGGTAACGGGGATCCCTTGAATGAGTGGTTTTCTTTTCAGTTGGTCTTTCTCCTCCCTCCTCTCTGCATGTCACTTGTGGCCACAGTCTGAGAGGCAAAAAAATGAGCTGCTCATTACAATTCTTGCAATGTTCGGTAATTATAACAACTGGGGAAAAAATAACTACTGTTTTGTTCTGTTTTGGAAAGGCTGATGGAAATAAAGCCACTTTGTAGCCTGTCTCTGTCTCAGCCCAGGTTTGTACTCAACAAGATGTTGTAAGAAGAACAGGCGATTCCGAATGGTTTTACCAGACTTTATATATAGTCTGTGTGATGCATGCTTAGCACATAAAGACAGAGCTCTACTTCAGACTGCATTCTTCACCACAGTGCTGTTTTGAGTGACAATCCTGGGTGCATCGGCTATGCTTTTTGCTGACACACGCAGCTGTCCTCTGGAAAGCAAATTCCTGTCTGGAGTGACGTATCCCTGCAGGCAGCTTCAGGTTATTTCCAGAGTTTATTTATACCGCACAGCTCATGTACACAAAACAGATCTCATAGCTCACTCCCGTCACACCCTGCCTCACTACTGGTAGAAAACAGGTGGACCATGGAAATGGCACTATCCACCTTGCGGAATTACCACCTTTCAGATTGACAAATGCATTCTCAATCTGTGATAATGACAAACCAATTTTATTGCAGCATGAGTGAGCCTTTAAAGGACATTTCTATAGACACTGGAAACAGAGTCATATCAAACACGCTTCACTGGGAAAAATGTACTCTGGTGATAAAGATTATGCCTCTCTGCTTAAAGAAGGGGGTACATGTAGCCATCTGCTGAATCAGGTAAGTAAAATGATAAAATCTTGTTACGCCACGCCCCCGGAGGACTCATCATTCCACATCGCATTCCAATTAGCCCATTTACCCCAGCCTATTTAATGCTGTTTCACACTTTCTCCTGGGCTCAGTATTAGGGTTTTTCCTGGCTAGAGCCACTTCCCATTTTCGCTACGATTTACTACTTGGTTTTTGGCTTCCTGACCCTGGTTTGTTCTCGGACTACGTCTCCTGTTTTTTGTACATTGCTTATCGTTCTGGTTTCAACTCTCCTTACGGCTCCGCTTCTGGTTTTGTACTTTTGCACCGGTTTGTTTACCTGCGGCTTTCGGACCTCGGGTTGTTATATCGACTACGCCTCTGGAAATCGTTCTGGTTTTCTGCATCGGGTCCTCTCTGCTATTGCGTAACAAATCTCACTTTGCCATGTCATAATCTGAGAATAAACCGGGTTGTTTAATATTTGGAGCAATTCAAGTGGTTGAAGGCTTAAGAAGACAACCCCTCAGTCATAGTTCAGTTTAAGAAAGCTCCGTTGCCTCCATACCACTGGTTCACCACTCAAACACCGTAGTCGCACCTGATTTGCTCTGTAATCAAATCTGAGCATCCTCAGTAAGAGCGGTCAAACCCAAATCCACGATGGCGAATGATCTGACCGAGATGCAGCATGTAAATACTACAATCCCATCACAGTGCCTTGAGGGACGCCCAGAAGCAGTGAGCGAAATCTGATTTAAAAGAGTCAACTCTGGGTATCCAGATAAGAGTCAAACCAATGAGAGAAAACGGCAGTGACAATTGCTCGTGTGATCCAGGAGGATACTGTAATAGACACTCAAACTTCACACTTAAATCCACGGAACATAATATTAAGTGACTGACGATCGAAGGGCATCAGCAAACCGAGAGCTACTTTAACAAGCGTGTTTGAGTACCGTCTCTTTCTAAACCCTGAATAATAAAAAAAGGGGGTTTGAATGAATACACCTTGGTAGCTGATAAGAGAATGTCGTTCAACAAACAATGCAATTTTTACGACACCTACGTTTTAACAATAGGAATCGCATATCCATGCAATTTGGTCCTAAAGACCTTTCACCGTAACACTTCGCCAACACTTTAAAATCCACACAGAGAGGACAATATCATACTGTACGTCCACCCAAAGAGATCACCCCACGCCACCTGACGCTGAAGAGATACTGTGCCTTTAACGCGGCACGGCGAGAGAAGATACTGAGCTTACTGCACCAGGACCTCTGTCTTCAGTGCTGTCTCAGGTTGCCGAGCTGCGGAATAGGGGACGGAATGGCAGAGGACAGCTGGAAGTCTTTTTTCCTCTCCGTGTTTGATTACAAGACGGAAAAATATGTCATTGCGCAAAACAAGAAAGTCGGAATATTATACAGAGTCGTCCAGCTAGCCATTCTGGGATACATCGTCGGGTAAGATACCGATTATTTTAAAATTATTTTCCATATCGTTTGCATAACCTTCAGAAGCTCCGGTTAATGCCATTTCCACGCTTCGAGTTCCAGTGCCTGTGACTGACATAAGTAAACGCCACTTATGTCAAAGCAGCTTTAAGTTTGGAGACGTGCTGAAAGATGACACTGCGGTAGTCAAGCAATGAATTCAACCTGAGGTGCAGTTCACCTTGGTTAGGGACTCTGATAATGTGTTACTATTACTGAAGTAGGTCCTGCTCTTTTGAAGCCTAAATTGGACGGAAATCAAGCTTGTATTAAGCGTTTTAATCCCCCAAACCGAGTCTCTGAATAGACATAACGCATTTTCACTATAGGAATTTAAGGAAATTGAACTTTGAGAATAGTGCTCTGTCGACAAGAGACCGGTTTCTACCGTGTCATCATTCTCTGTTAATCTTAAGGCTCTATTTTTAGAGATGACACTCCTCGTCCACTCCTCGATCTCCTACAGTTTGATGTAGAAGCAACACAAAGATTGCTAAAAATATATATACTTACAGCAACAATTTAGAAACCGCAGTTAACCCGACCAGTATGTATGTTTTTGTGGTGCACGAGGAAACTAGACAACATCGAGAAAGGCCAAAGAGAGACAGGGAGAGCACGCAAACTCCCCACGTAAGACATGCACATAAGTCCCAGTCCAGAACTGCATCCTGCACCCAAGAGTTATGAGGAAGCAATGCTAATAACTACGCCACTCTGAATTTTGAAAAGTGCTACGGCATATATCCGTCCACCCATTTTCTAACCACTTTGCTCAATTCAGAGTCACAGGGGGGCCAGAGCCTGTCCCAGCAAGCAATGGGTATATCCTGGACAGGATGCCAGTCCATTGCAGGGACTGCAAACACTCACACACACTCACAGAGTGTACAAACACTCACACATGCAGAAGACCGTTAACCTACCAGCATGTCTTTGGACTGTGAGAGGAAACCCAGATAAACATGGGGAGAACATACAAGCTCCACACATACAGCACCCCAGGAATTTAACCCAAGGCAGCAATGCTAAGTACTGTGCTACCATGACATCCTGAATGCTATATACATATAACAAATTTATCTTGATGAGAAGCCTTCTGGGCATTTTTCTTAATTATCTTCACACAGGGGTTGGTGTTTTTATTTCCTTAATGAGGGTGATGAAAGTTTCTGCCCACCTGTGATAGGATTATATTATATGTTTCTTGGATTGGATAATACATCACTCCATGGATTTGTGATGTTACGCATCTTCTTTCATGCTAGGAAACACCTATCCCGGTGCTATGAAATTTACTTGCATGCAAATGCTACAGCAGAAGCCCCTGGCAACAACTGGCGTATTGCTGTGGGCGTCAACATCATCAACTGGAAACAGTATTTTGCATATTGTTTCAGGAAACATGAGCAAGGGTGATCAGGAATGGTGTGAGACTAGAGGCATGTTACTGAGGTCACTCTGTGAGCTCTAAATTAACAGCCCGGCCATGAAACCCTGGCTTGTGCAGACTGTCAGTGCACTGTGGGAAAACGGCCTTACCGCTGGAGAATCGAAAACATGTGCATGTCTTTTGCTAGCACCGTTTTGAGACTCTTTTATCAGGCTTTTGGCTGCTCTGAGACAGCTGTACCATGAAATAGGAACAAAACTACTCAGGAGTGAAGTTAAATATCCTACAAACATACAAGGTTACTTTAGTCAAAAGATAATCGGTTATTCTATTCAGCAAATGCTGAATGAAATGGAGAAGATACAGGCACCTTAAATATCTATTCAGATCCTTTATTTTTCCTTTAAGGTTTGAAGAGATCTGAACATGTGGTTGCAAACGGGTAAAACGAGCAGCAGGTGAATTCATGTTGATGGTGGTATTGTAACCATTATGTATCGGGTAACATCACAGGGTCTTTGCAGATGTAGGAAGATCCCATATGGATCTTTGTTTAGTGCAGTATTCCATACTGGATGTATTTGTACCAAGTGACTGAAAACGTTGTCCCTAAGACTGTGCAGTATATAGTTACTGACTACCGACTCTCTCAAATTGCCTTGCTGGAATATTACAATAAATCAACTGTACTGAATGTCCAATGCCCAAACCATGGTCATGTCCTGACACGGTTAAGCACTTGTATGAAATGAATATTTAAGGGGAAGCTTTTGGTTTTCATGGGGAAGATTACGGGGGGACCTGACACAAGAATTGAAAATCTTCAAAGGCTTCGCAAATCTTCAAAATCAATTACAGGATCGAACAGGAATCGGAGCACACAGGTGGAAGCTGTGTGAAAGTGCACTTAAAACTAAGGGCAGGAGACACTTCCTAACCTGAAGGTTGCTGGGAGTCTACCCAGCCACGTTGTTGAAGCTGATATCCTGACTTCTTTCAGGAACCTGCTGGATGGAATTAGTTACCTACTCCCTCAGAGGCTAGATGGGCCATCCTCTTTCTAGTGGTCTTACGGATGTTTTGTATTGTCCATTCCTGCACAGATGGGTCTTCATAACAAAAAAGGGTTACCAGGAGACGGAGGAATCGATCCAGAGCTCGGTGGTCACGAAGCTGAAGGGAGTGGTTCTCACTAACACTTCGGACAGCAGCCTCCACCTGTGGGGACCAGAGGACTACGTCATTCCCTCACGGGTGAGTTTATCCCCGTCACACTGAAGACTGCCCTGCTGGGTACAGGTGGGGCTTCAGGGCTATGTTGCTTCGGGTTTGGAGTTCAATGATCTTCCTTGGCTGGGGCCACGAAGCTGAAACACTCCGGAAACCTTTGAGTTCACAGTAATGGAACAAAAGTCCAATAAAAATCCACAGGGTGTATTAAATAATATTTCACCAGGCACGGGAATATCCGAGGATTGAAAGCTTTGTAAATGCCTGGATTACTTTGTGAGAAAAGTTTGCCTGAACCAGCCTGGTTAATGGGCAGCCTCCTGGCCACTGGACAAGGATGCTCGAACCCCATTCAGACAGAGTGACCCAAGGGGCAGCTGTAAGGTGGAGATGGGACAGAGGAGGGAAGATTGAGAAGAATGCAAAAGGAGGTGTTTGAGTTCAGTTTAGTGCTGATGGTATTACTGTAGGTGTATGATACAGTGAGGATACAGTTCAAAGTTCAGAATAGCTTTCCATATAAAAGAAAATTCTCTCAACATGAAAGAAAAACATGGAATAACTCTGTTGAACAGAAAATAAATTACAAAGCGCATTATAAATTGTGCTGCAAGATGACAGGTCAGTATTTGGCAGAATGGATTGAAGTGACTGTGAGGTTTTGCACAAGTAAAACGTGGGAAATAATGACCTTAAAAGAGGTAACCTTGAAAATGATTTAAATTTGTTGACGCATCCTACTCAAGTCAACATTGAAAAGGCAGAGAAAGTCATAAACAAGCAAACAGAATCCTAGGACATGTGCTGCTCTGGAATCTGCCCAGGAAAAGTGACCATGAACATATCCGAGCTGAAGGGAATGTCCTACGTTGACAGGCTAAAGAAATAAAATCTTTGTAGTTCAGGTGGGTAGCTGCGTCAGCATGCGTAGACTGCAAAGGGACAAGTAAAGGTTTATTCCCTGGTGAAGAGCGAAAACTGACAAGAAATAAATTAATTTCAGAAACTATTTCCATTACTCATCCGTATAATGAATGCTCTAATCTAAGTGTACTGTAAGGGGCACCACTATGGACTTTCCTAGAATCACGTGTTGACTCTGCTCTTATGACAGTACACCCAAATATTGATCAAGTGACTTCAAGTAAATAGGAGTCATTGTATAATTATTTAGTTTTAAAAGCAGGCTTCATTTATTGGACTGATGATTCGCATTTAGCAGTTTTTAACAAGGAGAAGGGGTTTCTTCAATTTCAAATTTCATATTTCAATTTGAGATCCTAATGTGAAAATAAAACTGGAATTATTGTAAGTTTCTAACAGGAACAGACTGCATTATTTTATTGCTGTCTAACACTTTCAGATGAATGTGTTTGCTAATTTAGCAGTTATTTCATTACATAAAATTTAAAGAAGCAATAATATTTTCTCATCTTTGTTATTACTTCATCTTTCAGGGGGAAAGAGTTTTCGCCGTTGTTACAAACTTCATAGAAACTCCAAACCAGAAACTAACATACTGTGCAGAGGTAAGCAATGTAAAATTCATTTTGTTTTTTAGCCACTGATTAAATCTCCCACTAGATAATTCAGTAGTTAGAACAAACTCTAATTAAGGTGGAAAAGAGGCATGATTTGAGTACTGAGCATTACTGGAGTAACTCAGCTGGTTTAACGATTAACAGCAGTCAGGTTGTCTGTGTGTGTGCTGTACCTTGCCATAAACATTAGAAAAATAGGCTATTGTTCAGTATACAGTATCTTTCCCCAGAGAGTTCTCTCCCTTAGATGGGAGGCAATAAATTTTCATAAAACTCCCTAGTCATTTTATTACCTATGTTATTCAGGTCTGGGATGATGCTGACACCTGCATTCCCTTACGTGACAGTTACTGTGCAGTCAATACACAATTCACTGATGTGCAAAGAGCACAATTTTTGCAAGATGCTGTCAAGCCACGGGCACAGCAGGACCCCAGAGCTCTGAATTCTGCAACGGGATCGAGGGAGCCCAGTTCTCTGAACATTCAAGTCAGACTGTACTGGACTGTGAAGCTGAGCTTGGTCTCTTCCTTTATCGACCCCAGTCCGCTGAAATCGCCACTGCATGACTCTGACACTTGAATTAGATGAGTTTCTCTTTGAATGTCAGCCATTGCACAGAATAAAGCTTATACAGCTTGCCTGCCTGGTCACACATGTGATAATGAGCCCTGACATGGGGAGTTGCTGTATAGTGTTTCATTCCATGGCAACAAGCGTACAATTGGTGCCAGTCCCTCAGCTCCTTACATGGAGTGTTCACGTTCAGCGTGGCTTGAATGGCTGAATGGTTCAACACGTTATTCTTCCTGGCATGTTTGTGTGGCATTACTGTGATATGAGAGGACACTGTTTACAAGTTTATATGATTTCTGCATGTTGCTGGCAGTTTTAAATTTGTAAAGGAGCAAGTAAAGGCTTATTGAATGCTGAAAAGAGAAGAAGGGAAACGCGACGCTTCGGCTGTGGAGCCTTCTTCGGGTGTCAAGAAACTTGTAGTGCATTAGATCCATCTTGGGCATCAGTGCCTCACAGCTCTGGGGCCCTGGGTTCAATTACATTAACATGTGGTGCTATCTGTGTGGAGTTTGTATGTTCTCCCCATATTTGCATGGGTTTCCTCCCAGAGTCCAAATACATACGGTAGGTCACTGGCTTCTGGAAGAATTGGCTCTGGTGTGAGTGTGTGTGACCTGTGACGAATGGATAGATGTGTTGTGATGTGATGCCCCTTTCTGCACTGCGCCCGCTGCCCCCCTTGGATAAAGGGGTTCGGAAATGGATGGGTAGATTTATCTTCACCAAACTCTCTGAATTTTGTTATTCTCTAATACAAAACAATACTAAACATTATTCCCCATATCATTGTACAAAACAAAGTTATCTCATTGTTAATTTAAAGACACTTCAATTCCATGTAACCAGGGAGGTTTAAAAAAAAAACAGGAAAACAGGTTCCAGAGTACATAATACAAAATAATCATAGTAACTCAATCCAACTTCCTCTAAAAGGTATACATTTGCTGCAGAATGAAGCATTAATTACTACAGCCTTGCCCAGATGACATGTGAAATTGTGTTTTAGCTGTATTTCACAAGAAAGGCTGATCTCTGCTGAAAGAGAATTAGGCTACTAATCCCATTAACAGCCATGTACAAAGACATTACGGTGCAATTGCTCAGAAGTGAGTAAGAAAACTCCAGTTGCAAACCCCAGTGTTTCACAATTAGGAACCAGGTAACTGTTTTCCCAGAATACAATGTCTGTGATCAAGTCTGGTTTATATATATCCTTCTATAAAATGGCAAGCCTTAATCAACAAAGTGGCAGATATAACCCAAAATGCCACATAGGACCATCACCATGGAGATCCAAAAGATTCCTTTTACATTACATAGTTCACTAGAGACAACAACATACAAGGATTGAATACTTGTGACTGTTTGGTGAGAAAAGTTTGGCTGGTTAATGGGCAGCCTCCTGGCCACAGGACAAGGAGGCCCGAACCCCATTCAGACAGAGTGACCCAAGGGGCAGCTGTAAGGTGGGGATGGGACAGAGGAGGGAAGATTGAGACTAATATGAAAGGAGGCATCCGAGTTCGGTTTATGTAGCTAGTTTAGTGTTGATGGTGTGAGATTGACTTGTTGTTAGCCCTCCAGAACATCGGTTAATAACCACCACAAATCGTGAGCTGCATGATAGCACAACACGTATAAAGATGGGTGCGTGCAGTTATTTTTTTGCATCTTTTCAGAGCCCTAGGGTTCGTGATGGCTGGTGCAGAACGAATGAAGATTGTATTCCCGACACCGAAGTCATTGCTGGTCACGGTATGGAATAAATAACAGGCAGCTGTCATTTATACTCGGTGGCTGGGTAAAATGTTGGCATATCTCAGTTTCCTGGCGCATGTCACCATAGAGAGAAAAACAAGGATGCGAACATACACGTAAATGTGACAGTGAGCAAGGAAAACTGAAATATAGAAGGCAGAATGAAGAACATGGTGGTTAACTATATTTCTTCTCGCTGCAGGAATAAAAACTGGCCGCTGTTTGAAAACAGGTCCAAATACAACAGGTACCTGTGAGATATTCGGCTGGTGTCCCATTGAAAGATCCAGAAAAGCTGAGTAAGACCACTGCTGCTGTTCCTTACTCAGAAAGACTACTCATAGGCTCACAGATAAAATCTGCAAACTGGAGACAAGGATAGAGAACTGTAATTTGAATATGTATTTATTGTAGCCACAACCTAAAGGTTCACTGTTTTTCATTGAGGTGAAATGTATTTGGGTCCAAGGGTGTTTTTTTAACAAAGTATGTGACATTAATTTATAAAAAGCTACCTAGATGTGTGCATATTTGAGCACAGCTACCTAAAAGATGGGGAATTCAGTACAATCTTGTCAAAATATTGTTTAATCCCCTCATTTGTATTAAATCTTGACTATATACCCTATCCTGTGTGTAGTGCCTATAGCACACAATGGTTTTTGTACAGTAAAAGGTACCCTTTTATATACAACAAATATGTATATACGTAACTGTGTATACAGCAAAAAAATAAGATTACTATTGAGAAAATACAAAACATCTTAAAGCTGTTTTTTGTGTCTTTCAGGAAACCCTTGTTAGGAAAAGCTGCAAATTTCACAGTCTACATTAAAAACACCATCAGATTCCCTAAATTTGAATTCTCAAAGTAAGCCGCATTTATAAATACATACACTGAATAAACAGCCCAGCCAGGACTGAATTAAATGATCGATAATAGAAGAAATGAATGGATTATTTGTCAAGGAAGACGTTACTGATGTTGTTGGTCTGTCCTTGTGTTCAGACAGCTGCCTCTGTCCTTGGCCTTTTTCCAAACCCGTTCTGGGTTCCAGTGTTACTGCGTTCCGCTCTGCTGACACGAACCGGTGTTGTGGATGTACCGTATTCTGCTGAATCATTCTGTTCATTAGACAATCATTCTTTACAAATATCAAGTGAAACTGCATGGCGCCACTAAAGTACTGGAAAAAACCTCAGTAGATGTCTAAGAGGAGACGTGGTTAAACCTTTCAGATTTTTAAAGTCAAGCAGAATTATTTATACACAACCAGAAAGGTATTGAAAGTGCACGCTAAAACTGTCAAATCTGTTTTCTTTTTGTAAAAAAACATCTGAATTCCCATTGTCACTGGCATGCCTCGGACACAGGCAGTTTTTTTTGGCTGGCGTCAAAGCGAAAAAGCCACAATTACTAACTTAGTCCAAACTTTAAACTCTTTTATGCTGTCAGGAAATTGTGTGCAAAGTTCTGAATGGCAAATGGCTTTTAACTGGTTTCCCATTAATAATATTGAATGACTTCATGCACTTTGTCTGAATCAAGACCGTTCACATACTGTATACCGTAGTTGTGAGACCCAGGTGTCTGATTGATTTTGTTTCTGTGTGAACAGGTCTAACGTGCTGGATACAGAGGATGATTCATATTTGAAAAACTGTTCATATAATAAAATCTCTCATCCCTACTGCCCCATCTTTCGCTTGGGAGATCTGGTTCACTGGGCTGGGCATGACTTCCACGAAATGGCTCTACTGGTGAGTGTCCTGACTTCTCTAAAGCACTTAAAACGGATAATTAAGTTCCAAAACACTCAGTGGCAAAATTGGGGGGGGGGGGAGTCTTATTTACTTTTTTCCCCTTAATGGACTAATAAGCACAAGATCTTGGAACAGCAGCAGTAACTGTGCCATCACCTGATTGGTGTTAATGTCCTGTGCTGGTTCTTTGCTTTTTGCTTCCCGGATCTCTTGTTTCAAGAAGGAAATGGAGACACGTCAGAAGTCTGGGTTAAAAATGTGTCCTAATCCACACGAGCACTGGAATTCCTCTCTCCTTTCCTCGTGAAAACCTGACAAAAATTGAAATGCTGAGGAAAGGTACTGTGCTGCGTGTCAGCATATTCTAACACACCAGAAGACACCTGGTCTAATGAAGCCACAGGCTGTACCTCAGTGTATTGGGGTGCATGTTTTGAATGTGTGTCGCGCAGGGGGGGTCCATCGGCGTGCTGATTGAATGGAACTGCGACCTAGACAAGGGCTTCTCGGGGTGTGATCCCCACTACTCCTTCATTCGACTGGATGCAGCGTCGGTGAACAAAACGGTCACGTCTGGATACAACTTCAGGTACTGCAGATCGCCATCACTGGAATACCTGCATTCACCAACACTGTAAAACCCTGGAGTGAAACATTCGTCTTTAAATATATACATTTTTGTAAAATATCAATAATATACTACGTTTTTTTTTTGTGTTCCCAGATTGTCATATGTAACACTGACTGTACAATAGACACAGAGCAATGATGTTTTCATAAAATGATTTGTCAGGTTTAGGACCTTTTTAAACTCATGTTCTTTCAGTTAATACGTAGTTCTAAATCCTGTATTTAGAGATGGGGGGGAAAAAGTAAACTCTGTTCAGGGTTATTACAGTTCTCTGGGTCCTGGAAAAAAAAATGTAGCTCGACCTATTTTAGGTCTTGCCTGACAGGCGTTAGTTTGTTTTTCTAGATACGTCAAATATTTCAGAGACGCCACAGGAGCGGAATTTCGAAATCTCACAAAGGCGTATGGGATACGGTTTGACATCATGGTGAATGGGAAGGTACGAGACGACCTGTAATGCTGTTTTGTGATCCTGAGTTCGGTGTTCCGATTTGAAAATGAGTCACATTGCTGTCTCTTTTTCCCCTGACTGTTTCAGGCTGGAAAGTTCAATATAATTCCAACTATCATCAATGTTGGCTCTGGGCTGGCATTAATGGGCGCTGTGAGTATGCATGAACAATACAATACATGAACTAATTCTAACATGAATCAAGGGTTTTTCGCCTATTAATAGATGGCGTGTCTATCAATCTGACCACACGGGGACGCCACATATAGGCCAGTTCAGCATAGTTTTCAGTCCTAGCTACAGTACTACCACCACAAATCACAGATCTGAGTAAAATACAGATTATTGAATGTTTGTGGCATATCTGTTCCAGGGGAATTTATAGATTTTAAATGTTGTGTAATTTAAATAGTGTTCTTAATATACTTAAATTTAAATACATCAATTCTAATAATGAGGACTAGACACTTAACTCGATAGTAACCCTAATGATTTGTCTCAGGGGGCCTTCTTTTGTGACCTGGTGTTGTTGTACATGATGAAGAAGAGCACATTTTACAGAGCGCGGAAATTTGAAAGCGCCAAGTAAGTCCCTTAAAATATACACGTTTAACTTTGAATATGTAAGTCACCAGTAAATGTGTAAGTTTCAGTTGTAATTAAGTGGTGACTTTTTGTGTGTCCCTACCTAGAGCTAAACTGAATCACACAGAGTTCGGGCTATTTTGACAGTATTTACCTGAAACATGCAGGCATACATCTTTAAACATTTAAAGCAGCACATAATAACAAGCAGGCTTATTTTCACTGATGTTGAACTACATTCTCCTCAGTATATCAGGCTCCGAAATCTTTTTAAATACAAAAATCTTTTGCCAAATGCTCCTACGTTCATGAAATGCGAAAGAGCTGCACGTGGCGCAATGCCCCCTCCGACGCTGCGCCCCACCTGCACCTCTCTCCTGCAGGAACTGCAAGACAAACGGCGAAGGGGTTCGAAAGGAAGAGAAGAGCAACAAGTGCCTCCCCGAGCGCGTGCAGCTGACCGACCTGTCGCCAGAGTCTTAGCCAGCGACAGCCGAGGGGCGCAGGGCGCCAGCAGCGGGGCTCCCGCGGTCCGAGCCAGTGCCGATGCCCGCGTCCACGCCTCGGGGCACTTGGTGACCGGGCCGGGCCGGGCAGCCTTGGTTCCTTTCTGCCAGCTCTGGGCTGGTGGGACACGCTGGCAGCGCTGGGCAGGAGTCTCTTTAAAGGCTTCCCATCCACTCCCACTCCAGCGGAGGAGAACGCTCCAGGCTGGGAGGAAAACACTGGGCTCCCTCCCCCCAGCTCTCCTGCTGCCGGTTCTTCCATTTGTATTATAAGCGTTGTGAATGTGAAGCAGGGTGATGCATGACTTAGAGTAACACCAGCACCAACAGCCCACTGTTCTAACGAAAGCCGGCCGGCCGTTCAAGAGCAAACGGGACGTGTTCTAGCAATGCTAAAGGGGTTTGTGTCTCAGGAAGGCTGCTACAGCCTTAACTTCCTAAAGGCCACAGGCTGCGGTCCATGCCCACCTGACCTTTAGGGCCAATCGCTAGAGCGCAAGGTGGCGAGATGAAGAGATGGAGGGACTCTTACGCGTCATCGGTCCTCTTTGCACACTTGCAGGCAGCGGAACGAAGTGCATTTTCAACAGGTCGTTCAGAAGAGGATGGACGGTAATAAAACCATATGTGTGACAAAAATGGAAAACAAAGTCTACCCTTTGGTAATGTAGGAAGATACATTCTCATGTGTTAATAGGGCGTTGTGGGCGACAGTGGCTCAGTGGTTAACATTGCTGCCTTGGACGGCTGGGGCTCTGGGTTCGATTATGGACCTGGGCTGCTATGTGGGTGGAGCTTGTATGTTCTCCCCGGGTTTCCTCCCAAACCTTCCCAACTTGGCTTCTGGGAAAAGTGGCTGTGGTGTAAGTGTGCGCGTGCCCTGTGATGGACTGTACCCTGCCTTGTGCCTGTTGCTTGCCTGGATAGACTCTTTGCACTTTGCAACCCTGAATTGGAAGAAGCAGTTAGACGATGGACGATGTTGTCACTTCTGTAACTACTCATTCTAGTGCTTACAAAAAGACTTCAAGTATTTTGCACAG
This sequence comes from Lepisosteus platostomus, assembly GCF_059453375.1. Taxonomy (NCBI): domain Eukaryota; kingdom Metazoa; phylum Chordata; class Actinopteri; order Semionotiformes; family Lepisosteidae; genus Lepisosteus; species Lepisosteus platostomus. Next base: position 14,375,001 of record NC_142632.1, read on the forward strand.
TAAACATTAAGATACAGATCAAGGAAACTGCATGTAATGATGCATAATGGCTTATTTGAAGTCAGATTTTTTTTTGTACTGTTCCAATTCAGATAAAGGACTTAAGATCTCAAATTTATACCATAAAATTAATTTACTCCCACACCCTGGCCTTCATGGTTTATGGGGAACCAAGTTATAAAATATTTCATGTATTGTAGTTTATCAATTTTACCAAACTTTTTACCATCGTTGAAGAGGAGTATTTTATATCCTCAGTACATAAAAACCAAAGATTTTTTTTTACACTTGAAATGACCGATTCAAGCAGAAAAACGGTTTCCCTGGTCACACCCCCACCCAAGCATGTTGATCTTTTTAAATGCTTCTAATAAAAACATGACTTTCATGGGCACTCAGTGCCTGAGTGAATATTTAGGGGTTAATGTTTACAGGGAGAACAATTCAGTTATGAAATTTTAGACATGATCACTTTCCTTAGAGAAGAGTGGTCTCATGTAAAAGCTGATATAACCTACTTAAAGTTACTTATTCAAAAAGAAAAGTTGTATTAACAAACTGCAAATCCACCAGAACTGCATAAAAGTAGAATTGTGGTCCTGCAGCTTCTCCAGGTGACCTTTGAATTACTGTGATATTTTTAAGCCTTAATGAGAGCATGTTATGAAAGTTTGTAACATAACTTTATAAGATGAACGAGGAATGCAAAACAACAGATTCCAGTTGTGTTAACAGCTACCATAAAAGTATTTAAAATTAATGGTGCTCTGTATGAAACCAAGCCAGTGTTCAACATGTGGTTTCTAATGCTTTACAATTATTTGCTTTGGTTTTGTCACATTTATTCTAATACAAATATTTTCACCAGAAAAGAAAAGAAACATAACATTTTGGCAGTGGAGTCAGCTGTCTGACTTTTGTTTTGTAAAGCTGCCTCTGTTCTGAAAATCTGGTAGTAAAGATTAAAAGTCCATTTAATAGCCATCAGAACTACTGTACTGCATTAGGCTTGGATATGAAAGTGTTTAACACACCTTAAAAAGTCATACCCCATACTAAAGGCTCCATAGATAGCCATGGAACTTTAGATTTGTAAAACTAAAATAAGCCTTTCCTACTCTTATTTCATTTTCTCTTTTTAACTTTTCTTTTAATACAGTTTTTTGTATCATACACATTATGTTCATTTGATTTCTTGGTATCTGTATAAAATAAATAAAAAGACCTACAACTCTTGTAGGCCTAAAATTTACCCATATGTGCACAGTCATTGTGTGAAGTATCCAGAACAGTTTTGAAGAAATCTTGTGTACTTTATGGTAGAATATTATGTTGTACATGTACAATATGATGTATAGGAACAAGTAAAGGTTTAGTCCATTTTGAAAACAGAAGAAAAGAAATGTAACATTTCAGCTGTGGCGCCTTCTTCGTGTTCACAGAATTCTAAGTGCAACAGATGTTCATTCTTAGCTACTTGAAAGTGCAGGGTTTTTTTTAGGACTGGCTGACCACACACACACACTTATCAATAGAGAAACATACATGATTTGAAATATACTTTTAACCTGCAGACAGCACAGATGCCCGTTTGATATTATTCGCATAAATCTAATAATGTGTATTAAGCAAACTGACTCAGATGTTGACATTTCAGAAGCCATCAATTTATCCACTAGGAAAAGCATTCTGGATGTTTTTAAAAGCAATCCAACTTTCAAATATAAGATTTATTGGGGAAAGCTAGAAAGGGTAGTTACCACACACAGACCATCTCATAACGTGGATAAGTTATTTATTTTTCTAAATTATCTGAACTAATGTTTCCAAAACTAAAAGACCACACACCACACAACCGTGTTAAACCATTTAAACTGGGGTTGAATTCCTTACAGTAATTTCACATTTCAGTTCAGTACAGAAGGGCAAAAAAAAGGGTAGCTCAAGTTTGATTTTGATTAGTGGAAATCACACAGAATATCTAACATAAATTAAGTCCAACCTACACTATATATAGGCTGTAAAAACTGATTAAAATCCCGAACTTAAAAAGTGTCCTTGATTTCTCATCAAAGCCTGTATGTGGAAGTGAATCACGAACATTAGTACACATGCACCATGCCGTAAAGAAATGTCCAAAACAGAACGTAAGTGAAGAGACCTCCCACCAGCCCTCCAGTTAAGAGCAACCTCCTCGACTTGAAATACTTGTTCCACCTGCGACCAGCCTTGAGAATGAGGAGGAGGGAGAGGAGGAAGGAGGCGAGGAAGTAAAAGATGAAGCCGTACAAGCCCGTCAGGCCCAGGATGCCCGCGGTGGCCCCCGAGAGCGCCGACACGGAGGTCCTGCAGTACTCCAGCACCGCGGCATTGCCCCGCACCGCCACCTCGCTGATGAACTGAGGTCCTTCTCGTTTAGCTGCCAGAGCCGCCATCGCGCCCACTGCAGAGACGGGGGGACGCAAGGACACGCAGGTTACAAACGAGCGGAGGCCGGCCGGCGGTTCGCTTCTTGAGCGAAGGCAGGGTTTCGGCATCCCTGTTGCAGCTTGTCCCTCGAACCCTCCGCGTTAAGGGGTACGGTCCTGATCTCCCAGTTGTAGAAAACAAATAAACCTGTTTGTTTTAAAACTTTTAATTCCTGTAGCGGCACAACACCGCCTTTTACAAATCTCACAGAACCCCCCCGCCACCCCAAACCAAGATCAGCAATAATTTGCATGAAAATAAAACAACCAATACCTACTACTTACATATGCATTCAATTGACAACAGCACCTGGGCCACGTTGTTCTCATAAATATGTACCGTCTTTGTTTTCTATAGCATATTCGTGATTCCGGGATATTTGTCAAATTCGCCGTTAGCAACTTCACAATTTCAACCTGAACTGAAAAGGCATAGTTGGTTTATAGCCTAGAGATCCATCATTCATAAATATTCACATATTATCTAAGCGCTACAGCACTCTTCTTGAGCCAGTGTAGAAACGATATCCACTGAAACATATTAAAATGCCCGTTATGAACGCTACCGAGTACTAGGTTGCTTACCGGAAGAGAAGTCTGGAAACGATTCAACACCAGCGCTCCGTTTTCTTAATAAACAATCGAGCCCAACATAATAAATAACGAAGAATCTTCAGTGGTAATTAAGCATCCACAGTTATTAAAGGGGAAAACGATATTGCCTCAAGAAGGTTGTGAAAAAACACCGCTTCTTAACACCGCCTTACATAGAGTCCGCCATCTTTACCCCGCAGTGTGTTCTGGGACATTCGCACCCAACCTAAGCAATTTTAATATATATATAATTGATTTGGGGGCAAATAAAAATACATTTCTAAAGCATTTTTATACATACATATGTTATTTGCACGTTTCATTTTCTCTGTTGGAAATAAAGTCGAAACGTGTACTAACCTTTGACCAATACTACGGTGGCGTGGAAGGACAATCTTTCCTTTAGGACGGGAAAAGGTTTGGTTTGTTGCTGTAGAAATGGAGTCCGAGGCGCTGTCCGCTCGCTATGTGCTTGGTGTGGATTTGGGGACAACCTCCGTTAAGGTGGTGTTGCTTGAATCCCAGTCGAGGAGGGTGTTGGACAGCTGTGCTCTGCCGACAAAGGCGGACGTCCCCAGCGACATAGGGCCACATGTATGTAACACAATATGTTTTGCAAAAGCCTTCCCCGGGGTTCTGTCAAAGCAAAACTAATAAGGGTCTTGTGTCTGGACATCAAGGATGTGTTTAATTTGCATGGAAATTAATGCACACAAAACAATTTCAGAGAATACAGGTATACAGCTATCAAAAAGACATCTTTCTATACATTTGGGAATTTGGAGTCATTGTGGAATTCTGTGGTCATAACCAGTTCATCAGATGACAAAAATTCTGATTCTTAAAAAAAACTTGCTTTACTTTTAAAAACACGTTAGAGTTCCTTTATGGAATTACATAATAGGTGAAGATATTGATACAAAAATTAACTAAGTAAAAGAAACTGCTGTAGAAAACAGAAAGGCTGCTCATAAATCATAAAATTTCCGTTGTCTTTCCTTTTTAATAAATTTACATTACTTTACTTTTTAATAATATAGGGGAAAGAGCAAGACGTGGGAAGAATATTAAGCACTCTTGATGCGTGTATTGCTGCCTTGCCCAGAGACAGACTCCAAAAAGTCATCGGGATAGGGGTTTCTGGACAAATGCACGGAGTCGTGTTTTGGAAAGCAGAAACAGGTAGAAGCTTTTTGAAAGCATTCTGATATTGTAGCAGAAACCAAGATCTTTGGGTATGCTGCACATTGATGGTGGAGGGGAGTCCCCATTACCTGTAAAACGCTTTGAGTGGAGTGTCCAGAAAAGCACTATATAAGTGTAAGCAATTATTATTATTATTAATATAACTGATCTTTGTGGTTCATTAAAAGAAGGGCTTCTGAATGGAGCCATTCTCCTCAAAGACTCTTTTTTCCCTGTGTGCATCCAGTGTTTTTTCAAGTGTGAATGCAAGATTGTAACTAGTTCGGTGTTTAGCTGATGTTTAGCTTTAGGGTGACCATGTTTCCTGGCTTTCATCCCACCCTGTAAATTCCTAATAATGCAATTGTAATCTATTGTTAACCTGATTGGTCTGGATTATCTCTGTTTCCAGGCCTTTGCTAATCAATGATTAGAAGTTACCTGCAAAGCCTAGTGGACTGTTACTCTCCTGGACCCGAAGTGAATATCGTTGACATACAGAATGTTTTGAATGGTGAAGAAGTTCAAGTAGGGAGCTACATCAGCATGCGTAGGCTGCAAAGGAACAAGTAAAGGTTTATCCCAGGCTGAAAAGACAGGAAAAACTGAACAAAACGTTGTGTTTCTTTTCTTCTCTTTTCAGCCTGGAAAAAACCTTTACTTGTTCAATGTTTTGTATGATGAACACCTTTCACAAATTAATCCACTAATCGTTCTGCATAAGAATCACCTGGATTCTATAACTAAAAACACCAACTTTTGCAGAAAATGTATATAATGTACTTCATTGATTTGATTTGAAGACCTATTTCACTGGAACGTTCAACACAAATTTTACTGACCTGACAATAATTTTCAATTGCACTGTGGACTTGAGTACACTTAACGAGCCCACTTAACGAGCCCACTTAACGAGCCCTTAACGAGCCCATTGCACCAATATTGGAGGATCCAATGAAGAATGTGAAGGTGATTTGCACCATGGCCCCTGGTAACAGCGTGACCACCAACAGCCCTGTTTTGACATTGACTAATGCCAGGGTGCGAGTGGGTGAAACATGGAGGTGCTCACCTGATCCGGCCGAAGGACGTGAGTCAACTGGTCACCTGGCAGGATGGCCGTTGCCGCGGGGACTTCCTGTCAGCCCTGCCGCAGCCCGACGCACACCTCAGCGTGGCCACTGGCTTCGGCTGCGCCACCATCTGCTGGTACCGCAGCCACAGGTAGAGTAGCAGCACACCGCCTGTCCTGCAGACAAACACATCAGCAACTATGAGGTGAGCAGTGTTAAAACTGTCGTCCTGCTCACAGTTCTGAACATCAGCACCTCGTGCCATAATTTCATAATTACAAGGTACTACATGAAGTCTTTTTTTCCTTGCTTCCCTAAAAATCTACTTCATTGCGGACAATCCTGAATCATCAGTACAAACACAGGCGCTGGTCATGGACAGCCTGTGGTGTCCCTTTCCAAGCAGATCTGGAATCAGTTCCAGTTTTTCAGTTCCTTTTCCCTGCTGAACTGTCCATGTGAGAAATCAGCTGGATTATGTTATGATCTTGAAAGAGATAATTGGACGTGAAACACTGGAACCAACCCCAAACCTGGTTGGGAGTAGATAGTAGAACTCAAAAGATCAGTGGATACTTAAGTCCAATAGTTGCCAGTTGACAAGGGTCTTAACCATTCCTTGTCTTTTGTTGCTTCTCCCTAATACTAGGAACTTTCTCCTCCTCCTGGAAACTGGTAGATCAGTTCAATCAAATCTAACTTGATCTGGTGAAACTTAAGAACAATATTCTCTGCTTCTCTGGCAATGCAGGCCTGATTTCCTGGCAGACTTCACTGCAGCTGGGACCATCCAGGACTATGTGGTGGCCACGCTGTGTGGCTTGGAGAGGCCAGTGATGTCCGTCCAGAACGCTGCCAGCTGGGGCTACTTCAACACTTGCACTGGCCAGTGGAACGTGGCCTTGTAAGTTTCCAGCACGTGCCGTAGTATTGAAGTGTTAATTTCCCATCCAATTATGGATATCCACCAGTTTCTACAACATTCCAAAACACCTGTAACAGATGTGCGATTTGCAGTGTTTGGCCACTAGGGGGTGGTCTTTACAGGAACATGTTTGCATAATCTTACAGTTCGGATACACACTGCACATACAAGTACACTACTGCCATTTTGCTATTTTTTAGTGCACAAAGCATGAATTTCTATATATATACAATATCAGTAGTAAAGGTATGAGGAAGGTTGCTGGAAATACAAATATTCAATATACTATTACTTCACAGAGCCATGTTGACCCATCTGTGCCCCCCCCCCCCATCCCTAACCGCAGGGTCGAGGTTGGCTCACTCACTCAGTGAGCTTTGTCTGTGCTCCAGGCTCAGGCAGGTGGGCTTCCCTGTGGAGCTGCTCCCGGAGCCGGCGGAGTCCGGCACCACTGCAGGATCCACCTCCTCCGAGTGGCACGGGATTCCCGCGCACACCCCTGTGGGAGTGGCTCTGGGAGACTTCCAGTGCTCCGTGTACTCCTGCATGGCCGGCAGGACAGACGCAGGTAGAGCAGCACCTTGCCTGGTAGGGCCTTGCCCTGATGTGCCACATGTGACTCGTCCGAGTAACCCGTGTAAAGAAAAATCGCCCTTCGTCACAGGTCTCCCCGTCGTTAAAACTGTCGCCCTGCTCTCCTCCACAGTTCTGAATATCAGCACCTCGGCCCAGCTCACCTTTGCTCTGCCTGCTGACTTTGAGCCCCCCGGGACCCCCGATCCCCTCTCACCTGTGTCCTATTTCCCCTATTTCGATGGCACCTACTTGGCTGTGGCTGCTTCGCTCAATGGGGGCAATGTGATGGCTACCTTCGTAGGAATGCTGGCGCAGTGGACAGGAGAATTAGGTAGGGTCAGAATAAAAAGGGATGACACTCACATGTGGATTTTGAGTCTGTGACACTGTTTTACCCCTGCCTGGTTGTGGAGAAAACCTCATTACTCCCTGTCACTGACGGTTCTTAAGGACGATGTATGGTGGAGTTTCAGATCCCTGTAACAGCAGGCCTCTTGGTTCCTGCTCACACCACAACTCTGCCATTCTTGGTTTCCTCCTGAACAACATGAAAACAGGTTTATTTTCGTAGTTGGTAGGTTGGTGGGTTCTCAATCCCTGTATGAATTAAGAAGTGGAAAAATCAGTATGCCTGGTAGCCTTAGGGGCTCTGTAACTCAAAATAACTGGTAAACAACTGGCACAAGTTCTACCCCACGTGCAGGGTGAGCACTGTGACCACTGGTGTGAGCCTGGGTCAGGACGCTAGACTGTGGTGGCACACAATTGGCTGAGCACCTTTGAGGGTAGCGCAGGGTTAGTTGCCCAGGTTTGTCTCGGCTCTCCCAGACTCTCGGAGACTCTGGGACCCACTGTGTCCCCTGAGGCACTTCCGGGCTAGTGGTGCTGTCAGCGAGTGATGCAACCCTCCTCCAATCAGTGCCGAACCTCCACTACAGGGCTGTGCTGTTTGTGTCGTGTTAAAAGAGGACTGGCTCAAAGCTGGGGTGGGTTATAGGAGTCTGCCTACCCTTCCTCATTCTCACCACTGTGCGGCTACGAGATGGCTGTGACCACAGACTTGAAAAACACACATTTAGCGATTCCATATTGGGCATGTTCCATATTCCGTATGTTGTGGGAAAATACCACAACATACTCTAAATCTAAAAATCTGCAACTCCCAAGTGAGGAGGTAACACTGATAACACGTCTGACATGAAAGATCTTTGTTTTTCAGGGGTGGACCTCAGTGATGCCATTATCTATTCACGGCTGATCCAGGCTGCCCTAGGTGAGAGCAGCACGGACCTGAAGGTCTGTCCAACCATCCTGGGAGAACGTCATGACACCAGCCACCTGGGTCTGGTGTCGAATATCTCGGCCTCCAACGTTTCGCTGGGCCAGGTGACCCGGGCAGTGTGCCGTGGCATTGTCAACAACCTGTGCTCTATGCTGCCCCCGAAGACGCTGCTGGAGTCTGGCGTGAGGAGAGTCATGGGGAGTGGGAGTGCGCTCTCCAGAAACGAGGTTCTGAGGCAGGAAGTTGAGAGGGCGTTTCCACTTCCTGTGATATATGGGAAGGATGTAGATTCGGCTGCTGGTGTTGCTATGGTGATGAATGACAGAATTGACTTGGAGAAAAGAGGCAGCAACCAAAACGAAAACCCAAGTTAACGCAACAACCTCCTATGTACTGAAATAATTTCTCTTTATCGTCGTGAAATTCATGGAAGAAAGTAGTACTTCTGCAGCCCTTAACACCGATATGGGGTTTAACACAATCCATCTCCCACCTTGGTTCCAGTGTTTGAAGAGACTGTTGAGCTAATTTTCAACCATTTTTTTCACATATTTACAAATAATTGAGGTTAAACTGCAGAAATGCCGTGAATAAATCTCAGAATAACTGAGTGAACTTAAATGCAAAGCATACAGATAATGAAAATGTTGGATTTAAGAGAATGTGAAAGGATCAAAAAGAAAGTGATTTAAAGGAACAACTGAATTTTACAGTAAAGTTATGAAGTTTACAGGAAACCCTGGCTTTGTAAGACAAATATCAGTGTGAACTGATAGAATAAATGAAGAAATAATAGGGCCAAAATGAATTCATCTCCAGTACAACAACCACCAAAGCGCTATAGGACAGACTGTCGGGAAGACTTTTGAATACTCAAAGACTGACAAATGTACTTGGATTAAAGTGTGGCTACATTAACACACTGGCAGAGTATTGCACAGAAAGAAAAACTGGTACCTGCATATCAGAAAGATCTCTTCGCTACACACTTTCAGAGAATAAAGTGTTGAAAAGCTTATGTCATTAACATTCCTCTGCTTAGTTGTTTTAATTACATTACATTATTTTCACTTCTGTGTTATTTAATGAAAAGAATGAAATAAAATTTTAAAATATTCTGTGTGTATTTCCTGCAGTACGCTTTGTGCTACAGATGCTTATTTGGTGAACTTTCAATGCACTCTAACAGAAATCAGACTCTCTATTTTGTGTCACCGAAGCTAGAGGAGCAATTTACATGCTGTTTGTTTTTCTAGCACGAAGAGACAGACAGCATTTCATTTAGTTACCACAGAAGCAAGGCACAAATGCATAATGCAGTTATAGGATTCCTTCCCAATTAGGCTAATGAAAGAAGATCAACTTTTCTTCTCCTGAATTAAATCTGAGCTCCTGTAATTCAATGCAGTTCCACCCTCTTGAAGGTAAGATCTGCAGATGACTCATCAAGTCAATAGCTTCTGCTTTGTCATGGCCTGTAATGAGCTGAGCATATTTAAGTAGTATTAGTCCATGTCCAAAATGTAAGACCTTAAATGTTGAAAATTCAGTGGATCTGTGTTTTTAAGTGTCCCACAAAACAGGCTGTTACATCTGTCTAATTTCTAATTGCTTTATCCAAATACAGGGTCATGGGAGAGCATGAGATCTATCCCAGCAAGCAACAGGTGCAAGGTAGGAAATACCCTAGACGGGGCAGACAGACACAAACACAAACCCACATCAGGATCAATTTTCCCAGAAGCCGATTAATCTACCTGTACATCTTAAGACTGTAGGAGGAAACCAGAGCGAGCTGTTTTTTGAAGAAAAAAAAGCTGAAAACATAATATGTCTGTACTGATGGATTCCAAAACTGTTTTAGTTGTTTTTTCCTTTAAACAACACGTGAAAAAGGAGCTCCCACCCAATCAGGAGCAGGATGAGCGAATAACGGCATCACCCTTCATTTTTACACTCTTCCTCATTCGACAAAAGTCATTGACAGTTGGTAAGAGACGAGGGAGTCGAGAACTGATCCTTGAGGGACATTTGTTGTGATGCGTAGGGACTTTAAAAAGAACCTTTACCCATTTCTACGTGGGGAAAAAAAAGAGATGCTAAACTATTTGTGTCCTATGTAAAATGATAAGAGATGGCTTATAAAACAAGATAATTGCTCTGCTCTGCTTCCTCATTTGCTCCCTTGCAATTCTTCATTTAATCTTGAAAAGCAGAGATTGTGGCGTTATCATGGAAACAAATGAGACTGGAGATGTTCTTAAAAAATGTTATTTTTTTAATAACTCACTTCACCCTAAAAGGTACAAATCGTTCTCTTTCTTGCCTTTGACAATCACCAACTTCTGCAAATGTAAATCTGCCTGCTTCTGGAGATCACTGAGTCAGAGCAGAAAGTTAATGAACCACAGACAACCCAACTTTAGAAAATGCCATTTTTGCTCTCCGGTGACGTGAACATCTGTGCATGGCAGCTATCATCTTGAGTTTTCCGATGCCACATCCTGTTTCAGGCAGCTGGTGCAGCGGGGTTTTATTTTTGAAACCTGTACATGACAATACCAACCTCAATTAAAAAAAAAAACTATAGCCCTGAACAGCTCAGTGATCTGGAGGATAAAGAGTTTGAATCTCTGTGTGTGCAAGTACAAGATTCACGAAGTGTAAGCTTTGGTGCAGTATTGATGCAGCTTTGGTGAGTATTAATGAAAGAAAGATATGCCTTGACCCGTTGTGATTTTCAGAAGAGCAGCAGGTGTTGTGAGACAGTAAGGAGAGGTATGTCAATGAATTAGCCTTGAATGGCACAGTAGTTTAAGGGAAAAGTGGAATTAATTTGTGTTGACTTGACTTTCCAGTTTAAGAGAGTAAGCTTCTGAAAAGAACCATTCAGCACAGGTGCTAGAGAATATTGAGAATATTAAGTGCTATGAAATATTCTGGCAGTTTTCCTGTTGTTGGAACCACATGACCTGAAGTGTTAGAACAAAGGCATTTCTATGATACTGTTAGAATAATCATGCTTTGAAGTTGAAGTGCTGGAAACCGTCTGAATTCATGTTAGCTTATGGCATCTTTTGGAATTTCACTGAACATAGGATGGAGAACCAGGACAAATCCCTTCACCACACCCAACTAGTATTAAGGCAGTATTAAGTATTAAGTATTAAGGCAGGTAACCTGCAGTCCTTTCCCAGCGTTTTCCAAATCCTTTCTCTTTCACACCCCCCGGCAGCAGCATCCTGGCACATTCCACCTACTTGAATTTGTGGGGGGGAAATGCCTTATCCTGATGGCCAAACTGTTCTTCGCACTCATGTGTCTCTCAGATTGCTCACCCGACTAAACTACTTTTTGGTTTGGCTCAAGTTAAGTCACATTTATAGCACTAGCTATAGTTTCTTTGCTCTAAAGGAGCATTTTTCATAAATCCATACTGACAGAGCTGTAAGACATAGCCTTGGGCTCGATGACCATCATAAATGTGTATTTTAAGGATCATTGCATGGCAGCTTTGCACATTCTGTATGCACACGTTTATCTGCCTACATCAAAGACATGAAAGCTCTGAAAGGAAACCACTATCTGCTATAGCGTAATAATGGTCTGGTATTGAAAGCACTAAAAAGACTCATGACCCCAAGGGACTCCATCCCAGTCACTGGGTGGAAAGGATTTCCTGTAAAGACTCAAGGAAAAACATAGAAGAACTGCACCACAGAAGTCAAATCACACCACATCTACACCCCTTAAAAACAATTTATACACAGAAGATTCTAAATTAGAGGAGAGTGAATATATTGATTAAATTAAATTCAAATGGAAACTTTGTTTTTAAAGGGAGCTACTTGTAAAAAGAAACCAGAGGGTATCGGCTTCAACAATATGCATGTCTAGCTGGTTCCAGACTCTCACTACCCTCTGTATAACTGAAAAGTCTCTTGTTTTCACTCTTAAATTCTTTTCTCCCCATAGTGTTCTGTTGCATTATCTCATTTGTGTTTTACTGTTAATTTTGAACAAATCTGATGCTTTGACTTTGTCAGGGCCTTTGAGGATTTTGAATGCCTATATCTGGTCAATTCGTAATCTTGTCTGTTCAAGATTCATAAGGCTCAATTCCTTTAATCGATCAGTGCAGGATATTCACTTAAGCCCCAAAATGTAAAAGAGTGCTCTTCTCTGGTCTGATTCCAGAGAAGCAATATCATTTTTTGTAAAGAGATAATCACAATTGAACACAATGTCCTAAATGAGGTCTTACTCATACTATTTTTACATAACATCCATTGATTTCATTTCTACACTTGGCCATATAACCAAACTTTGCTTTTGTTCTGCTTCCACACATTGCCACAACAAAATAAAAATGATGAGTCAACATAATCTCCTACATTTTAATTTCAAAGAGGACTCTCCTATAGTTTATATGTAGGAACAAGTACAATATTATTTAAAAAATGAATGATTAGATATTTTTTTAAATCTGTCCCTCTGGTATGAGTTAGTACAAAAAATTGAGTGTCATTAGTAAGAAAATGGCTTTTTTACTCAGTGGCTTTAACAGAACCAACAGAAAGACGGAGAGGGACTTGTGATTACTGGTATGTGGGAAAGAGGAGCAGAACAACCTCAGACTAGATCCACACAAAAGAAGTATTATTGCTTGTTGTCAAAATAACTTTGTCACAACGTGTTTGCGACGCTAGTTCATAAACCACAGCAAATTTCTACCACTTCTTTAAACCCAGTCACATGCGTGACATAACACTGCCACAAAAAGGCAAAGCAGAAAAAGGTTTTGGGAAGATTTCTGGAGACATCATTGGAGGGCAAACAGAACGATATGATAGACGGCAGAATGGTTTCTGTTTACCAGGAGAGAAAGATTTAATTGTGACAGGCTATCAAAGACGATCCAGGTTTAGGTAAGCTTACACTTTTGCATGAATCTGATTAGCATATTGCGAGCACCTCTGCTGTTTTTATAGCCTTGAGAATTTGTATCTAAAGCTCTTAGGATTCTGGTAATTCATCTTAGGCAACTCATATGATCATTCTACAAAATATTTGTCTCTGTTAAGGTAACGTGAGGACCTTGAGTCTTTGATTGACACTGAAAGTTCTCAAAAACAAGTAGATTTGCTTTTTTTAATTAATATATGAATATCTACATTGTCTTGTGTCTTTTTCTAAAATGTTCTAGTGGCAGGAAAATATTTTAGAGTGACGTCTCACAAAAGAAGTCTAAAATCTACTGTAAGGACTGTGTGTCCTGAAACAACACACTGTTTCGGTCAATAGCTACTGTAAATTACATCTGGACTCCAAGAGCTATGTGCTTATAATTGGAGGCAAGAATATACATACAATTTTTGATACAGTGATTCATTTTGACCGAAAGACATTCAATAAGGACCAGGTTAGAAAAAACGGAGATCTTGGAAAACGTTAGAAAGAAAGGAGACAGACGCAGGGGCCATTCCAGGCGTGTGAAGAAATGCAGGAAAGAGCAGGAATCTGATACACAGAGAAACCAATCCAACAGGCTCAAAATGCGTAGGAGGGATCCAGACATCCAGCATAATGCACAGCATCTTCTCTATAATCGTCATCATGGAAGGAGAGCAGTATATTTCCCGATTATGCTGTGGTGACACAACCTTTATCTAGAGAATTGTTCTAACTGTACTAACATGTCAAGGATGGATGACGGAAATCTGGGAGGTGATTCTGGGGGGGGATGTGGAGAATGCAGAAATCTGTAACTGAATAGAAAGACGTGGAAAGTCAAGAACTGAAAACTGGGGGAAGGTATTGACCAAGTCTAATTTCGGACTCCTGTCTAGAGTAAGAGTCATCCTGAGAAGGGACAGAGACAGAAGGGTCAGTGCAATCGTGGTCAGTCGAGTTGAAGCAGGGATCTATGGAGAGACCTCTGATCCTTAAAATGGCTATGTACTGAATACGTGTCCTGCAGGTATCTTTTCACATCTATACTCAACAAAGCATGCCATTCATAGGCTCAAAGGCCAAAACGATCTCCTTCTGACTTGTGAAAATGTTTCAAGAAGACAACTATGAGTTTCCAGTCTGAGCTTCCCACTCAATTTTTCAGCTTGCGAAGATAAAACTCTTGAAGAAGTACTTTTAATCGGAAGGGGGAAAGCACATTGCTCAGATCCTGAAATTATAGTAGTCATGCCCAGGACTCCAGCAAAGTGCTCCAACATCCTCCAGGGACAACTAAGTTACCTCCTCCTCTCTCCCCCATTCAATTACAGTACATCAGTCTTTGCTTTCCAGGCTGACTATCTCCCGCATCCTGGTAATATGGTACAGTGCAGCAAAATGCACAGCATCTTCTCCATAATCGTCATAATGGGAGGGGAGTATTATATTTCCTGACTAAGCTGTGGTCACAACCTTTATTTAGAGAATTGTTCTAACTGTACTAACATTTCAAGGATGGATGGGCTTTAAAAAAAAGGTTTGGGACCACCACATATTTCTGGACACTGCATCAGGAGATGTAAGTAATGATTACTTGTGATATTAAACGCATGCCAAAAGTAATACAGAGCCTCCTACTTCTGCAACCAGATGCTTTTAGCTAACGAGACAGTGCTGCTTTGAAATGGCCATTTGTCTGGTGCTGAAAAGGCTCTTGTACCTTTCATGAAACATTCTGTCAAAGTCTGTAGTTTATCATCCTGACTAGTGCATGCTGGATTTAAGTGTACCTCTCTGGTATCAATCTTGTCTTTAATGGAGAATGTTGAAATGGGCCAATTCAAATAAATCAGATAACTTTTCTAGGAGTACAACACTGCAGGCAACATTTACTGTTAGATCTAAGGTGCAGGAGATAAAACTGAAATTTCAATACAACTAATTCATTTATTTTTCAATATAGCTGATGCTATACAACATTAATGATAGTCTTAGCATTAATATTTTATGTTACAAGTTGCATACAAAGCCATTAAAACATGACACATCTTTGCTGAATTGTTCAGGTATTTACAAATAAACAAAATGAAGCTTTTGCTACAAATACTTATTTTAGATTTTTATGCCAATGACTTGGTAATGGCATTGTCACATTGATCTTAATTTTGTAATAATTAAAATTGCATTTTAGAAGTGCTTTGAAAAACTCTCAAAGCCTTTTCACATTTATAGTGAATTACTTTTTCTATTCTCAATTAACTTTTTTCATTCATTTCTAGTTCTGATTTAGTTTACTTTCGTTCCCCATATTTAGCTCCCAGGGAGTTAAAGCAGTGCTGCGTTAAAAAATACTACTTCTTCTCTACTTCTACTCTACGTCTTCATACAGCACACAAACAGAATCCACAGCAGTAAACTAGGTTAAAATGTGGTGGGTTAAACAATTACATGTATGTCCCTACAGACTTCATAGTTAACATTATTATGGGTGCAGGCGTGGTTAGCAATACTGCTCATGGGGTTTTTTTTTTTGCCTCCTTTGAAGAGAAAACCAGCAGAGGCTTTAATGTGGTTATAGATACAAAGCAACACTAATGGTAGTCTCACAGAAGGCTTGCAATGTGACTCTTGTGTATCACACAGCCCCCTAGTATCAAAGGGAATTCACACACTATGGGAAATGATATGAAACAAATTATATAGAAAGTGAACAAATTAGGAACCCAAATGCCTTGCATGTACAAATATGGCCAATGTGGAACTGTAGGAGGTTTCGTTTGTGTTTGGCCCCATTTAAGGAGAAGTGTCTTTTATTAATAGTAATTGCTGACATATGTAAAATTCACCTTGTCGACTGCATAGTACAAGTCTGGTCTAATGAAAGTGCACTGAATTGTTGGTTGTTTCATCTCTTATCACAGGTTGAAATATCTCTTCCAGAAGGTGTTGCCATTGCTAAATCTCATTACACCACAAGAGATAACATTCCAGCAAAATCTTAGCATTAATAATTTAGAATAATTTCAAACAATAGTTTACAGTCTATATACCACCAATTTCACTCATTCTATTGTCTCCTTGCAGCTGAAATGCCAGAAGATTTTTGTTATCTTTCCTGGAGGCAATTGGATAAATCTTTCACGCTCTAAAATAAGCAACAGTCGATCACACAGATAGGATAGGATTCCCACAGCCCTCAGTCAAATTAAAATCTTAGTTTTTTGGTGTCTTATCTTTAAATGCCACTACACAACATCCCCCTCAGCTCTCTTGGTATCCTTATCAGGTTAAAATAAGAGAATTAACTTTATTCTCATTTGGCTTGATGATGTAAGAACACTGCCATGAAAACCAGAAGTATAGCCGGTCAAGTCATAGGATGCCCTTCAGCGACTTCCCTCTTGCCCCAACACCATGTGATGATCTCAGCTGGCAGAATGGCACACTTTCAGGTTTCCTTCTGAGTCATGTGCAGCCCCTTGTTGTTTTGCGTTCCTTCACAACTGTGAACTAATCAAACACTGGCAGCACGCACGCAGTACTGTACCATTATCACAGAACCCCAGCCCCTGGTGTCAGCTGGAAAATCCACAGTGATTCACGGCAGGGGTTGTCCTGTCCTTTAACAAAGCCACTTCACATCCCACAAATCCCCACTGCCTCTAAATGTTCGGTCTGTCTCTTGGGATGAAACATTTCTACATATTTGAAGACGTTCAAGTACAGTAGGGAGCTGCGTCAGCATGCGTAGGCTGCAAAAGAAAAGGAAAAGGTTTATTCCACGCCAAAAGGAAAGGAAAAGAAATACAATATTTTGGCCGTGGAGCCTTCTTCACACACCTGAAGAAGGTTCCACAGCCGAAATGTTGTGTTTCTTTCTTTACCTTTCAGCGTAGAATAAACCTTTACCTGTTCCTTTAAAATATTTGTTCCTAGAGAAGCTATTTAGTTCCCAGGGACTTTAAATGGAATATATATAGATATGGAATTCTAACATAAACAAAGTATTTATTACACACTGATAAAGCCACATATATCTTGCCCTCTAAGTAAATCTTGGACAAAGACAAGTTTCCCAGCCTGTTCCATTCTCAACCTGTGGTTCTGTTATTGAGATGTTTACTTACAAAGATGGCATGATGTCACTGTTGCACAAAGATCATTGATGGGATAATTCAGAAACTGCAAACACAATAAATAGGTTTACAATGATTCAGAGCACTGACAGATAATGACTGATGTATTACAGATATCCCTGGTAATTCCATTCACATGCTGATGAGATTATTGTAAGGTTTTATGGATTTTAGAAACAATGAATACAGTTGTGGAGGTTATAGTGATTTGAAAATATGGAGATGACTGTAGGATGCAGGAGTTATCAGAAACGTCGTAAATAGCAGCTTTGTTGGAATGTTGCATAAAGTATCACAAGACTAAATGTTTCAGTGTTTCATTTAACCAGACGTGGAGGTTAAATGTCTCGGAGCATAATCTGTTAAGGGAGCATTTTAGCAGAACAATGTGTCATGTCATTATCTACCACTATATACAAATGGTTATCTGGGCAGAGCTCCTCTACAGCTGTGGTTTGTTCTGATGGCTGGTACCAGGTTCCATTTTTTGTTTATTTTGGGTTGTTGTCATGCAATAAACACACTTAGTCATGTTCTATATTAATTAAGAATGTAATTCTAAAGCTTAGAGACATACAGCATTCATCCATCCAATTTCAGTTACTGCTTCGTTCAATACAGCCAGGGACTAAAACAGCAGACAACAGGCACAAGGCAGGACACACCCTGGATGGGATTCCAGTCCATCATGTGCAAACTTCACCTAGAAGGTACCATAATCCAGAATTGAATCTAAGTCCCAGGAACTTTGTTATTTTGAAGCAGTGGTACTAACAGCTATGCATTAATGCTGTGTACACACGCAGCATTCAGTTAATTAATATTTGCTTATACTGTATATCGCAAACAAAAGAGCACTTGTCTTGTTAAATTTAAAAGACACCAGTCCACCCTCACACAGCTCAGTTAAAGCAAAGCATAGCATAGAGAAAACCAAGTGGAAAAGTAGAAAATGTTTATTTTACTTTGCCTAATCTTTTCTGTTTATTGCTTTGGTGTGGATCAGCACAGAAACCTGATTTTAGCACAATCAAGACAGCAGTGCTGTGCACAGACTTGTGGGTAACGGATATCATCCTTCAAACCCCCTGCCTAGAGTTCTGAAGGGCAACCATGAGCAGGTTCTGCACCCCGGAGGAGGACAAGTCAGAATCCACAGAGGAGACCATACTTAGTCTGGAAACCGACGACACCCAGAGCGAAGATGGACGCTCACAGACTTCCAAAGGCAAGAAGGGTCTGCTGTCCTCTGCTTTCGGCATCATTGGGTCAGCGGAGAACAGAGTGCCCATGGACACAGGCTACCAAGAAGACATCACAGAGCCAAAGCCCAAAGTCAAATTCAACTTAAATTTTGACAAGTAAGTTGTTTCATACATTCTTGGGTGTTCAGCTGTTGCTGTATTAGTAATCACAGACTGTTTGATTCAATTTTCCACCAGCTGCCATAGTGAAGACAGAGTTCTGAGAGAAATGGACACAGTCAAACAGGCAACGTGCTGGTAGTGATACAGCGTTACCTTGTCAAATAAATTGTTCAATTGTAGATGCCTTGCATGTTTTTAGTAGAACTGATTTCTCCCTTTTCACAATGACAGACATTCCTGATTGAATCACAGGACTTATGTACAAGAGTGCTGGGCTGTAGGCCTACCAGCCCCTTTCTGACGGTTTACTTGTGTTCCTGGGAGCGGGGATCCACTGTCCCTTGGTTGTTGGGCGGAAGCAGCTCCAGTACGCTCTGCTGAAGCAGTGAGCGGCCTGTGGCTTTCTTGTCTTGGACCTGAAGGAAGGTACGCGGAGAGGCCGAGGGAGAGGGCAAGAGGCAGACCCCGGCCGGGAAATTTGACATGAAAAAGCTGTTTGAGGCCGTGGCCAGCGGAGAAGTCAAGCAGTTGGATGGTTTAGAAGAGTACCTGCGCCAGACCATGAAACGTCTCACAAATTCAGAGTTTAAAGGTAAGAGTGGGGATGTGAGATTCACGCCACACTACACACTTCTAAGTCCTTTCTTGAGAGGGTCAAGCCCTGATATATTGAGCTGGAATAAAGTCAAGGAAGCCTCTGATGGGTCTTGATTATAGCTGAATTCAGTGCTCATGAGTCATGCTGGGACAGATTGAGGTAGCTAGATTACACCACAGAGATCCTGCTGGAGTAATCTTAAAGTACCCTTGGAAGCCATAATTTCCTGATGCGTTATATACCAACCAATCAATATTCCTTGTGGCTTTTTTGGAAAGGTGCCTTTTTTATTATATGAGAATCTGCCCAAGTTTCAGCAATAATTGCAAAGAGACCCGTTAGGCAAATCTGTCAGGCTCAGAGAAACAAACTGACACTAAATGAATGGAGTGAACATCCCTAATGGATCTCACTTTTCACCGATGTTTGACACCAGGCTAATGTATTGGTTGGTATGTTAACATATATTTCATTAAAGATGCTTGGAAGCAGAGAGAAATAAAATAGACCTACTAACATGAACGCAAACAACCTATTATCCGAGATCTAGCCTTTTGTACCGCACTTCATAGTTGTTTAACCTTATACAAAGGTTATAAAGGTAAGCTTCTGTAACCTTCATTTACTAAAATTTTCCATGCACTTAGATTCCATCTGGAGATTCGAGTCAAGAGCAACTGATCTGAAATGACTCACCTGTCGCGGGTGCTTCATTGCAGTTTTTTTTTTCTTCTGCTCAATGCCTTTCAGACCCATCCAATGGTAAAACCGCCTTACTGAAAGGTCTCCTGAACCTGAAAGACGGACATAACGACACCATTATGGTGCTTCTTAACATTGCGGAAAAAACAGGCAACTTAGAGGATTTCATTAACGCAGCATATACAGATAGTTATTACAAAGGTAAGATAAACTCTTCTTTTTTTTCTCGCAGGAGATGTACAAGAGATGTACAGTGACTTACAAAAGTAATCAACCCCCCCCCCCATTCAGCGGCCTCCCATTTTGTAGAATTAAAAATGACGTGCACCCATCTTTATCAAGTGAAGGTTTTAGCTTGAAACGGCAGTGTTCAAAGTTGTACTCTTTCTGTGGGAATAAATAGAATTTGTTGATTGCTTTAACTGTGGGGATTGGTAAGAGAATTCTCAATTTAGTGGGGAATATCGTGCTGACAGTGTATTGAGTCATACGTGTGTGTGTGTGTCTGTGCACTCACAGGTCAGTCCGCCCTTCACATCGCCATCGAGAGGAGAAGCATGCACTTTGTCAAATGTCTCATACAAAAGGGAGCAAACGTGCACGCCAGGGCCTGTGGGAAATTCTTCCAGCTCAACAGAGGGTCTGGCTTCTATTTTGGTAAGCGGTATTAACACAGCAGGCGGAGGCTGTCAAAACCGAGCCCCTTCGCCTTTTATTCCAGCCCTCAGCTGTAGTCATTAGTAGAACGGAGAGCCTGATCTGTCGCTACCGTTACTTTTATACTTCCTACTGTAAAGAAATGCTCAAAAAGCTTGGCTGTCTGGGGACCACCAATGCATTTTCAACCAAAAGAGGGAAGATTTTGTCTTTACCTTAATTCCTGTGCTAAATTTCTCCCTGTATTTAATTGTCTGACCCCTGTATATTTATTAGTATGTATTCTATTGCTTATTTTTCCTTCTGCATGTAAATGTACAGTATTTGTTATATAATGTATGAGGGATTGGGACCTGTTTTAGTGAGCGCCTGTATGGTGCTGTGATTCAGTCAGTACAGAGGGTTTCGGTTCAGGTGTCACAGTTAAGAAGTGAACCCCCATTAACCCCTCTGTGAATGTGGCCCAGGGGAGCTGCCCCTGTCCCTGGCAGCCTGCACCAACCAGCTGGAGGTAGTGGCGTTCCTCATGGAGAACCCCTACCAGAGTGTGAAAGTCACGGAGAGCGACTCCATGGGCAACATGGTCCTGCACGCCCTGGTGGTGGTGGCCGACGACACGCCCGAGAGCACCAGGTTCGTCACCAAGATGTACGACGAGATCCTGATGAGGGCGGCCAAGCTGCACCCCAAGGTCAAACTGGAGGACGTCACCAATAACCAGGGACTGACCCCGCTGAAGCTGGCAGCCAGGACTGGCAAACTCGGAGTAGGTTCTCTGCGATGCAAAGTTCATGCACAGTAGCTGCTGCTGTTGCACTATGCTGCTGCCAACCTGCATTATATCGCATTACCTCTTTCAGTGCATTTACTGCACACACCTCTGACATATCACGTGTCTGTGATCTGTAATGCTTTCCTGGTAAATGTACTGTCCTGGGCCACTTGGGTGGAGTGGTGGCTCTGTGGCTAAGGATCTGTGCCTGTGGCTGGGAGGTTGCCGGTTCAAATCCCGCAGCCGGTAGAGGAATCCTACTCCGTTGGGGCCCTGAGCAAGGCCCTTAACCCCAACTGCTCCAGGGGCGCTGTACAATGGCTGACCCTGCGCTCTGACCCCAAGCTTCTCTCCCTGTCTGTGTGTCTCATGGAGAGCAAGCTGGGGTATGCAAAAAGACGAATTCCTAATGCAAGAAATTCTATAGGGCTAATAAAGCGATGTTATGTTATGTTGTAAGTGTCTGCAGAGACTGTGACTCGGTGTGACACTGCAGGTGTAGCCCAGCAGAGCCCTAACTCAGTGTCGCCTCCACTTCTGCTCTTCCAGCTGTTCAAACACATAGTGCGGCGGGAGATCAAGGACAGCGAGTGCAGGCATCTCTCTCGGAAGTTCACAGAGTGGGCGTACGGGCCGGTGCATTCTTCCCTCTACGACCTGGCGTCCCTGGACTCCTACGAGCCGAACTCGGTGCTGGAGATCATCGTCTACGGCAGCGAGATCCCAGTAAGTCGGCACAACGAGACCCCTCAAGATCAAAATAATACATTTCCGAATCCTGGACGCGGGCCTTACAGGCCTATTTTTCTGAATGTGGCCAGTCTTGAAATGTGCATCATGTCAAAGTCCATCCCTGTGTAGGGAAATTCTAATACCTGTGTACTGATGAGGACGCTCTCTCGGGGTGGAGTGGAGATCATGGATGAGTTAAAGGATGGACACGGTTGCCCATTTTGATCGCACAAAAGCTAATTGGGAATCAACATGCAGACTGGGTAATGCCAAGGGTACAATAGTGAGACAGAGAACCTTTTACAGGTGCAGCCCAGAAAGAATTACGACAATGGCGAAATATGTGATACAGTTCTACACTAGTCTCTTGCAATTTAACTGACGTGCTTGTATAATCAACGTCCCTGTTGGCTTTTTCTTTCTTGCAGAACCGCCATGAGCTGCTACAAGTTGAGCCTCTCAATAAGCTGCTCCAGGAGAAGTGGGACAGATTTGCAAGCAAGATATTTTTCTTCAATTTCTTCGTCTACGTGATCTACTTGTCCATTTTTACCACCGTCGCCTACTTCAGACTTGAAGGAAAGGTGCGATCTCTTTTTCTTAGAAAAGTGCAAATCGAAAGAGCAAAAATTTGAATGCATGGAGTGCATGGAGTTGCAAGATTTCTTAATTGAACTGCTTAATACCTTTAAACAGTCATCGACACTGATTATAAAAAGCTTTTTTGTGTCTGAAGGTTTTTCCTGAATTAATCCGTATTTTCTTGGAAATGCAGCCACCCTTCCCACTGGAACATTCAACTAAAGGATACCTCCGCCTGACTGGGCAGCTCATCAGTGTTTCAGGAGCAATTTACTTCTTCTATAACGGGGTATGTATCCCGGTCTGCTTCCCTGACCATGCCTGATTTCTAATTCCCTTAAATCTCTTGTCATCAAAATATGATTCCACTCAAATCCCTGAACGTTTTGGAAAATCTTACTTAAAACAACTTAAACTAAGTAATACTGACATTTTTGCTGATGTGCAATGTTAATTTTAAGAGACTTTGATAAGGGGCAAAAAAAAACCTGTCCGATTCTGTCCCTTTGCTAGGACCAAGACTTATGCCCAAGAGCAGAAGCAATGCTGTTGAATACATTTGTGTTCCTAAAAAGAAAAGCAAGTTATTATGGATGTAATGAAAGATGAGAAGACTTATTCTATCCTTCACTTTAGATACATCCTAATGAACCTGTCTCCCATTTTCAGATTGTGGACTTTAAACGAAAGCGACCAAAACTAGAGTCTCTGCTGATAGATGGATACTGCGAAATCCTTTTGTAAGTTCCCCCTGACGTGCCTTTGTGTTTTTTTTCTGATTAGCACTAAGTCGGGGGTCTCTAGGGGTCCAGTCAGTCCAGGGGTCTCCAGCCCTGGTCCTGGGGAGCCCCAGTCCAGTCAGCCCAGAGTACTGACTTCTTGAGTACTTAGATTTCAAATCACTTTCATTGATCACATTGAAATCGGTCCATAGCTTTAGAAATTGGTGCTGGAGATTGGTGACTGGGAGCTCTCCAGGAGCAAGGCTGGACCTTTTCGGTAAGAACAGCTGGCGATCTGAAAAATAAAGATATATAATTTGTCAATGTAAGCACATTCTTTTCTTTATTTTAAAGTAACCGAGTCAACGAACCCAGCCCCAGATGAGGTATTAAGAGATGTGGGGTACATGAGACAAGACGTTTGTCCTTAGTTCCTACAGAATGGCACTAATGCGTCTCCTGTGTCCTCAGCTTTCTCCAGGCTGTCTTCTTCCTGACGTCCTCGGTGTTGTACACCTGTGGCAGGCAGGAGTATGTGGCCTTCCTGGTGATCTCTCTGGCCCTCGGTTGGGTCAATCTGCTCTACTTCTCCAGAGGATTCCAACACCTGGGCATCTACAGCGTCATGATACAGAAGGTCCGGTGAAAAGAAACAACTATATACATTAATCACATCTTTTTATGACACAAAAGACACACAGTATCTGGGCAGAGAGACTCGAGAGGTCGCTAGGAATTCTAGGTGTTAGATGAAAGCCTTAGCAACTGTTTCCAAAGTGCCTTTTTTTAAACCAGAGAGGAGGTCATCAAAAACCTCGACCAGCAGGTGGGGCTCGACCTCAGAGACTTTGAGATCGGTCTCGTTTGAGCAAAGTGGTGACCCCTGTCCCAGCATAGCAAGGACAAACGAGAGGAGGGAGCAACACGCTTTCAAAGGACTCCTGAGACTGTGTAGACGTGAGACTGCTGTCTTCGTGCCCCTCGGCAGCCTGTACTTGAGATACAACAATCAATAACAAGAAATTGAACATCCATGTACTGGATATATATTAAAATGTACTTCAGCGGCTTTTTTTCTTTCCTATATAGATGATACTGGGAGACATTTTACGCTTCCTCTTCGTCTACATCGTCTTCCTCTTCGGGTTTTCTGCAGGTACTGGTCTTCCTCTTGGCATAGCCTGCCCGACCTTCAGGGGCCAGGCATTTATAATCAATTCCCGATAGATGCCCCACTTCCAGTCGCCCCCAGTTAATACAGGTCTTGCCTTAATAGCATTAGTGCCACTCCTTATGGGCTCATAGGATTATTGGGAAAGGCTACATGGGCTTTTATGATGCTTGTCTGGGAGATAGTGGCTTATCCCGTCAAGGTGCTGCTTGTTACTACAGTATACAATCTGCTCAGATTTCCTTCTGTTTTTCCACAGGCCAGTAAGTTGTTGGCTGTTCACCCACCAGACGACCCTAACTTTGATATAGTCAGAGCCCTCACTCTTAGGGCTTTATTCTAAGGACCTGATTCCAAAGCCATTTAAGTGTTCAGTAATGGGTAAAGGGTACACAGTTTATGTAAGTTATACAAGAGGTTTGAACAGGGAGCTATGTCAATGTGTGTTTGCAGCAAGGGTATAAGCAGAGGTTAATCCAAAGCTGAAAAATTAAAAAAAACAGTCGGAGTTTTATTCAGTTGTCTTCTTTCTACTTTTCAGCTTGCAATTAATTCTTACTTGTTGCTATATGCGTTACGTGACCTTATAGCCAATGCTTTTAAATTTCGTCACTGAAATCTTTATCCTAACAGACATGTGTATCTGAAGCAAAGATCATGAAACTTTTTTTTTTTTAAATGCAGGAACACATGTATTTAAGCAAAAAAAAAAAGATAGTTGCGGTTATTTCAACTTTCCCCCCGTAATCCGCACGTAATCAGTGCAAAACCAGAAAAGAAACGGTTAGAAACCGTTAAAAGATGCCGGTTGTAATTTTCGATAGAAGAGTTTGTGATTGAGAAATGAGGCAGGCTGGTTTCCATGGCGGTGTTTAGATAGACCCACGACGGTCCTGACTTGCGGCATTTTACCGGCAGCCATAGTGACGCTGTTAGAGGAGCAGCCTGCGCCTCCGCTCAGCGGCAACGGGACAGCGCCGAACGGTACCGGCACCGGCACCGGCACGGAACCCAACCCCACACCCGGGAACCCCGCGGACGACTGCAAGAAGCAGTCCTACAACAACTTCTACTACACCACGCTGGAGCTCTTCAAGTTCACCATCGGCATGGGCGACCTGGAGTTCACCGAGCAGTACAGGTTCAAGAAGGTCTTCTACTTCCTGCTCATCTCCTACATCATCCTGACCTACATCCTGCTGCTCAACATGCTCATCGCGCTGATGAGCGAGACGGTGGAGCGGATCTCCCGAGACAGCAAGAGCATCTGGAAGCTGCAGGTAACGAGCCGGCCACATCTCTCTTTGAGAAGCAGGCTGACGTGTGCTTTAGCTGCATGCAAATGTCGCTTGAAAACGAGCCGCTTAATAATAATAACAACGACAACAATAATTCCTTACACTTATATAGAGCTTTTCCACTCAAAGCACACACGTCTGCCCTCAAGATGAGGAGATAAGGCAATGTTTTAAGAAAACAGGTAAAAAAAATATGAACTTGCAGCAAGACGATTAATCGTGCACTTTCCACAGTTTAAGTAAGGCTCTTTGCTTGAGAGTCCTCATTCCAGCAAGATCAAATCACCAGGCAGCACTTCCCTCTGCAAAGATTAGTGGGAGTCTGGAACAAGCTACCCACCCCTACTCTAGAAGCCAGTACCCTGTTTTCTTTAAGAAACTTTGTCAGGAAGCTTGAGAAGATCCTTGGATCTCTTAGCTGCTAGCTCCCCAGAGGGATAGGTGCACCAAAGGGCCTCCTCTCGTTTGTAAGCTTTCTCATGCACAGTGTGCACAGATATTGGCCCTGTAATGGCCCTGCTGTACCAAGACAGTTAGAGTGCTATGATGGTGAACCTGGCGGCTGTGTGGTGGCGAAGCGCTCGGGCCCCAGGTGATGCAGCGCGGTGCTGTTGTCCTCAGCGGGCCATCACCATCCTGGACCTGGAGAAGAGCCTGCCCTCCTGCCTGAGGGCCAAGCTGCGCTCTGGGGTGCCGAGGGAGCTGGGCCGCAGCCCCGGGGACGACTGCCGCAGATGTTTCAGGTAAACGCCTCCGCGTCTCCGAAACCAGCAACTGGCACTCGGGAGCCGTCCCCTCCAGGAGAGCGCGGCCCGTTCCAAAAAACACACGGGGAGGGGGGATAATCCGTCAAGAGAACAGCAACCAGATACACTGATTCATGAGGTTTAGGGAAATGTCCCACACTGGAAGTCAGAAGAAAATGCACCTTTTGAACAGAAAAGACTACCAAGGGAAGTACTTTTCCAAATTCTGAAGTATTTAAAATTCCGAAAAGCTTTGACAAAGTCAACCCAGGGGACAGTTTTCAAAACCTCGAGTGAAACATAAACCAGTAGACACCAGGAGAGACTTAAGGGGAACTGTGTTTAAAACTGAAAACAGGAGGCCCTTCTTTACACAAAGGGTGCTGGGAGAATGGAACAAGCTGCCCAGCTATGTTGTTCAATTAGCTACGAGCTTCCAAATGGCCTAGGTAGGCCTCATGGGCCCCTCTTGTTTGAAATCTTTTTATGTTATTAACACCACCACCAATAGGGACAGATGGACAGGTCTTGGGGTGGAGAAGTGGCTCTGTGGCTTAGGATCTGTGCCTGTGGCTGGAGTGTTGCCAGTTCAAATCCTGCACCTGGCAAGAGGAATCCTACTCTGTTGGGCCCCTGAGCAAGGCCCTTAACCCCAGCTGCTCCAGGGGTATGCAAGCAAGGAAAATGCCATTCCAGTCATGAATGCCGTAAGTGTGCAGTAATGGACAGAGAATCTAGAGGAACATGAGAGCGAATGGGAGGTGCACCTTCAGTGAACGTGAGTTGCAGTTTCTCAAGAACTGGGATAATCAAGGACTAAGGGAGTTCTCTCATGACTAATGAAGCTATGATGTTTTTTGAAGCCTTACATGAAAAACGTGCTGCATCTTTTAAAAGATAATGCGAATGTTTGGCAAACTCTCTCCTAGAAGTGCTTTAGATCTATAGTCCACTTACTGCATTTGTTGACTGCCATTCTCAAGTCAACATGTGTGGATTTGAGAAGTGGTTTGTTTCATGTTTCTGTCTGCTGCCTTAATGGTTTTAGAAAGGGGAAAAGCTGCCAGCCTTTTTGAAATGTGTGTTTGATTCTATGTAAAATATTTTGGGCTGATCTCTGGGCTAGAAAGTGTCAGAATTTATTAATGCCCAATGGGAACCTGTCGTCTATTCAAATGCCAGGGTGGAAGAAGTCAACTGGAATACGTGGAATTTAAACCTGGGCATCATTAATGAGGATCCAGGGAACGAGCCTCAGGAGATCAGCACTATTACTCCTGCAGAAGCCGGGCCTCGTAGAGGTACAATGCACTTTCCCGAGCAACAGCATGTGTTTCTATAGTGCCTTACATCACACTGCCAGAGCAGGAGAAAAAAAAGCAATGCAAATAATAAAACATGAAAAGCAAAAAAGTGAAAATGATAGCTACATGAAAATCATTACATATACTGTACATATCTATAGGCTAGATTGAAGTGCAGCAAATAGCCAGCTCACATTATGGGTAGTATCTCTAAGACAACAAGAGAGATGCACTCTGAGTCTCTTTTGTTAATGCACTTGTCTAAAAACAGTGAAAATGACCAGCTGTCTGCCAGCAGCTGTTCTTTCGCCATGACCTGCTGTCTGATGTGAAGCCCCTTGTCATTCCAGCACGCAGCTGGAGGAACATTGTTCCCATCCTGCGGGACTTCAATCAGGCAAGGACGCAGCCCCCCCAGGAGGAAGAGATGAGGCCGATATCCAGCAGCCCTCACTGAGGACAGGCCACCGGGGCGATACCCACAGACAGCGGTGCCACTCGTCTCCCACTCCACGCCTGCAAACGAATTCTGCGTGCGCTCAAAGATCAGTACCCAGCTTGAGACATGCACACCTGAGTGACTTCAGTTTACTATCACAGTGTTAATTAATGGCTCCTTTATACCTCAGGGGCTATATCTAATTGCTATGTTAAAGAGTGGATTAGTACTTTTTGAATTGCCAATATCTACACTACCTTACCCTCTTACCAGAAGGGTTGGGTGTAAAGGCCTTCTCTATTGAACAGATAAATAGGGTTGGGGCAGACTACTCAAAACCTAACCAAATCTTTACCCAATTTACTCATTATCCTAATACAAATGTTAGCACAGTTTAAATACATGTTAAATTGATAATCGATAAAGAAATACTACAGTAAATCTAGGACTTTACCCTGAAAAAAAGTGAAGATAGTTTGAAGGATGAAGACTAGGGCACAGGGTCATCATCAGCCAACGTTTCAAGTGGAGAAGCAGACAGACTTGGGACGGAAAGCAGTAATATCAGAAGTGGATATCCGTGGTACCTTGTCCTGCGACTCTTTTGATCTTTTGGCCAGACATCTTCCCCTTTTTAACCCTGCGCGTATAATTCAACTCGCGTGTCGGAAACTCGCGTAAAAGCAGAGAATTTACAAATAAGTGTTTATACTGCATCGCATTATAATTTCAAGCCCATATTGTTTAACGCGCTTGGGGAAAAAAAAGTCGGGATGTGGGAGAAGGAAAAAGAAAAAGGAGCTCAATTATTAAGGCAAAAACGCGGGCAAGTGTTTACTGTAATTTTGATGCTCTGCATGTAATTGAAAGTGTGATTTGTAACGTGCAATACCCTCCTATTTATCAATATTATGTTGTATTTCTGTTTTCTTGGCTTTTCGTAATGACAATATATTGTAAGATAGTTACTTTGGATTTTAGATGTTTTAATACAAATATATATTTGACAGAGGCTACGGAGGTTTAATATCACGGATACTGTACAAACGGAGTAATCGTAGGATGATCCCAGACAGGTTGCATAGCGCTGACGAACCTTACAACCAAATGCGACACGATGGATTTTGAAATCATTCGTTAGCACCTGAAAGCACAACATGAAAACGAGAATTGTTTGATTATATGAATGCACTGTAGGTTCGGACTATTCTCTGTCATAGTGGAGACGCATCACTCCTGCGCGATTCAACGGTTCTGAGTCAACTCTACCACTTCACTGCTCTGGATATGAGTCGAAACAATGCATATGGCTCCACCTGGCGGCGCACACCAGGAACTGCATCAGTCTTCAAACGGGTGGAAACGAAACGCCTATCCTCTCCGAGAGGGACAAGCTGGGTAAATCTGTTTTAAGCCGTTACACCGCTGGATACTCGAGGGTCTTAAGTCTATTTAATAGATATGTCATAGAGAAACCTCGCTCCCTATTAATATTTTCGTGCTATATTTTGGCTTTAAAAAGAGTAAAGATCTACAAAATAACCGTTAGCAAGAGGAACTCTTTTCTGACTGCCACCTGGTGCCTGAACGGGTCTATTACAACACTAATGCACAGACCATTCCGGCACTACATCTTCAGGACGGAGAGACCCGTATCTCCCACAAACCGTGGGGAACTACATTCTGAAACACATCAGCACATAAGGCTACTTAGGTCACTGAAGCTCCAACCAAATACCCCAACAATCAGCCCTCTTTCGCCGAGGTCTCCCGATAGTCATGGGGACCATGTTCTTAGGGAAGCAGTCCTGTCCGGCACTGGCTGAAAGGAGGGAGGGTGGGCGTCTGTATTCCTTTCAGAAAGAAAGAAGGGCACAGACCACCCAGCCGGGCAAGGTATCAATTAGACGTGTCAGAAAAATACTGTCCCCCTCCCACCGAAAAAAAGATACAAGACCTGATCCTGCTAGCTTCTCCCTTGCTTTTGCCCTGCATCGTAGTTCAGATGCCTCACTTCCTCAGCACATTAAAGCCTAAATAAAACTTAAGAAAGCAGTGTAATTGGTATCTATATTTAACAAGTGCTTAGTCAACAGCTTCTGGGACATCGGCTCAGATAAAAGCCAATATCCCTGCCCAAATCTTCTGCAGTCAGATGAATGGGCTTGAAAGGAATCTTATTAAAAATGATCCAATGAGATAATTTTGTCTAAGCGTGGAGACTGAATAGATGCCATTTTCTCAAGGTCAATTTTCTTCTCCGATTCTGCCAAATGAAACAATCTAGTTAAAATGAGACAAAAAAAAGCAGCTCTTAAAAAGACTTTGCCTGCCTTTAAAAGTCAATTAGCAACAACAGGGCTGGGGGATGCGACGTTATTTTATAATTGAACTCTTCCATTCTTCTGCGAAATGTCTCCTCAGTGTATTGTGCTTTGATATGCAATAATGCAAAATTTAATGTAAATGGTGGGAGAAGGTACACTAATACCAGGGTACAGATGAATGGAACACCTAATTCAACTTGTTCAAAGACTGGCAGTAACCAGAGAACATTTAGATAATCTGTCTGAGGGCTTTGTGCTAGAACACTTTGTAAGAATGTCAACTAAGCATTTCTATTATTTATGGCATTTCAACTTTAATGATTTGCTGGATCAGTAATTTCACCCCATTATAGATTCTGCTTCAACATGTGAATGCCGTGAGCCCTGTAAATAAAAAAAAAACAGCTAAAACTCACAGCATCTCTGGCAGAATTCAGTAGTTTGTGGAAATTTACATCCATCACATGCTGTCAAACATTGTTTCGCACTGTATTTGCACAGAGCTGGTTGTCAAGCTAATATGATAGTTGAGCTCCTGCACTGGGTGAACATCTGGCCACCGCCTATGTATTTTCTGAAAAACCTTACTCCCCCTCTCCTCCTCATATCTCAAAGGCTTTGAGGGATTGGTGGTGGTTGGCTGATTAGGCTTCTATTTTCATGTTTCTGCTTAAGAGTTCAGTGTACAGCGATCACATTAAAAGCAAACATACCACCACTGTCAAAAACACTCCATCACGCAGCTTCGACTTTTTTTTTACCCCAAGCCGACAGCATTTGCTCTAGTTAAAGGGTTTTCCTCTAATAACTGTACACTTACCCTCTGTCCGTACGCAGGTTTAAATACAACTCCAAGACCCATGGTTATACAAAGTTTTTGGGGAAAAAAACTGGGCTGTGGAATTTACACCTTGGCTTCAACTGGAAGACTGAAGCAATGCCACTTCGCACTGCACAACAGCCCCGAAGAACACCATAAAGAGCTGGGGTCCGGAGTTGGGAACAGATCTGAAACAATGTAGTTCAGCTGACAAAGTGCCTTGGAAGTTAAAACTCAAACAAAAAAAAAAACAATCCCCCTGTGGGCAGGCAACTGTGATAAGCAGGCAGGGAAGTACTGGTACATTAGCCCTTCCTGCGGCGCTGGGTCAGGCTGTTTGTGTGCTGATCCCTCCCCTGCCCCCAGGCTAGCTCTCACCAACCTGCATGCTCAACCTGGACAGCCAACTCCAAGCTAAAAAAAAAAATGAAGCACCTGCCAATTTCATCCAAGGCAAAAAAAGAAGTTTTTGACATAGACCAAGACACCTAACACTAAGAAAAACCGAAAGCCATATTTTGAACCCCACTCAGCTACATTAACTACAGACTGAACTTGAAGCCCTCATCAATATAAAAACAGACTTCCCTCATGAGGATAGCCACTGTTTCTGGCAGCCACTATATAGCAGAGACCCGTTTTCTTCCCCTTTTACTCGGATACTTATTCTATTTCCTCTGGTGAGCTTGCGGGTCATTACCGCTGTAAACTGTATTGATGTGCATTTGATAAATAAACTTTTATATTTATGGATCCCACCAGCGCGTCGGTGTCGGGTTCTGATCAGTTTCCACCCTTTTGTTCTGGCGCCCAGCACGAAAGTCAAACACCCTGAAAAAGAATGAATACAAGACAGAAGTGGAAGAGGCTGAAAGAAAACATTTACAAAACCAAGTCAGGGCTTTTATTTTGGTTAGAAGGGAATGTTTGTGCAACACAGAACTTTTTCCTCGGATAAGAATGAGGAGAACGCATGAAGGAAAAAAAAAAACTTTTTCCGCTTAGTAGCTTCCATTGGGCAGAAGAGTGGGCACTAGCTGGTGTCGCAGCCCACCCGGGCTCTCTCAACACCCCTGAAGTACCACAACTCCTCAGAGCCCGCACAAAGACTCACTCAAGTCCCCCCACCTCAGCCCAACATGCCCTCAAGGACAGAGAAAAAAAAACAATGTGCTTAGATACAGACTCCACTGAGAATTCCCAACGTTCTGCACACAGGCCCAAGTTTCTAGGGCACTTCAGGCCTCCACAGTGTAACCTGTGTCCCGGCGGAACGAGGCTATTAACTTTTCAGTTAGCTTCTCCACCCAATATGACGTTTTTATTCTCTTCTCCGTTACAAAAAAAAATTACTGCCACTGTGTCAGTCTGCAGCAGCAGTTCTATCTCCTGCAGTGAAAATAAAAAAAAAAAGGTTTTACCCGTAGCACACAAGAAGCAGCTATACAAACTAGTAACTGTAATTCTGTAAAATGAACAGCAGCAACAGTCAAGTAACTTCCTCTCCATAGTGGACTTTGCACTAGAGATACAGAAATAGGACAGGATGTGAGTGGATGTATAGAAACATACACACACATACACTTTCACTTTTCAGTCCAGAGGAGGCACTTCTTTCAGATCATAAGCAGAAAAACAATTGGTAAGTGACAGGTCTATCAGTTTTTCGGGCTGTAACAAACCTTCAAGTAATGAACGAACAAAAATACGGTTCAAAGCTTTCAATTGGGGAAAAAAAAAACAAGTTTACAGGTAACAGTATTAAGCCATCTAGAAAATTAAACATTTCCATTCTTTTTGCTTAAAACCGTCCTGCCCATACAAGTGACTGCATGGTGTCCCACTTTTTTCCCTTGGACGCAGGCTTGCATATATCGAACTAATTTATATAGCGCCTTTCAAGGAACATGCCTTTCAACAAGGCGCGACAGATGTCAAGAGGATACATGCGATCGCGTGTGTAAAATAGGACATCCGTATGGCACGGCCTTTCAAAGCATAAATTAGAACTTTATTTTATTACAATATTACAAAAAAGGTAGCACAACTCCCGCGCTCTTGTCTCTATTGTCACAGCCACTTGAGGGCGCTGTTAAATCTGCCCGGGCCAAAGGGTCTCCCCCCCCCACCCTCACCCCCCACCCCCCTTTTTGTAGCACTTGCAAAAAAAAAAGTCAATTTAAATAACAAGCAAATCAAGTCATATAAATAGTCACAAAATGCAAAACTGAAGCTTTGAAACCTGAAAAGACATTTGTTACAGCCCAGTACTACACACACCTATAAAACGTAATTACAATAAAATATTACTCTAATTTATTGTTTTAAGAAATTCTAAGAATTGTTTCCTATTTTAACTATAGCTTCACTTCAAAAAAACTTAAGCTGTTATTTTTTATTATTCTTCTTAGTTTTCCTTTTTATACCATGCTTGTTTAAGGAAAGTCCAAGGACCAAATACTTAAGGCTTTTTAAAGGGCTGTCCGGGAGGCAAAACAGATTGCAGGTGTCAGTGGATTCACCCACACACAACATTACTCAAACCCACACCAACAGGCAAAACATTCATACAGAATTATTACACTTTAAGTTACAGTAGTATAGTAGGTAAGCCAGTGTACATTAAAATAAACAATGCATTTGCTGTTTTTTTTCCTCCAATCTTGCAAGTGATCGGTTCTTCCCCTCCTACCTACGTTTTCAAGATCCCATCATCATCAGGATAAATATCGTGGCTTTTAGAATGAAGTGGGTTTAAAAACAAAACGCAACAAAGTAACCATGAAAGGGAAGCTTGTTTTTTTTTTGGTTCGCACAAAAAAAATGGGAAAGCAAAAACATTTCTCTGCATCTCCCACTTCCCAGAGTTCAAGTAGTAGTGTCATCTGTTTAACAAAAAGAAAAGTCTTGCTACTTCTGAAGCAGCACCATTAGTTCTTGTAGTTTACTTCCTATTCAGTGCTTTCAAAACCCCCAACCCCACAGTCAG
The DNA here is from genome assembly GCF_059453375.1 of Lepisosteus platostomus. Classification (NCBI taxonomy): domain Eukaryota; kingdom Metazoa; phylum Chordata; class Actinopteri; order Semionotiformes; family Lepisosteidae; genus Lepisosteus; species Lepisosteus platostomus. Next base: position 14,409,419 of record NC_142632.1, read on the forward strand.
GAAGCCAACAGTCATGTGTTTGCTCTGTGGGTAGGCCCTAGCTACCACGTCAAGACCAATGAGCTCGACTCCTGGGCACCTGGGCCTGGATTCTCCCAGCACTGCCCTGGGAGTGGAACGAGTGTCAGCAGTACTGGCTAGCATGCAGCCCACTTATAAAGTGAATGAACATCTGTACAAATTATCAGGTGACACTTCATCTTGGAAAACCTGACCTGAATAAAGAGAGGAGGGAAAAAAATGAGAGGTATTACAAAACTCTTCCGACAAGCAGAAACACATTAGCGTCACAGTCTGTGTCCATATATATATAGTGTCAAACAAAAGTGATAAGGGATTGAGATAAAGGTGAAAAGTCACATGAACCCCTTCCTAAACCTACGTCCCTTGAGACTGCAATCTGGTTGCATTTTAAAAAGTGAGCAGAAGACTGAAATGGTCAGATGGAAACTGACAAGGCAGCCATTTGTACAATTTGCCAAAGTGCCTCCCCTCCCTCCATCGGGATCGATTCAAATCTAAAACCCAGACTCCGGCCTCATCCCATCATTTGATATCTTAACTTCACAGAACTTAAAATCCCTATGTGTAAAGGAAGCTTTAAAAGATCAAGGTAAAATGTCTCAAATTCCTAGGCAACCCACGCAGACTGACACAAATTAGAGTGAAGGGAACAGATATGACAGAAATAGTCTTGCTCGGTCAGCCAATGTTTAAGTTCAAGAGTACTAGTCACTAAGAAAAGAGCAAAAAGGGGATCACTTGCAAGATTGCCAACAAAAACACTGCTCCGATTTATATTCTTTAATATTAGCGGTTTAATTTATTCATTTTAAATTTTTAAGACTAAAGAGAGATCAATAAATGTGTAGACAAGGCTGTAGCTTATCTGTACCCTGGATGCTGAATATGAGTATTCCTACTATCGCCTGGCTCGGGGGCTCTGCTCATAGAGGGCCTGTGCATTTTGCCCAACATGCTCAGATTCTGATCTCTAAAGCAGGGCTGCTGGAAGTCCCCGGCCAAGTAATCCATGGTTTGCATCACGCTAGTCTGGCTGGAGGAACCAGCTCCAGCCCTGTAGTGCGCCCCGGCGGCACAGTCTATCGAGGTTGCGGGGGGGCCTCCGTGGAATGGCATGGCCAGGTCCTGCGACCCGGAGCTGTCACTATTTGGCGTTGGCAGGATGTTATTCCACACGGGCTGGAAGTAGTGACCGTTGGTGTAGGTCATGGCGCCCGGCATCCCGTTGACGGGTGGGGAGGGGGTGGGCTTGTCCACCGGGGGCTTCAAGCTGAAGGGCTGGCCCACGCACAGCTCCTGTGGGTAGTTCAAGGCCTTGCAGGGGAAGCCGGGGCCCCCTGGGAGGTCCCGCGCCGAGTGCTTGCAGGGGTGATGCCCGGCCCCGCCCTCGGAGATGTGCTGCAGGTGGGCGAGCTGGTGCTGGCTCCAGGAGCGCTGCTGCTGCTGCTGCTGCTTGACGTCGCCGTGGTAGCCGGCGGGCACTCTGTTCACAGTGGCCATCACCGAGGCGGGGACGGCTCCCGCCTGCGCCGTGGCGGCCTGGTCCGCCGAGCTGAGGACGCAAGAAGGCAGGGGGCCCGGGACGGCGTGCCCAGACACCCGGGAGCTGGCGTTGATGAGCAGGTTGCGGCTGATGGGGCTGGGGTTGGCGATCTGCCCCTCGCACACAGAGGTAGTGCTGATGCCGGCCCTCGCCTGGCAGAACTGGTTGATCTGGTGCACGATGCTGCTCAGGTCGGCCGGCCGGTTTTGGTGCAGGCTGGCGGCCATGGAGAGCGGAATGGTTGAGGTAGACACGGTCACGTTGGGCGGGGCGTCGGCGTCCGCCATCTTCCTGCTCCCATGCAGGCCCAGCGGCGGCAGGGGCTGCTGCTGCAGCAGGATGCCGGGCGGCGGGTGGCCCAGGCTGGGGGGGTGGGAGAGAGTCTGCGTGGGGGGGAGGCCCGGGGGGTGCTGAAGGCTGGGGGGCTGCGCCATGCCGGGCGGGTGCCGCAAGCCCTGGGCCTGCTGCTGTATAGTCTGTTGGTGGGACAGGCCCTGGGGCCGGGGCAGACCCTGCGGGTGAGGGACAGTCTGGGGGAGGTTTAAAGTGCTCGGCGTGACGTAGGGCCCGCTGGGGGGGTTCATGATGACCTCCGGCAGCAGGCGCGCCCTGCTTCCGTCGAAGTCTTTGAGGATCCCTTTGGCGGGGACCTTGACGATCGCCAGGAGCCCCGCTTTCGTGCTGGCCTGAGAAGGGTAGGGGCTGTAGCGCTGTCCCGAGGTGTCCAGTCCGTTCACCGTGCGGCGGACGTGTTTCCTTTGAGGAACCTTCACGCTGTTTGGGAAGATTTTTATAGTCAGTGGATTGTTGGCGACTTTCTTAGCATAAGCATCCAATTCCGCTGGGGTTGGATACTGTGCGGATCTCATCTTCTGTGTAGTGTCCCCTGGGGCACAAAGACAGAGAGAAAAGGGCCTGTAAACACCAGTTTAAAGACAAGCCGAAAGACTAGTGGCACCTTTGCACCTCTGTTAGAAACCTCCAGCTTCACCCAGTGATTTAATAATGCAAGGGAACCATTCCAAACTTTAGTTTTTAAAAGCAGCAGATAAGTTCTTTGCTTAGTATTTTAGGATATTGCTAAAGCTCTCCAACTTTCTGCTCATTCACAATGCATTGAACTAGCTTATGTTTAGCTTACATTCTTTGGTGTGCTTAATTTTGTAGGCTTTTCCCCATTGTTGGTAAATAACTGAAGGATTTCTCACTTAAGCCAAATAAAAACCAGAACCATTATTTAAATCCTGCCTTGTAGGTGGTAAGGATAATATATGCAGTCTGTGCCCAAAATGGTTAAATCTCTTAACAGAGCACCTCCACAGAATTAAGCCTCTTGCTGTATTAAAGCACCATGTCATGTGGCACCTATAATCACCATGAGTGCTAACAAGCACTCCGAGTGGTGTGGGCAGAGTGTAATTGGCGCAAAGAGTCTGCGGTTCACAATGCTCAGGTGTCTGTGCGCGAGCTTCAGCTCATGGGGGCTCTGGAGAGAGCAGATCAGGAGCAGGTTTGTTTTTCCATCACAAGGAAAAAAAAACCACAATCAGCTTGAGTAGGAAACAGCCTCAGGCATCACCTGTATAAACTAACAAGCACAAGCTCCGACCTCTAGTTCCCAGTCAGTACCCTGTCTGTCTCCACCTCTCCCACTGGACATGCTTTCAAGAAAGCTTTTAAACAGGTGCTGCTGCTGATGCAAGGCTGAAGCCCTTTAAAGTGAGCCCAGGGCAAGCAACTACAGTCTTGTTGAACAACCTCTGCAGTTTTTGGCCTTCCGACTCACTTCAATTTGGCAATTCGCACAGGCTCAATGTATGCAGCAGAGATGTTTAGCGCACTGAGCAATATTTCTTAAAGCTCTTAAAGACATGTTAAAGGATCTGCTAATTCCAGGAAGTGTCAGAATGGCTCTGATGCTTATCCTTTCATCCCACACCCCAGCCACTTATGATTTGGGAGCTCATGGATAATAAAGAGCTACACCAACCCCAGAAAGCTAAAACAGAGGTGGCATTAAGACCTTATCCAACCCCACACACACATTTTCAGTATTCAATCTAGCCACTACCAAAGAATTGAGGTCCAGTGCTCTAAACAATTAAAAAAAACTAAAGAAGCCTTAGGGTTTAAGAAGCAAGAAAATAATGGCATGCAAAAAAAAAGAAAGGATCCAAATGGGAATGAGATATCTGATCCATTAAAGAGTAGCATTTGTGCCGTCTCAAGCCACAGAAGTGTCACAGCCTTGTGCAACAACTTGCATTTATACAGATGCTTTCATTATCCAATCAGTACTCCCAGTAGAATCTGAAACCAGTCAAAATGAAAGACCAAGATACAAGACTGGCAGGACCTGGGCAAATGTGCTGATTAATCCCTTCTTTACGGGCAGCAAAGAACAAGACAGGCAAAAAAATGTTTTCAACCGCTGACTGGAGCCTTTAGTGCAGTGGCATTTTGGATGAAAAGGTCTGAGTACAGCATTTATCTGAATGCTTTTAAATACTTTTGCACAATTTCTCTCAATGACTTCCAGCTAGCAACGAAATACACCCCCATTGAAGAACTTGAGCAGACTCTTTGCAGCAGCTCAGACTTGTTGCTTCCAAATGGGACAGGATTGTCGAAACTTTAGCCCAGGAGACGCTTGAGAAAGGGATTAAGTGCCCAAAGGTTAGAAATCTGGAGAACAGCTCATCAAAATATAAATAGACCACAAAGGAACGAATGGACCAACTTGGGGAAAAGGTATTCTTTGCAATTATATATGACCTTACACTCAGACTGCTGGCTGTCTGGCAGGGAACCATTTAAATAAAACATTGCCATTTAAGTGTCGGAACGATTCCTGTCGGCTTTCATGCTCAAAATTGCAATTTAATGCCATTAGGTGAACCTTGAGAGAATCAAAGGGTATTTGCATTTATTTACATAAGTGTTTCAATGGCTTGGCCAATCTCGAGGTGCTGTATGCACTCTTCCTGTTGAGATGGTATCAGAGCTATTCCCATCCAATTTAGACTACAAAAGGGTAAAAGGATTAATCTGGATCCCCAGAGCCCATTTAAACAGGCAACACTTAAAAATGGATTGTACAACTGTTACTTCACCATAGACAAGGGTTTTTAACGGTTCTGCCTTTCATTTTCAATAAAATTGACCTGTAACTACAGATCTCAATGCGTAAAACCTGAAAAGGCAGAACTATAGACGTTTGACACGCACGACATTTGACCCCATTAAAAGTCACTCTCACCTGGATAAAAGTCATAACCTTCTTTCTAAAGGGTTTTAAAAATTTGAAAGCCGTAACAACTTTAAAATGAGCTGTACCCTCTTATCAACACAATCTTTAGAAACCCCCGCAGGGAGCCTGCTAAACCAAGGTCACAGCACTCAGATCAGTACTATTCACAGAAGGGACACTGACATTGTGGAGCAAAACAGGGCAGAATGTGCAGCAGTTAAGACCAACACTCATCGTGAGTATATATGAATATATCAAGAGCAAATGTCCCCTTAATGAAGGCAGGGTTGCTGCCTGAGCAATAATAGTTAATTGAAGCCTTGTCACCCCCGCCCCCCCAGCCCCTATAAAAAGCTCTTCAGCACTAAAGAGTGGCTAGGAGAGATTAAAGGGTTATCTCTGGGGAACAGGCACCTCTCTGCACAGTCCCCCGATGACAGATATGCAAACAGGTAAACAGACAACATCGGAGGCGAGGCCCCGGTGTCATTAATTAACCTGCGAGGAATGCTTTCAGGATGTGCTGGTGAATTACTGGCTAGTCAGCATGTTATAATTGGAACAACTTTAGGCAATAAATTAGCTTTTTGCGTGAAGAAAAAAAAGAATTCTTCAGAGACCCGATGACAAACTGCATTCTGAAATGGTAAATTAAGTTAGGAGCCCACAATAAAACCTGATCCCGAAGTCAGCTATGACCAACAGTTGTACAGAATTCTGTACATTCTTCTTGGAGTGCTTTAGCTTTGGGTTTTAAAGCTGTACAAAATTCTCTTTAAGATAAAGGGGATTAAAAGAAAGCCTACAGTAAAATCTGATAAGGCACAGAGGGGAATAAATTTCAATGCAATCAGAGAGGATTAAGTTTATACTGTAGACTTTTATTTTTTTAAAACCATAGGTGCAAAGTACATTTCCTCATACCCCTTTCAGAAATAAGGTTTAAAATGGGATGAATTCTCATTTCTAGTGTATCTTCAGAGATGAGAGCATTAATACCAATGTTTTCTAAAAACAAAGCTAAAACAGAGACTTCAGTGTGCTGTTTATTTTTTCTATTAATGCCGATTAATGGTGAACCTCGAAACCAGAAACCCAAGTATGCCAGAATATGTGATTTTGGGGAAATCCCCCATGTTCGGCAGCAAAGATCACAGGATAAGAAAAAAGGAGCTGCAGTCGCTAAGCAGTCACTCAGGATTTGAAACCCCTTGCATATACTTAAACAAGTCATCAGAAAATACATTTGTAAGATCAGAATGAGTTACTGCCTTTCGCTCCTCAAAGCTGAGTTTTCTATAGTCTTGCTTTGCAGCAGTTTGTGACAAACTAAATTATTGAATGTTATTCAGACTAAATTTGTTAGCTCCAGAGGAGGCTTAATTAAGACCCCAGTATGGCAAGTATTTGAAAAGGGTATCTTCTATTTTGTAATTGACTTATGCATCTAACATTTTCTTTTAACAGGTGCACCAACCCCCATTTCATGACAGCACAGTTCAGCGGCCGCAGAGACTGGCTTCCCCAATGTCGCATCAAACAGAGGGGTCATCAGCTTCCATGGCCAACAGATGACACGGGTTTAGGCAAGTATATATGGCACTCATTAAAACTGGGCAAGCTTCTGGAGCCTGAAACAGCCATAAAGGCCACCGCTGAGCTGGAGAATAGATCTCAAAAGCCTGGCTGTCAAATTAGTTTTCAGTCATCATGACAAATAGCGGCCAAGACGAGCAATTCATTCTGCAGTGCATATTGACAACCTGGAGACAGATGGCCTCCAGGTCACTGGAATACCTTCATAAGAAGAGCAATTATAAAGGTGAAATTGTGATGCTGATTCCTCAGCTATGCTGAAATGCCAGTGAGAAGACAGTCTTTTATCCACCCAAAGGTAACCACTGTACAAAGAGGGATTCAGGGGTGCAAACATACAAATTAATTCATCCGATAAATCACATTTGCACATCCCTCAAACAGTGATTTGATGTCATTGACAGAAGCAGGTTTTTAAGCAACACATGTACCCCAAAACCACAAAACTATACAGTTTCTGTGTGAAAGTCTCAAAGTAATGTGTATGTTTTCATTTTGCATTTCAGCACAGCAGCATTGAAGAAAGTTTGTGGATTATTAGTTTGTGGAAATCATTTTGCCTTGGAAATAAACTCTTATCGCCTTGCACTGTCATTAAGCATGTATTTGTAATCTCAAACAGAAGTTGAATTCAAAATTTCTTCAGCAATATGACAAGAGAAGGTAAATATGAAAACTGCACACCAAAAAGCACTATGTATCAGATATCTTAATGTCAAATAATTACAAAAATGTCAAATGGTTGATATCAATTGTGAAAAGAGAATAAGACACTTAAAAAGACCAGTTGAAACATTTCACCTTGTAACAAAGCATTTTTTAGCCTTTCACAAGCAAAAAAAAAAACGTACCTGATAACAAAATTAATAAAAAGACTGATACTGTACTTTAATATTGCACTAAGTATTAAAGAAAAGTGTTAGACCCATTAGTGAAAATGACTACAAATGTCTCAACTACTGGTCAGAGGTTCATGACTGAAGATTAGCAAAAGAACCGACATGATGAACATAAAAAGAAAAAAAAAACATTTGAAGTCCTAGAGGGCTGTGAATCTTTTACAGTTTGTGGAATATTACAATACTTTTGATGACAACACTGGTTGTCATCACACAACCAAATAAGGCCAGATTCGATATTTCCAACACATTGGGGTCTTTCAGAGAACTCTCTTAATTGGAGCATAGATGTCCCCCTTAGGAAAAAAAACCATCAAGCTGAGCTGGACAGGTCACTGCCTGTCAAGTCAAGCCCAGACTCTTTAATAAAACAAAGTCCCAAAAACCCAGTCATGCCAACAGCCCTTGAAGTAGCTGAATACAAAAATCAGAATGTGCGTTTCAAAACCCAGAAATCCAGAGCTTTTTCTTCTTTTCCTCGTACCCAAGAAAGAAATTAATGTATTTATCACTGAATAAAAAAAGTTTTTCACCAGAACTGATCAGCATAACCTAACTCCTGTATCTTCAGCACAAACTAGAAACATCAAGAGAAAGGCCAAGGCTGAAGGAGACAAATTTCAATCACGCTAAAGCAGCAGAAATTCAATCAGTCACAAACAATGAAGGAATTACAGCCAAGGTGTCATCTGGACTTGATGCTAATAAAGGCATTTTGAACGCTTGGCATACATATACTAAAATATCAGATGAGAGAAAATCAGGTTCTTTTTTTTGCTGGTTCATTAGGAGGTTGGACCCTTAAGGAGATCTCTTCATTGCTCAATCACCAATGGCAATCAGCATGTCCTAGGTAGGTGCTACAATTTCAGCACACCTGATATGCAAGCTGTGCGATTTGCCTAGTTTTGAGAGTCCGGCTGCTTTCTCAGGCCACTTTGGAGGCTGGAAGGGGAAGCGGTTATTGGCCTACTGGCAGAGTACTTACATTTCTGGAGTCCAGTGTTCATCTGCGTGTGAGAAAGAAGCTGGAAGGGAAGGTCACCTGGTCCTGGCAGACAGGCCAGCATTTCATGGGTATTAATGCAACATGGGATACGCACGCCTCGTCACACTGTATAGGGAAGACAAGAAAAGGATCTTGTTAAAACAAACAACGCACTATTAGTGGAACAAGTAAAGAATCTGCATTTCAGAGTGGGGGGGGGGGAGATCTGTTAAAGCTTCTTCAGGTGTTAGCTTTTCCAGTGTGGACCATTCACTTGCAGCCAGTGCACAAAGACGCAGCTGCCCACACAAACATCTATTATAGTCTTTGACTGCAGTTGGGGTTCTCTCATCGCGCTCACTCTCCTAAAAAAAACGAACACATCTATAAAGCAGCAGCTAGAAATCGTTCAGTCTCTTTCAACGTAGAAACCCTCGCAACTGAGAGACATTCTCAGGCAAGCCCTGCATCTGCCGTCAAAGGTCACTACTACTTTGCACTGGTAAGTACCTGCTGAACACCTTTCCGAAAGGAGTCGGGACTGGAGGTCTGTAAAGAAACCAGATGTAGTAGGAAATTCACCCGAAATCGTAAAAACAAAGAAACTGCTCCGCCCCAGAAATCTGAATTTCTTTCACCAATATTCAAAATCCATACACGGTGCTAATCATTAACTAATCATGATCACTAATCATGTTGGGCACTTTAACTGCAAGAGGAGATTCACCTAAAGCAGCTCATTTTCTGCAGCGCGTCAGACCGATAAAGAGTCAGTACAGTGTGTCAATTTAGCTTCCCCCCCGCATGACACCCAGCTACACCACCCAATGCAGAGTGAAGGCTGGTTTAAGAGGCAATTACTATATAATAACCTTGGCAATGGACTGTACCCCAAGCATCCATGTAAAAGCCATATTATTCTGCAGTGGCCTGTGCAAACGAGGAATGAAGTCACTTAAAAACCTCAAAAAGGTCAGGTTGACAGCTCATTTAATCCTCACAACGCAGAAAACAACCGTTAACGAAGGCGTGGGTTATATAAATACCTGAGTGGTATGCACCAGGGGCAGAGGGACGTCTAGGAACCACATTTGAAGGTTGTGCTTGAATCGCCTGCAGCACATCCAGATAGCACCTGTGCCGATCAATGCCCTCTCTCTCGAGTCATTCCCTCTGCACCTTTTTCAGCGAGTGCGACAGCCATATGGCAGCTATTTCTGTCCCTGATTTGATATGTCATGAAGCATTAACTTTAATTGGCCTGGTACGCATCTTTTCATGCCTTCTTAGTTGGCATGCACTCTTGACAGCTTGATTTTAAAAGCTCAGCCAGCACCCGACCCTTTTTTAAATAAGGCTCTAGATATCCTAAACATGCGCTTGACAGGTAAATCACAGGTCCCAAACAAACTAAATCGGAAAAATAAAAGGAGATCAAGAAGAAAAGGAGCCTTTTGTTCCCTGAAATTAAATTAGAAACAACCCACCTTGCGGTCAGTTATTTCTAGGGCACAATCCTTTTCTGTTGGGCTGCTGTCAAAGAGGTTCCACCATCTTGGCGATTCTGTTCCACGTGGGACAACAGACTACGTATTAACCAGACTCAGTCTGCAAGGAGTTAAAAAAAGCAGGTGGTTTTGATTTATTCTTCGCTGAGGGAACGGAGCTGCTCCTAACACTGGGAATCTTCCCCAGACTGAGCTCAGCACTCCTCGCGCATGAATGTCAGAAACTCTAAAGAGAAATCACGAAAGGTCAACGTATGTTAATGCGGATGACACCTCGCTGCTTTAGTGAGCATAAAGGTTAATGAACTTATGGACATCTAAACAGCAGGAGAACTGTGTGAGGACATCTGCTAATAAGCAGTATGCTGTCCAGTACCCTGTGTGGAGAGCAGCACTCTGAAGGTTCTAAAGAACAGAGGAGGAGAGAAAACTCAGTGGTCCCCCTTTACCACCACTCCCCCAGAACATCCTGCATGGTACAGCTCTCCTCAAAAAGAAAGCAATGAGAAAATCGCTGAAGTGGCTTGCTAAGGAAAGTGCTCTTATTGGGGTTCCTCTCAAGTTCATAAAGCGTATTAAAAATAAATCCCCCCCCCCAAAGCTGTGCATTCTGGCCATATTCTCTCCACACCTGTGGTATGGGCATAAATCTCAGCTTGACTGTCTGTGCCAGGTCTCGCGCGCACTGCATGAGATCAAGCGAATGTGGATATGCTGGTATCTGCTCCAGTTTGCATTTGGCAGAGTGTCAGTTTCATACGATCTCAAGTGCATGGCTACTCTTCTTCTCCCGACTTTAAATTTAAACAACTCAATGCACCGTTTCAAGTAACTACTCTCACTTCAGGGAACCTCATGGTCATGGTGCCAGACGAAGCACGTGGCATTCAATGACATATCTGGAACATACACCAGCATTAGGCCTAAGCATTCAGAAGTGTTATGGAAGCAACTTAAAATCCACATACTGAAGGAAACAAACTGCACTGATCTCTAAAGTAACTAGCTGGATCAAAAGTGATCTGCCTTCCCACCACATATACCCATTTATAAAGGATTTCCTTTAGGCTGTCCTGCTTAACGCCCACAATCCTGCTGCTTTTATTCACAACACTGAGACCACCAAACCAGGCTAGAATACTAAAGGTAAGTGTGCTTTCAATGGACCATGTCTAAAAGGCTGAAGCATGGACTGACTGGAATTCAGCCATCTTGATTTACATAAGAATAACATACACTGCTGACATTTCTCAAAAACATTTGTTTCTACCAAAGCTACGTCTCCACTCTCTTCCTCTTCTCTCTCACTCCACTGACCATATAATAATTAGCGCATTAACTGTATGTTTTGCTCAACTGCCAAATCCGCAGGCTTCTGCATATCCAAGTCCAAAAAGAAAGTTGTCAGCAGCCCCTTTGAGATGAGCTCAAATGAACACACATCAGACTCAGCCAGTTTGATGAGTCTGCGATAGCTGTGTCACCAGAGTGTTTTATGAGAAGACTTGTCAGGACTAATATTCCTACAGGCATCCATAGCCAGTGTGCGTAGAACTGGGGAAATTACTGATTTCTACAGCGATAATATTAACCTTAACGTACACCATGAAATCCCATAGATTGAGCTCTATTTTTCAAAACGCAAGTGATCAGATGATTAAATCTGGGTTTAAAATTACGTTGATACACAATTTCCTGCCCATTATATGATTGTATTGAAATAGCTGCATTTCATTTTTTTTGGCGACTTAGTTTTGACACATTAAAAGCCCCTTGAAAAGGATGTTAACACCGGGCGTCTCAGAAGGAATACAACCCATGAAGCAATATAAGAAACACACCAATGTGTCGACCACAGAACAGCTAGCTGGTGTCGACTTTAGCTGAGCAATCACTTTTTTACGTTGAGGAAGAAAAGCCATAGAGACCACCTGCTCTTACAAATAACTGGAGCAAGTTAAAAAAAAACTACTTGCGTTTCTTCCATTTGCAACACAAAAAACAGGTTTCCACGCTATGAAGTCTGTTGCCACTGGGCAAAGCAATGCTGAGGGTGTATGGCATTAGACATGCATTTGATGTTGTCAAGTCAGGACATTTTGAGCTGTTGATGGTATTTAGATTCAAATGACTCAACCTCAGATACTCTCATTCGGCTTCCGTGTCATCTCGGCTCCAGAGGGATCAAACCAAGTCAAGAAGCTGCCAGTGTTTCAGTATTTTCCTCTTTTCAAAAAAACTCAATCTAATTTCAATGTACAGTACTTAAGGCAAGATTATGATACAGTAGGCACCGCCTTCTGTTAAATTACTCACATAAAAGCTGACCTATATTTTACACTCTCTCGGGTCTTAAGTCACGAATAACTTACCAGCAAAAGTGTTTCAACATTTGGAGTGCTTTCTCTGGAAAAAAAAAAGACTGGAGGGTGAGGGGGGGAGGCATTTGGTTAAAGATTCAGATCACTGACTCTAAAGTCTTAAATGGTTTCCTGGAATTGAGACAAAAATATTTAAGATTACCGAGCTGCTCAGTATTAACTCCAAATCTTCAATGTAATACCACGTTAAAAAGACAGACTACCGCATTTAATTACGCGTTTTCCTGGAGGTTGTGGGCTTGCGAAACTGAAGAAAATCCCTTTTGTGAATTTCAACATGGGGTGTACGTTCTCAATGGAAGACGGAACAGTTTGTGTGCAGGAGCAAAATGCCTTCCCCGTTCTTAGACTGTTTGATTTTAACAGGAAAGAAAAAACAAACAGCACCGTCCTGCATTGAGATCAGGCCATTTTCTAAATCCCCTGCTCTGCAAGCTCCTGCAAATGTGAGCTCTAAATTATCAAGTCAATTCCACCCATATCATGCCATAAATCCGAACAAATATATTAGCAGGCATTTGTTATATTTGGTTACTAACAGAGGCCTCACAGGCATGTCGCCGTTATTGTTCCATTCACGAACAAAGATCCTGATGACTTCAGCAGGTCTGAAATGAAAGCTTTAGCCATGACACTTTACCATAGAAACTCTCATCTATCAGGAATGTTATTTTTAAATGAATGGGGAGGGGGGTATTTTCAAATACACGCAACAAAAGGTGTCAGAAATCAAGCTGTCAGACACGGAAATTGCTTTGTTGTAGAGCAGGAGAGGAGAGAATTACACTGCACTGTTTTAACTTCACAGGAGAATCAGGCATCAGATAATATACAGTGGAAGAATAACTAATGAGCCTCTGACACTTCTTTAATTAAAGGTGGGGGAAAACAGCCTACCTAAAATAGTGTTGGATGACATGGTTTCAATACTCTTTTTATAGAAAGACCTGAATGCACGAAGAAAACTACAGTTCTGCTAAGATGAACTAACATCTGAGAATTAGAGAAATAGACAAAAGGAAAGTCTTCATCTGACTAATGAGCACAGCTGAATAGTTTTTAGACCATAGTCAGCATTTTACAGATAAACATACCATACAATCTTTGCCACAGTCTTCTTGGAATTTTATTGGTTAGACATTTCTTCTAATTTTGTTTCGCTGGTTCTAGCTGGGAACATGGAAACATTTGTGCTCATTTCCCTCTGCAGTGCCGGGAGGTTAGGTTTAAAAACCAGCAAAGTGCTGTATTACTTGTCCTGGTCTGGCTTCGCCTGCAGCTACATCATTACAAACATTAATACAGGAGTCAAGAGACAGTATCACTGGTGTACTATGACCTTACCCAACTCTCATGCAATTATCCTAATGACCAGCCCAAACGGCGCTCTGTAATTTACAGAATATAGCAGAGCTCCGAGAGGAGGGGGGGGGGGGGGGGGACAGGAAAAGCACATGGAAATGAAACTGAATCTTGACTGGAATAACAATTTCAGACCTTTCAGATGTCACTTGGCAGACGTGTTAACACCTAATAAAAATACCTCCCAGACATAATGCTTTTGAGAAAACGAAGACTGAAAGGTGCCAAAGTAAGTTCTTTTTTCTTCACAGGCTAGATGAAGAAAGGAGCAGGCAGTGCTACAGTGAACCCAAGCAGTCATAAGAATATGTTTAAACCCATATGTTTTATCTCTAACAGCAGCTTTATTAAACAGTCACAGCATGCATACTTCTAAAAAGATATTTAGAAGCAGCTGCTCAGAATGTGCAAATATTTAACAAACAGTTACACTGCCACTGTAACTGTGCTTCCCCATCATCCAGGTGGAGCTGCACACTGGTGGTGGTGGAGGGGAGTCCCCATTACCTGTAAAGCGCTTTGAGTGGAGTGTCCAGAAAAGTGCTATATAAGTGTAAGCAATTATTATTATTATTAACTGCACACACCCTTAAGACAAGCTTGTTCCTAAGTTTTGGAGATGTGCTGTGACTTGGCACCCAACTGGGCAAACACAGACTGGGAGAGAATTTATGGCAGACGGCACCAAACTGAACTTCCCAGCGAGAGAGGAATTCTGGGAACCTGTGAGACGGATACAGGAAGACAGTTCAAGCAGAACCCAACCCAATCAGAACACACCCAGCCATTTGTTGGAAGGTAGCTCAATAGGAAAGTCTCTCACAAAAGCGCAAAAAAGAAATTCAGGCGTCTGTCCATCAGAACGTACTTTTTTAGTCCCGATTTTTCCATAAAACGTCCCCTGACAAAATCAGAGTGCTGCTCAAATCATCTTAAAAAATAGTTTCCCCTCAAGACAGAATTCCTTTAACATGCAATTCCCATCCATGCTCAGGTGTGTAAATATAAGACACTCATATTACATGAGCTTGATTAAAAAAAACAGGAGGAGATAGCTCATTAGCTGCAATGCTGAGGGAGGGGTCAGACATTCAAAAGACTACTCATTCTGCCTATTGCGGATACAAAGTCAACCTTAGCAACCACAGACAACCGTTTCACCATCATTAGTGTTCATCAAGACAGCTGACTCTGACCAGAGAAATACATTTGTAAGTGGATGTGTTAAGAGCATGCAGTATTTATGAATTATGGGAATGAATATTAATTCACTCCTGGCATTTCACAGGGTCTGTAGTGGCAAACCTTGGTGTTCCATTCACAAACTCACCACCCTGCCTTTTTCCTACCACCCTCAGTGTTATGAAAGGGCAAGAGCTAAGGTCATTCCCACAGCGACTGACCGCTGGAATGTGATGCTTCTTAAAACGTACCATAAACTTGCTAAACAGAGGTAAGAGTTTGAAAGAGGCACGGAGATCAAATCGCTGGCAGAGTGAAGTAGCTGGCTCTTGTGACAGAGCCAGAGTAAATCTGAGGCATCATAAATCACCAGGAAGTAACACTCCCATGAAATGTGGCCATACTTGCTTTTCCCAAGCCCTAATATTTCACATAGCTGTACTGCTGTCCTGCCAAGGGGATGGGGAGAGATTACTTTCTACAGCCACTTTGCCAAGAATTACGACTACGCGGAAAATGAATTCCTTTCAAAACCTTCAGATGTCCAAAAATGCTGCACAGGGCTCATGTGCCCTGTAAAAAAAAAAAAAAAAAAAAGACTTGACACCAGCAATAGCTCTGCAAGTGTATTCTACCCAGGAGGCTGGGCATATACATTAGCCTCTCCTGCATCACAGAGAGCTCATCCGATGACAGAAGGCAACAGAACCCTGTGCAGATACACGACAAGGATCGCATTTAAACTTGTGGGGAGGAATAGCTTTTTTTTTTAAAAGGATCTGAACAGGTGTGGTAATTTGTATTATTTCCCAGTGTATTCATTGTCAGCTTATTGCAATTATGCTGCCGAGTGACAAATTAGCATTGCAATTAAAAACAGTTTTGCATTTCATTAGGCCCTGGGAAAAAAAAAACGTACAAATGTGGGAAGAATCACTCTTGCATCTTCCAGGCAAAGATTTTTGCTTTGATTTTCTTCCTGATAGAAGCTCGTGCAGCTGTTCGCCTCTAACATTCACCCGTGTTTCAGTACAAGGGATGAATAGGGCATTCTAACAAGGCTTCCACTAACACTAAAGCTTTTCAGCCCTTCCTTACATCAAAGATGGAATCCCACATTTATAGTGCAGCAGCTCTGTTGATACAGAACATATCAACTTGATGCCTGCTATACACATGCAGACCACCTTGCAACAGGGAACTTCAAAAATCAGCTCATGTTGGGAGGGGGTTAACATTGTCCTTGTCTGTAGGGAGCCAGACAGAAAAGCAAATCCAAACGGAAGGGTTTAAGTTTCAGGCTTATTTTTCCCGTTAGCTCTGCACAAACGTTTGCACTCAGCTCGGATGTGGGATCGACTGTTTCAGGCCAGTTTGGCCTCTTCTGATCGCAGGTAAACACCAAGCACCCTGGCAGCAAACATTTCAGGACCGTTAGTGGAGAGGAACACCTGGCCTACTGATGTTCACGCGCATCAGCCACCAGCCAAATCCCACAGCTGTGGTGAAATCGGCCTCAGTCCCTTGATATTCAAGCTCTGAGTTGGCAAATGAACTAAGAGGACACAGATGCTACACAGCACAAGGCCCTGTACCTTGAAACTCCTCAGCAGAGCTAAACATAGGTGGTGACGATCCGGTAATCTCCAGCCATGGAATGAACAAAGGAATTCCTCGAGAAACACCAGCTCAGGATCTCCAAAACACAAGGATCGTACCCTTTTCTGTTTCCATTAAACCAAACTTGAATAGCGGCCACTGTACAATATCTTAATGGTTTAAGCAAAGCTAGCTCAAGATAAATGGCTAAAAGTATACAGTAATGCAGAATTTTAAGGTATTGCAGTAAAGTGATTTTCGGCTGCAGCAAAAATTGTGAAATATACGCTTTGAAACAGCAGATGACTGAATGCCAGGCACACTAGACACTATTGCACACAATCACATCTCTAAATGTCCCAGGCCTTAACAACTGGGGTGACTTCCACCAGAAATTCCACCAAGTGTTGGACTGTGCATCCACAAGTACACTCAGTGACAGCTCTGGGCTGCTCGCAGTAATATGTGAATGTTTTGAAACTGAGGCTCAAGAGCTTCATAATCCAACCTCTCCATAAACCACCAAAAAAGGGATTGGTATCTTGAAGGAAAGGGCCATGGACTTTCATTCTTGCCTTGGGACTACAGGTCATGTTAAGACTTTGATTAGGTCTGCAAGAGATCTACTTCATTTCTGCAACAGATTGGGAGAAAATTGCTTCGATTGAATTAAGCAGGAATTTCAAGGAAGCCAGACTGGACAAGCACTCCAACTCTTAAGAACAGCATCACTTATCTTTTAATGACCAAGCGGTCAGCAACTCAGCTCAACATCTCATCTGAAAGATGGTCCTATAGCACATAGCCCCTGGTCACCATGCTGGGGTGGAGGTTCTTAGGGAAGAACTTCCCCCAGTGGTAAACCAATGCCAATGACTGTAGCCGTTTGGAATTCCTTGAAAGTCTCTTGTCCCAGGACAGTGCAGTCCTGCAAAGCTTTGAGATCTGATAAGTTAAGGCTACAAGGTGGAAATGCTGCTGTCAAAGCAGAGTGCAAGTAAAATGAATTAATCCTGTAAATCAAGGATTTACAGGATTGTCCAATCCTCGTCCCAGAGGGCAGATGTGCAGGTTTTCTAGGTCTCATCAAAGCAGATAGAGAAATATTGAGTCATTACAATCCAATAAGAAAAAGCAATGATCAAAAAAAGGTTTCCCTGTCACCAAAGTAATGCTTTCATGTTAACACTACCATATAAAAGCTCTGTGTGCACAAGGCCTCACAGTTTATGAAATCAAATAGTTTCCGGTTTCTCTGAATGGTTTTCTTTCAGGACAAAGAACAGCAAATGATTAGACAGGAACATTTTCCTGCATATCACAACATATGCAAGTTGAGTTGAATAGGTTTAGTCCCCTAAAATCCAGGCAAAACTAAGCCTTCTAAACAGCAGAATGCTAAATCTGTCTAAATCCATTTGTACAATTTTGAAGTATTCGCTAGATTAACTGAAAACTCAAATTGTAAAATAATACATTAATTCTGTAAGCTATTTTTTCTAATGTATTAAGCTGTTTTTGCTGTAAAAAGGTTCAAACAAATTTAAACAAAGTCGCCGCTCAAATGCCAAAAAGAAATCTGTACAAACTGTGAAATCAAAAACCCTTGTGCAGGAGTTCCATGAACCTGCCACAGGCACATTTCTGAGAACACCACCACATTTCCACAGACTAGCAGAGACTCAAAACCTATTAAAATAGATTCCAATCTAAAATCTATTGGAAAGATCCATGGCTCGTGGTGGCCTGTCTTAGCATGACCGTCAGGGAGTTTAACAATTCAGACTCATTGGCCATAAAATTACAAAGGTTTCTTGAATGATTCATCTCTCTCATAGAGGTTTGCATGATGGTTAAATCAAATTTCCAGTGATACAGGCAGATGAATAATGAGCTCATGAATAGCACAGCTCTTAACGAACTATAGTAGATCAGGTCTCAGGATACACATCACTGCCAGACCTGTTTCTTCTACAACCAAACGGCATAGCCACCTCGCTCACACTCAATAGTCAAGCCATTTAGCTCAGCTACTCACACCCTGCCCGACCCCCCCAGGTCCCAGAGCTGAAAAACTGTAGAACAGCAAACTAGATGTGCCACAGATTCAATTTCCATTGTTTTAGCAGAAAGATTTCAATAAGTTCAGATGGATTCCACCAAGAAAGAGACCTAAAGATTTCTGGCACATCTTTTCACTTTCTACCCCCCCACTTTAATAATAATAATAATAATTGCTTACACTTATATAGCGCTTTTCTGGACACTCCACTCAAAGCGCTTTACAGGTAATGGGGACTCCCCTCCACCACCACCAATGTGCAGCCCCACCTGGATGATGCAACGGCAGCCATAGTGCGCCAGAACGCTCACCACACATCAGCTATCAGTGGGGAGGAGAGCAGAGTAATGAAGCCAATTCATAGAGGGAGATTATTAGGAGGCCATGATTAGTAAGGGCCAATTGGAAATTTGGCCAGGACACCAGGGTTACACCCCTACTCTTTTCGAGAAGCGCCCTGGGATTTTTAATGACCACAGAGAGTCAGGACCTCGGTTTTACGTCTCATCCGAAGGACGGTGCCTGCTTACAATATAGTGTCCCCGTCACTATACTGGGGCATTAGGACCCACATGGACCGCAGGGTGAGCACCCCCACTAACACCTCTTCCAGCAGCAGCCTTAGTTTTTCCCAGGAGGTCTCCCATCCAGGTACTGACCAGGCTCACACCTGCTTAGCTTCAGTGGGTTGCCAGTTGTGAGTTGCAGGGTGATATGGCTGCTGGCATAAAAAAAGTTTGAAAAGTTCACGCCGGGTCACCAACTCCAGTTGGTGGAAATGAGGGTGCACGGACGTGGTCCTCCATCCTGCTGGCCTGTCGACCCATCTTTCTCCTTTTGATACGCTGGGACCTTCACCACACACGTCAGGGCAGTTGGTGCACCAGGAGAGTGGCACATCCCCAAAGACCACCGCTGCAGCTTGCAGGCTCCCAGGAAGCCGCAGTATCTGACTAATTCCCGAGCCGCCCCATTGGTGGTCTGCTAACTTCACGCTCCAGCTGGGTAATCAGTCTGTGTGTGGCATGGCCCAGATTCGAACCCGCGACATCTGGAGTTCTAAAAGCTGAAGTGGCACATTTTGTAAATTGCCCTTGTTTAAATGAATACGTCGACACACCTACTGCAAATTTTGATTTAATCTGGTCGTGAGATGGAATCTTGTTTCTTTTCACTCTGCAGTTTTTGCAGCTGCACCGCATTGGGCGATAACGGAGCTTTTATCTCTCTGAACAGGCAGAGCCTCGGCTTTTCCTGGTCACAAATCCATAACAGCCGAGAGATACAGATTAGAGGTACTAATTTGTTAACAGCCAAAGACTGGCGCGGGTAGTACAGACGTGATCAAATATTTGGATTTCCCAAGCAAAAGCTGGGAAATTAAAAAAAGGATCAGCTGTTTTCACGATTTTAGCTGCAGTCCTCTCCCCCCCCCCAAAAAAAAAGTAGAACTCCTCTAGCTCCGAGGATGGCAGATTTTAAAATGATGCTTTTTATCCTCAAAAAAGAAGGTCAAGACTGCATTGGGGAATTTAATGAGACACTTCTTCCCTCCTGATCAGACTAAAATGGTGTTCTCTTTGAAAGCCAACCCGTTCCTGCTTGCAGCACGCAAATGGAAAACAAGAACCCAGACGATCCCTCTGAAAAGGCTATGAGACACCTGTGGTTTAGCATTCAAGAACACTTGGTGGATTTCTGCAACACCTGGTCTCCATTTGGGCTCAGGCTATTTACTATTAATTACAGAAAGCTGACACGTCAGGGTGTTGGAAATGCAATGCTGCCCTGGAATGTCAAAACAGAGAATGATGAATTGTACGCTGCAGACAAACACAGGCACTCTTATTTATTTTACCATTTTTAAAACCTTGGACGTGCAGTTCTCCCGGCAAAGCACGGATCGGACTATGAAGGAGGGAAAAAAGCACATGGGAGCACATTTTTATCCAAGTAATACAAGAATGTCAGCGCAGAGATAAAACTTGACATTTCCCTTTTAATGGTCCCTTATAAACAACCCTTTTATACACAGGCAGCAAATGTAATGGACAATTTTATTATTCACTGCAGGGTTCCTGAGCTACGTACAAAGGAGGGAAATGGCACAAGATACAGTAATCATTGATTGCTGAAAGATGTCAGACAAAAGAGGCTGAACAAAACTGGGCTTGCCTCCCTATGGTATGCACCAAGCCACTGCACAAAAATGACCCCTCGAGACTCAAAATACAGAGGAGGACGGGGAAAGAAAATCGTGCCACCTTTCAAGAGCACAAGAACGTCATCTGGTTCTTTCTTCTTTTAAAGACTGCATTTGCAGCTATTAACAATAGCCCCGAATGAGGCAACATAAAAGGCCTCTCGCTCCGTAAGGGGAAAAGTCAACTCGTGTTCTCATCCTTCACATCCCCAAGGGTCTTCCCAATACCTAAAGAAAACTAGACAGGCTGTCCCAAACAGTACAAACACAAAAACCACATGGCTTAGGGATTCTGAATAGCAGCTTAATCATACCATGGACAAGCTAAGAAAAAAAGCCTATTGCTTTCTTTTAGCACTTATTTTCTTTTGGGCAGTCAAATCAGAAGAATGAACCAGAGCCATAAATTCAGAATGATGCTGTTCAAATATCAATAAGTCAATGAAAGAAGTTGAGACGCGGGGGGGGCAGATGTGTATGCAGGCATCTCAAGGGTGTGTGGGGAGGGGCATCTGTGCTTGCCCCTGTCCATCAGCACCAGTAATCCTGTAAAAGGCCAATAAAATACAAGCACTAAACTTGAGCTTTTGGACCGCCTGCCTGTAAACGGATCAATAGATAGTTCAAACAAAAGCAGCTCAGCAAAACAGACCCGATTACTCCTCCATATCACTGCATGTTTCCTGGCAGGTTAACTGGTTAGTATCCCTTCTGATGCTGATAGGAGATATTTTTCCCATCATTTTCTTGACATGTATGAGTCAACAAAGCGGGGATTTATTTTTGAAGATACAGAGGCACTTTCTTCTGCGTATAGAACACCTATGAGCCCACAATTCACCACCAATCTTGATAGATCTTCAACAAGTGGAAACCGCCAGCTCGGCCAACAGTCAAATTGGGAGTAAACGGCACCCTGACACAGAAGGTGAAGGGGACTGGAAGATTAAAGAAAATTCAGACATGCAAAGTTCACAGGTTCTAGGTTATCAACGATGAGACGTGTTAAACAGGGCACCAAAAAAAAAAAGATCTCCAGACCTCCTTCTCACTGTTAAAATTCTAAGCATTACATCAACGGGAGAAAAATCTGAGCTGCAACTGGAGAAAGGATTTCAAATTTCCCCAATTGCACAGTGAGTGTATTTGCTCATAGGACAAGGGAACACGAGAGAACAAATGAAATGTAGAATAAACCTGTTCATTCTTTCCAACATGAACTGGGAAGGGCTGGAGCTGAGGTGTCATCCAGTCTTGGCAGAGCAACCAGAGATGCCCGAATGCCGGAGTCAAGTGCAGTTAAACCCGGACCGGACCCATACCCCCCCCAGCTCGCCATGGCTCACACAAGGGCTCAAGTGTCAGCTGGAGCACAGACAACTGGCACTAGCTGGGCGGGCAGGCCTGGCGAACGCCCAGTAAAAACTGAGCAAGATGTTGCAAAGGAAAAATCAAAGATCCCCCACCCGGCTCTGCCCCCACTCAAACCCAGACAACAGACCCTACTCCCACCCCACAGGAGGGCCACAGGTGGCTGGCAGTACTGTCTGCACTGGAACCAGTGATTCTCAGGTGGCAGGGCTCATCCCAGTCTCTCTGGGTACATCCATGCACCAGTTCAGCATGAAAAGATCCATCCAATCCTTTTGGCAGAGAATTCCCAATGCACATCACCCCATTTGAACCCCGTTATTGCATGCAGTAAAAACGGATTCAAGATCTGCAGAACCTCTAATCTGGTTTATGGATGACATCTGTACTGTATAAAGTCACCCTTATCATCTCTTGCCTTGAGGGAAATTTTCAACATCCCCTTGCCTCAATGACAGAGCGGCAAAGTCAAGATTAAAAATTCAATGACACCGATGTATTCCTTCTATTCCCTGAACGCGCCATCCATTCTTCCAGTTTAGAATTTTTCCACTTTTCCACAGATGCTGCCAATTCAATAAAATGATGTGGTGTCATAAAGAGTTCTGCTTTGAAGGCAAATGCTACTCACTCACAGCTTGATATGACTGCCTCACTTCTCCAGCGATCATACCTACATCTGTGTTATATTTGTGGGATGACCCATCAACTCATTCTATTTACTATGCCAAACACCACTCGTAATCCCACACAGGGTGAAAAAACAAAGATCTGAAATGTGAGGCACGCTTGAAAAGAATTTTCCATGTGGTTTATGAGAAAAGGTTATTTGCACTTTGTGTCTTGAGAACCTCATTACACTTTCCAAAGTATCTTGTCCCCCACCGCACCAACAGTGACATACCCGCCCCACAGAAACACAACCTATCATAATTTCTGGATCTGTAATGGGCCTGTGAGGCCTTGATCCTCCAGGATGAGACGCTTGCAAAACCTCTTTGCCGTTATACTCCTTCCCAGGGCTTGTCTGAAATGCACAACGTGAAATGATTGATTTTCACCTTTCTAAATAGGTCAGGTGCTCGCTCGGCTGTCTGCTAGGGAACATCAATCTGAATGCCTACAGCAATTCCAGCTTTTTTGCATAAAAAAAGGACTGAAAAACAAACGTAAAACAATCTAAGAGGGGGAAAAAAACCTTCCTGCTATTTTCAATAGACAATAACATTCAAGAACAAATGCTTAAACATTAGGGGGGGGGAATCTCAGCCTGGCGACTATAAAAACAATAACCTCCTGTGCTTCTAATGGCTTTAGCTATCTAAAGTGAGGGAAAAGCAGTCCTAAGTTCATGGCAGGGATCTGTCTTTCATGTATCACTTGATCTCTTGAGTTAGCATTACTGTGTGAAGTGGCTGCCCTTTGGCTCCGGGGAACTGATTGGGCCAGACAGTCCCACCAGCTCTGCAAAAGCTATTCCCAGTGTTGCTTCGCCAGCAGCCCCCCTGCACCCAGCGGCGCGGTGTGAGCCGCTGCATGCACCGCCGGCCGTCACAGAGCGCAGACCTGCAAGTGACATCCGAAGGATTAAACTGATTGAGATGCAATTCGCCTAGCAACCACTCATTAGGCAGGGTTCAGAAACAGGCCAGCAATGCTTCTGTCTCCTTATCTCGTGCCACAAACAGATAACAGTCTCTGCCATGTCCTGTGCCACCTTCCTCTCAGGCTCAAAAATATAAACAGCTTCCTCAAAAAGTTCAGAGGACACCACCCCCCCCACTTAGACTGCAAACAAACACAGAAGAACATCACGTTTACTGGACCGTGCAGGAGATAGGGGCACATTCATGTCTGTCTGAGCCAATCTAGTTTCACTTCCTAGAAAGGGAAATACCACAGGAATCCCAAAACATTTCAGCCATGTTGAGCCCTGGCCTGGAGAGGCACAGAATCAAAAGCCTTTGGTCCCCCACAGTGTGGGTCGGCATTTATTGTTCCATTATCTCTGAATCAAGTAAAATACCTTGTGCTTGGTTTTCCTTTATTGGATTGCAGAGGGGAAATAAAACTGCACATGAAGCTTGGTGCCGCTCAGGCGCCTGCTGTCTAAGGTTTTTTATTTTAATTTTGGTTGTTTTCGTTGTTTTCACCCCCTTCCCACTCAGTGATGGGACAGGGAGAGCACACTCTTGACAGGACGAGTCAGCACAGGGACATTTGTACAGATGGGAGGGGAGTTTCAGCCATTCGTCCACGGATCCCACAATCCAAGTGCAGACAAAACACCCACTCTGGGCACTTCTGCACGGCATCTATTCACACTGAACTGAGGGACTAAATGCAAATAATACATGCACACCTGAGAATTGACCTGATTATGTGAGCTTGCACTATTCGGGGCTTGACAGTCATGTCTAGATTGCTCGCTCCTCCTCAAGAACTCTCATGATAGCAGTTCATCCCTACATCTATACTGCCTCCAGTCTATTGAAGTTTACCTGCTGATTTTGCAATGCAAACACTGTCTCAGGAACACTGAACAATGGACCAAGATCAATGGGGCACTGAAATTACGCAAAGCTTCCAAAACACTTTATGGTGAAAGCACTATACTTATTTGCCGACAAAGAGCTTTGCAATTTCTAAGCAGAGGTTAAAATAATAAAACAATGACTGTCAAGTGCCTGTTTATAACCTAGCAAAGCACAGCCCGTTTTAATTACATCTATTTTTACAACTAACAAATTACTGTGTTCTCCTGGCTGACGAGAAAAAGAGGGTTGTGCAATTATGAAATGTGCTTTTTCCAATTAGTACATGGGAACATTCCATGCCACTGTTCTCCTGAAGTACGAATAAAGTTTTCTTCCAGATCCACATGTCAGCTGCCACATTAATGCGGTCTGGAATGTATCACTTACAGGGTATTAGAAGACAAACTGAGGAAAGCCTTTTGGCTTTCAAGAGCCCATTCTGAACCATTCCCATGGCCTTGTTTGGCAGGAAATCATTTCCATTTCAATGAGTCAACTATTGAAAACAGCCTGGGATAATTCGAAAATCTGTTCTTTTTCTCAGGTTAGTGTGAAATGGGTCCAAAGTTATTTTCTATTAACTCTGAGGCCCCCTGAAAACAAAACCGAGATCCTGTTACTTAATCCAGTGTTTGTTTTGCAATTTATAGGAGATCCTGGACACACCGTGCTGTCATTTGACCTACCACTCAAAACCCTGAAATACCAAACTACAGTGACGGCCCAGACTCTGAGGCTAAAGAAGCAACCCGTTAATCCAGCACATAATTATCTCAGACTTGGTGTGCTAGACAAAATTTAGAAAACCAACTAAATATTGCAGAATAGTTTGTTATTTCTGTAAGGATACTGGTATTAGCTTCCTTGCAAAATGTTTGAAATGTCTGAGGCCCTAGCTTGAAAAACAAGTTAATATTATGATACCATCCTAGCACAAGGGTATTGATTCTGCCACACGATTGCCAGTTAGTCACAATGACCTTCTGATACACCATTAGCACACATAACCAGACAATCCCTTTAATTAATATTTACTGAAGTACTGTGCAAGCCTAGAGTGGTTTGCAAAAAAATAATGACAAACAATCCTTATTAT
This sequence comes from Lepisosteus platostomus, assembly GCF_059453375.1. Classification (NCBI taxonomy): domain Eukaryota; kingdom Metazoa; phylum Chordata; class Actinopteri; order Semionotiformes; family Lepisosteidae; genus Lepisosteus; species Lepisosteus platostomus. The sequence continues at coordinate 14,435,020 of NC_142632.1, forward strand.
GCTTTTTTTGTCCAAAGTGATTAGACATGCCAAGGTCTGGATAATCAATTAAAGATAAACTGCTTTCAAAAACTCAGTTACAATAGCCCTATAGATAGCACAGCAATCTAATTAGCCCATACATTACCAGGTCACGGAGTCTGATGGTGATTTGTGCTCGAGGACAAAAATTAAGCACAAAACACTGGGTAACACCTTTTCTAAGCATTAAATCCCTTCTCTCCCCTGCAACACAAAGCTCTTCCCTTTAACCCAATTTTACTTATAAGCATTTTCAAAACGAGGGGGGAAAGGTTTGATAGGGCTCATCAAAACGTTTGGGCGAAGCATCACCACAATTCAATTTATCTATTAAAAGACAGATACCAACTTAGGAAAATGTAATTATGTGACAATTTAGACTAAACTGGCGTTCATTGATGCAACTTAATATTCCATTTGGCAAGCTCGTCGCGGGTAAGGATTCAATTCACAGCAACAAAAGTAATAAATTCTTGAATAATCCCCCCCTAAAGGTTAGCACACAATAGCGTTTCTCTTTTTCCTGTACCCTTCAGAACGAGAACCACTTCATGGGTTTGTGCATGTGAAAGGAAACATTATACCCCTACGGCGGAATGAACCCTCACAAAGCTCGATAATTGTATTGAGAATAGAAACCGGAGTTTCTCGGGGAACAAGTGTTGAAATTTAATTATCCGCCCTTTCGCAAAACGCAGTGCACGCCAAAGAACAGTGACTGCGCAGTGTGCAAATCATGAAGTCAGCACAAAATGAAAACCGCCGGTTATTGACCATTTCGGCAGCAGACAAGCCGGGACAGCAGAGAGAACAGATCCCCTGTCGGAAAACGACATGTCTCCGCTACTTTACGTAGCGAGGCCTGCGTCGCAGAATAACGTCTTGGTCCTTAGGCTTTTAAAACGTGGTGAAACAGCTTCGCACCTCAAAAGGCACACAGATCGCTCGACCTGAGGGGGAAAAAAAGAGTTTGCTCCCAAGCTCATATCCCGCTCGAAATTGCAGCTGTACACCATAGCTAGTGATCTTCAGGCATAACTGAAAACGTGTTGAAAAGTTACTATTCTGTTGCTCAAGAATAAGGCAGTGCAGCTCTAAATCATACTACCTAACATACTGACAGGCAGACAGCTTGCAAAGACGACCTACAAATCAATACACTGTTACACTGCTCTAGAACGGGCTAGAAATATAATACAGTGCAGTTAAGTTTAATGGCCCACTTTAAGTACAATTTTTAATTATTCTAGCAACTACGATTTCAAGTCACCGTGAGTTTTCAGACTAATCGGTTAAAATACCCTGTTCCGCAAGCTACAATCCCCATGTTTCATAGCCTTGAATGTACCAGATCTGTACACACAATAACACATTCAGCCAAAGACATACTTTTAATTGCTATCCATGCAGGAGACCTAGTGTAGGACAACGAGAAGGTATCACTGCTTAACTTTCACAGCCTACGAACGGAATACAGCCCAAGAGTAGCAGCAAATTACCAAAAAAAATAATAATCCTTACCCCTTCCGTCTCCTTTTCGGGGGCTGGGGTGATATTCTTAGTATTTCGATTCGGCATCAACTAAATCCGGTAGCGAGATGCATTGTTTCAAAATAGGCGAGTGGTCATAAGCGATAAAATCCGCTCCCCCAGAACTACAGCCACCTAAACCAGATCTATCTCGGTTTAGACACTGAAGCCTCCCCAACCAAACTCAACCCACCGACTCTACATCAAAACCGGAAACTGTACCCTCTCAGCCTATCACGACGCGGGAGGAGGGACCCGCAAGCGCACCACGACCAATCGGAAATGAGTTGAAGAGGTAGAGAATCCGGACTCGAGGTCAGGCGGCCGGATATAACGGATGACGTCACCCCCTTTGTTACCTTGCCGACCCCTCTCAATGGAGTTTTGTGCAAGAGGATCCCGCAGAAATCGGATGGATGTGAAGCAGCTCGTACAGGATCACGGAGTTTAGATCACCGCAATTACCACCTGACGGAGGAGGCGGCTCTCCGTATCCGTAGATTGCACGACCCGGTGGAACGCAATGCGTGCATTTATTTTTTTTTTAACGTGGGAACCCCATGCAAAAATGTAATCGGTAGCAAACGAGCTAGTGTACACCATTTAAACTGGGTCTCCCATTTAAAATATTCTCCAAAGCATGAACTTACACTAATGTATATGTAAATCTCACAAGCTCTGGGCTGGAAGTGGAAGGATAGTACGCTCATACGTTTTAGTTCCGACAACCAAAAGCCAGTTGCTGTTTCGTCTGGCGATTATGAGTATGTGCTCCGTCTCATTTACTGCCCGGCCGAATTAAACCCTGGGAACAGCTTTGCAGGCCTGTCCAAAACGGAGAGTGGCTGGTCTTCGGGAAGGAGGAGGAGGGGAGGGGGTACAACTTTTTGAATAGATCAGTCTATCCAATACGACGACTCGCCAATTACTGGCTCGTTCGCAAATTCTTTCACTCTCCATTTTTTCCCCCCGTCTTGAGGCAGAACGACATTTTGAAACGCCGCATCATCAACTATTAAGCAAAGGTCACGGCGCTGAACAAACAAAGCTTAAATACGTGTCATTTACAAGCCTCGAATGGGGCTACTGCTAACAGCCGACCATCTGTGCCTGGCTATTCAAGAATTAAGCTGTTAACAACATCCTTTCATACCAATAGATTACGATATGCAAATGCTTTTAGCTGTGGAAACCTCCAGCTTCTATAGCAATGCTCTGTACTTCTGTGGAGGCATACGATACCCTTTTCCTTTGAAAGCTGTACAAAATAGAACAGTTTTCACAAAATGTACTCGCATACATTTCTAAAAGCTCTCACTTTTAGGTTTCAGGAAATGAGTTATCTCGGAGGTGTCCACGCAATTAACCGAAACAGTCTAAAAAGCGCATTCAAAGTGGATCACAATAAAGCAGAGATACCTGAAAAATCAAAACTTTAAATCTGCTTCTGTTCTGTACTATTACGATGACTTCTTTGTTGCTGGTACGTTTTTTTATACAGAATAACAACCGTCATATGCGAATAATAAAAAAAGGGATACGATTTCACTTACTCTTCGTGAACCTGAGCGAAAGGCATGGCTCAAAACATCGTTTCGTTTTATTTCACACTGATATAGATCTTTATTTTTCTGTTGTTGCTGTACGTTGCCGAATCACTGCTGCTGTCTGCGACAGCAACTTCCGGCGCATGCGCACTGTCCGCCAAGCGGCGAGAAGCGATCAGGTACGGGTTGGACCTCCTTCCTGCATAATTTAAGTGTGTCCGCGTATCGCCTGACCGAAAAAAACCCGGAGTTGCAGAATTCAATTAACCTTTTGTTCATGTTTTTCAGTCTGTTCCTTTTTAAGGCTTTTTTTCCCCAAATCCAGATCTTAAATACTGCAATTACCTGATTAATTATGCACTGCCTCGCTTTCCAATACCGTACCCTATATTTAAGAAAATATATCTGAAAATTACCAAAAATGTAAGTCTTTTTTAAACATTTTTTTTTCCAAACCGGGAATTTAATTCCTTTTATTTCCCACTGTTTATAAGCCGAGCTGTCATATACACTCGTGTCTTCATGCGTTACAGGGCGGTAATATACTGTTGTACAGTACAGTTACATTTATGATTTGGTCAAATGTACCTTTTGAGATAAAAGCTTGAGTAAACAACTCAAGGAGTCCAGGCAGTCATTTAATTTTTATTTGGATGTAGGAAAATCCTACATTCTCCTACACAACCATGTAGGATGTGCCCCATGTTTATTGGATGTTGAACTACAGTAATATCTTAATATAAACATTAACAAAATAGCAATATTAGTACTAAATATGCTTGCCTGCCCTTGTAGTCTGCACTCCACAGTGACCTTATGTTATAAAGATTCTTAAGCCGTTTCTTATTTTCATTGTTTCAATTTGACAGCAGGTTGATTGTAAAATGGATTTGCATGATGCTATTGCATTCTTCCTCCTTTTTAATCTGCTGTACAACAGACGTTCTCTTCTAATTTAATTATGAATTATAAGCTTTGGCTGGAATCGGTAGGGCCCCACCAGTTCATATATTATTCACTTTTTCGTTCATGTGTAACATATGCTATTATTTTCATACTGCAGTCTGTAAACCAGTGTCAGTACCATTATATTTCTGGTGATTGTGCATTCATATCTGCTGAGATGTCTGGTCAAGGCCTTATTGTTCTGTGGCAACTGAAATAAATTACACCACTGCACTGACCCACAGGGTTATATCTTGGTATTGATCGAGTTTGTAACCAGAACTGCACAATGAAATAGACTGCATTCTGATAAGGTTATGGCCAGAGAATACATTTTTTCTTTTTGAAATTTCTTTTTTCATTAAAGAAACTAAACGTGCATAATACACATCTCTACATATGCAAACACACAATTTATATATTTTTTTTATATGAGAGAAATACAGACTTGTCTAACATTATACTTCAAAGACCTGAAGAAGGCTCCATGGCGGAAACGTTGTGTTTTCTTTCTTCTCTTTTCAGCATGGAATAAACCTATTACTTGTTATTATCATAATGCTGACTCACTGAGTCCTGATGTTTTAAAGGGCAGCTGTCATTTGTAGTGTAAGGACTAACATTACAATGCCAGCATGCTATGATTTCTTAACATATACTTCCCCATTTACGTGAAACAAAATGTTCACAATTTATAGCATTGAAAAATACTGGAGGTTAAGAAGCTTTTACTCTGTGTACCCCTATGAAGCAGTGCACTCATTACAAATTCTGACATTTTAAAAGTGCTTTTTGAATGAGGTTTTATCCATTTGTACATGCTGACCACTGTAGGCACTGTTGACTTGATAATTGGACCAGCTCTCCAGCGAGTGTCCTGTCCTTCAAATCTTTCCAAGCTTTTAACTCAGTCAGTAGTCCGCGCACAAACCCACAGGGGTACACATTCCTCTAGAAACACTTTCTGAAAAGAAAGTGAAAATACAGCATAAAACAATAACGAAAAATACAGGATCACAGAAATCTGCTAGCAGTCAAAGCACTGGGTGCTTGTGGGATACAATTCGTAGCTGTTAAGGCATATATCATGATCAAAGAAGAATAGGACACTTGGATTTAGCTCACTGGTTTTCCATTCTGGGCCTGAGTAACCCTCGCTGGATGTTTTTCAAGTCTGGAACATAAACTATTTTTAAAAAGCCACGCAAGTCTTACTTTTTACTGAGGTTACTTAGCAACCTTAACCTGGTTCCATACCTGGCTCTGTATACCTTCCAGAGGTTTTGTATCCAACAGTATGAATAAACTAAAAATATACTGTACACATGTAAATGTTGCAAACCATTGACTGTTATAGGACCACAATGTTATAAGTTGTAAGGACCACAAAGCAAAGCTTTAGCAATTCTTGCTGATTTTGAAGAGGAAATGAAAATGTATTTGAAAATTACATGAACACAATTCATATATCGATCTGCTGACACAAGTATTCAACCACATCTCACGTGAGGTTGATTAGTCCTTAAACGGCCTATATCTACAACAGTTTTTAGACAGAGGATTGTGGCTGATTCCTTACAGATTCCGCAGGATCTTTTAAGAAAGATCTTGATGGGATTCTCAGATCATCAAGCTACTAGCAACCAAATAATGAACGACTGACTGATCGATTCATTGATTGTTTGATTGATTGATTGATTCAACCATATTGGATAACATAACCTTTCTTTTGTTCACTAAGGGGGAGTGGATGCCCCAGTATATTCAGTGGCTGCAACTGGATGGCAGAGACCACCTTTCATTCAGTGACACAACTAAATGGTAGATTAAAGTAACTCCTGACTCATCTGTTCAAACTAAATGTTCTTTTGAAAAAAAGTTTACTGCAATGTCCTGTACACACACATGCCACACTACACTAACAGACACATTTGCTTGGCTTGATCACCACCAAAGTAAGATACCTCACAGCAATTGCACATCTCCTTGCCTAGCCTAGCTGATTATGAGGCCTTTACCCAATTGGTATCTGCAAGCACAAGTTTGCCTCCTTCTTGAAAGCTCATCTAGTGAATGATCTGCTTCAAATCCCAATCACACAGCATCACTGAAAGCCAGGGGCCGTGCACTGCAGTGGCTCCATCAGGCAATAATACAAAGTTAATGATGCAGAATGGTGTCTTTCTTCATCCCTGAAAGAAGTCAATACCGGATGTTTAAGAACAGCATTCCTAATTATGCTTTTTATATTCAATGCTGGCATGATTGATGATTTCAAAGGAAAGCATTATTGATCCACTTCACAGACAAGTCATATTGATTGCATGTCTGGATAGACTATAACTTTTTTTTGATGAGGGGGTGTTGAGAATCAGAATGACAAAGTGAGCCCTGAATATACATATATATTTTAATAAACCCTTTTAAAGGAGGCATGATAAAAAGCCCAGCAGCTTGTGCAGAGTGTGTTACGGGAGCAGTCATCTGTAATGGATTAGCAAATGCACTGTACAGTACAGTAAGCCTCCCACTACTTGTTTCTGTCATGCTTATGTCTGATACAGCTCTTGTCATTTCATTAGCTTTGTTGTGTTTTTTTTTTTTTTGCCGGGAGCAAGGTTAAAATGGCAGCAGCTGTTTAACTACATATCTATTTGAAGCTTTTAAACAGCCAAGTATGAGACTGTCTGAAAAATGAGACATGTCAGAGGTTATTATCTTTGAGAGCCTATTAGGGACAGATTCAAACAACGAGATAAGAATTCAATACAGTTGATTTGCTTGCAGTAAGTAAAGAAATCCCCCCCCACCCCCCTTTTGCTATTAGATCCCCTTTAAAATATAAAACCTTTGAGTTTCTGAAAGCGCAGAAAATAATTCTGAACACTGGAATTGGGCAAAGGGGAACAGCCTTCCTGCTCATTTTCTAAATCCTGCAAAATTTTTATCATGCCCCTACGATGCAGATTCCTGGAATGGCTTTTGTGTGCTTATAAATGCACAGTGCATGGTGAGTCCTTCAGCTTCAGTAGTGCCTTTTTAGCTTATTTGAAGGGTAAAGCTAATGCAGTCAAATTACCATATAAGTGCTCTCCAGTAAGGTGACACATGAAACGGCCTTGTGACAGAGCAGAAAGCACTCTCTTGGTGTATTCTGGGATGTCAGTTCTTGTTGTGTGAATTCCCCCCCAGCAAAACAAGGCTGCCCTGAAGCTGAACTGTTAAGAACTCTGATAGCCATCTTGTTAACGTGAACTTTTTCTTTAAGGTTTCTCTTACAACTGGTTCCGAAAATTGCTAGCCATTGATTAGCGTGCAGATTTTTGGCTTAAATCTCAATTATTATATGCTCCACCGTCTTTCTGTTTTGTTTTACATGTTCTGCTTGAAAGAGAACAGCAGAGGTCCAGCCAGAAAGCTGGAAGAAAAATCCATTCCCACCAATTACCTCTAGTTACTTTCCCTTTCCACCAAAGAGATCTACATTCAGTACAGCCGGGTACAGATCCGGTCTAAAGACCTGTACCCTAATATACAGTATGTGGAAGCCAGAGAGTAGTCTTGTTTAAACATGTCTTGTAAATGTAAAGGTTTTGAAGAAATCTTTAAATTTAAAGCTTTAAATGTTTTTTTGTGATTATGTCCTTCACAAAAAAAAAAATTTAAAGCTGGTCACTATCCAATTGTATTTTCTGAACTGCTCTTTCTTTGTGCTGCATAATACCATACTACAATATATCTTTTTATAAAGTACTCCTAAAATAAAAACGGATTAATTGAGTGACAGCCTGCGGTTGGGCACTCCTGATGAAATGCATTTCAGATGCAAAGCAGGACTGCACCTACAAGCTATTCCATTCCAGAAGCTGATTGTTTCCTTTCACATAATTATTATGAATCTGGGGTTTTGTCAATTATTTAACTGGAGATGATAAAGAGGCATGTAAGGACTTTGTAGGGACAAAGCCCTGTAATTGAACTGACTGGAAAAGCCCATGTTTGTTGTTTTTTATTTGAATATTCCATAAATCGCCTTCAATATGCCAACGTCTCAAAGTTTCTCTGACCAAGAAATACTCCTTTGCCAAGTCTTCGCCATGACAGAGTGTACGTAGTGTCTTTCTGCGAACGTGTTTGTATGCTCTGTTATAGCCATTCTTACGATTTCTAAAGAGATTGACATGGTATTTTCCAGTGTGACCCTGAATCCAATGTGCCATTGAGTAAAAAACAGTCCTACGAGGGAGACAGATCTCATTTTTTTACTGCACCACCACCTCAGCTGAAATGCCAGAGGCATCACATGGTCCCCATGCTGGCTCAGGCCACACGTTTAGCCTCATGCTTCAGGTCTGGGCTATTTAATATCCAGATATTAGACAGATCGCCCGGTCACAATGGCGAGTGAAAATATTTACTTTTCAGTACCTAAAATCATTTAGGAATCTTTCTTGAAATAAATGTCACCACATTTTACAAAAATGAAAAACAGTGACTGCAAACTGATGTAATTAAGCATTTCATAACGGAGAGATCAGAAAACCCAACTCCACTGACTAATTGACTCATTTGATCTCTGGGATGTATAATTGCTGTGGATAGCTTTAATGGACTGCTTTTCATCTATGAATCAGCCATGCAAACGCTAATAAAACCTTTTTTCTGTAACGACAATAACATTCCATGGTTTGATCTATTATTAGACAGGCTGCTTCAAGTTGCTTACAAAGGGACTCAGATTTTGACCTTGTGACTCAAAAACACATCTGAAGCATGAGGTGTCTTATGCTAAACCATAGTGCATTGTAATTTAGCCCTTTTATAAGCAGCATGTAAAAAGAGAACCAGACTGTTATTTGGGAAAAAGGGAACACTCATATGGGAAGGCTTAGATTTATAGTCATGTTTTGGAACAAAGACAGTGTTCTTTTTTAGGAGCACAGAAGCACAAAATCATTTCCATGTGAAGCATAGAACAAAAAATAGCTATTTCCACATAGTAATTATCCGATCTATAAAACTCAAAAGTGTTCTGTATAAATCGCGATGTATTTAATGTATGAGATACAAGGTGGTCCCAATACCAAGGCGCAATAAAACAGTTCTCTTACTTCAGATCAAAATATGTTACCAAACTAGTCTGTCTACAGTATCTTTTTCTTTAAATGAACAATTCTTTTGTCTTTCCACACAATACTGTTTTTCAATGAGCAGTCCCATTGACCTCCCAGCTGAGCATTTTTACAATGACTGAGTAACACTCATATATAGTCATGGTCACAGTAATTGTGGTCAGGTTATAGTAGTCATAGTGGGTGTAGTGAGGAGTCTGGACAGTCTGCTGCACAGAAAGGCGCAGAACTATTTATCCTTTGGAATTTTGAGGCTGAGGTTCTCAGACAAGGGCAGCACAGTGGAGCAGTGGTCAGCATTGCTACCACGTAGTGCTGAGGCCCTGGGTTCAATTCCAGACCTAGGGTGCTGTCTGTGGGGAGTTTGCATGTTCTACCGTGTTCGTGTGGGTTTCCTCTGGGTGCTCCATTTTCCTCCCACAGTCTAAAGACATGCTAGTAGGTTAATTGGCTTCAGGGAAAACTGGCCCAGGTGTGAGTGAGTGTGTGTCTGTGTGTGCCCTGCGATGGACTGGTGTCCCACCCGGGCTGTACCCTGCCTTGTGCCCATTGCTTGCTGGAATAGACTCTGACTCCCCAGTGACCCCGAATTTGAAGAAGCGGTTATAAAACGGATAGATGGATTCTCACAAAACCTCTGCCAGTGCACAACAGCGCCGATCCCGTGCTGTCATATCATACTTGGCTTTAGTGTTGCAAATGTGCCGTGTTTGTGACGGTCAACTATCATTCGGCCAACATTACCAAATCATCATAGGTAAAGACAAAACAGGCTGTTTTTACGCTTACCCAGCTATTTCCTAATCCGGAATGCTAATTATATTCAGCAGTCAAACAGAGTGACCACACGGTGACCTCATTTCTATGTTGCAGAAAAAAGCAACCTCAATAAAGGCATTTTTATTATACCTTTGGCCCAGAATCAAATTATTTGCCGTGCCAAAAATATTAATTTCCACCGGAAATTACGCCGGAAAGCCCGTAAATCCGTACTTCAGAAGATGGGTTTCCTTATTGTTGAGCTTAGTCTTTCAACTAGTCAGAGCTTGTGATCCCTGTTGGACGAAACCAACAGAAGACGTTTCGCACTGAACTGTTGGCGCTGGCGTAGTTCCTCGCTATAGCTGCTAGGGGGCGCTGCAGATTTGCCGCTGAAGTCCAAATGCCGTTTGAAATCGCTCTTACTTAAACCAATCCCACAATCCTTTGTCAACCAATATGTCTGCGCCCTTCAGAAAATGTGAACGTGTGGTAAACAAATAGGAACGATGTAATAACCTTCCAATTATAGTCTGTTTTGGATCTGAACTATCTAGATTGTACTAATCACAGAGGGTTAGAAATTAATACCCAACAATGAGTTCCACTTTCTGTATCTCGTTATTTCGGAAGACCTTGCGTTTCGCTTCTTCATCGGTCATTAATGCGCCATTGTTTCTTAAATCAGGTCAGTGTGCTAATTAGATTAGAAAATGTATTGAATCGATTGTTATTATTACTGTTTTATTAGAAGTAGCAATGTTGTTTAAACATGCGCTAAAACTCTTTCTCTGAAAAACAGAAAATATATATATACACCCAAAAATGTAATAACGTTTATTGATTCTTAGTCCATCATTTAATTCCAACGTAATTTGATTGTTCTTCGGCTTAAATGTATATGAGCAATTAGTGCGCTTGTAATCGCATGATGTAAACTAGAAATTCCCGTATGATTCAACGGACTAAAATAAAATACCACTTCACAGCTTGTGATCAAATATACAACTTCATATATGAATTGGCATGGTTTATAGAATATATTCAAGTAAAGGTACCAGCTGTTGCTAAACGTTCATTCAGAAACAAATCAACGACTCTCAAGAAGTACCTTTTTAGGTTTTAAGGTGGTAGTTTTCGCTGTCTTCCAGAAAGCGCTCGGCAGACTGTTGTTCGCCTGCCAGTCTGCTGTTTCGGAACGGAGACCGCCCTGGACAGTCTTGTCGGTGTCAAGGCAGGAGAAAGTGACGACGGGCTCTGTCACCGTGTGCCTTCAGTCTCGCCAAGTAACGGTAACTGTTATCTCGTTCGAAACACAGCCGAGGTTACCTTCCTCTTAGTCTAAAAAATAGGACGACTCGTTTCCTGCTTTTTTCCTTTTTTCCTACAAAAAAAGTAGGCAAAATTGTGCTCGAATTGTGTTAATTGCTTCGTTAACAGGGTGTTGGAAGAAGTGAGAGTCGTTTTTTTTCTCCAATGTTTTTTGAAATTTAAATGACCCAGTCTTGGAACAGTGACCTTAAGGCTGCTTAAAAGCTGAAACAGGTTAGAAGTGGTTGCTGAAATTGTACACATGTTGCCTTGGTTGTTGTTTTAGTGACCGCACGAATAAGATTAACCTGCTGGGTTCATGATCTGGAACATGAACTGCAGCAGCATGATCCCTGACATTTGTGGGAAGAGTCTGAAGGCTGATAGGGGAGAGATCGCATGGGTTTTATGTGTAAGCAGAAGCATTGGAACATCAGAAGCATTGCTGTCCTTCTCTCGTTTGTGCCTCTTTGAGCTTATTTGGTTAGGTTTTTGTTCCTGTAGTCTCATAGACAGGTACTTGTTGTACTGGGAACAACCAGTACTTGGCCACTACAGACCACCACCTCCCACCCCCTCAGAGAGGGCAATCAAACACAACCTGTATGTTCTTGTGGCTGTATGAGGTCTCCAGAGAACTGCGCAGAGTCCTCAAGCTGGGCTCAAACCCAGCCTGACAGAGCTTAGAGGCAGTGGTGCCACACCACTTCGGGATAGCAGCACCCCTTTTAGACAGGGGACGTTTCCGTCATCTCCGCTGGTTCAGGAAAGCTGAAGGACGGAAAACCTCTTTCTCTCCCAGCTGAGCATAGGTCCCTGCTGATCAACCGCCCGAACCAGCCAGTGAATCCGAAGGTGCTGAGGGTGGCTGTCATTGGAGCCCCAAATGCCGGGAAATCGACTTTGTCCAACCAGCTCCTTGGGAGAAAGGTACAGAGCATGTGCAGGGGTGACACCCATAAACCAAGTGCAAAGCCCTCTTTTAGAGAGTAAAGGTCACCTCTGTATATTCCCCTTGGATTTGATGTTAAAGTGGGGCTAGAGAGTACATCAGCGGTTTAAAATATTACAGTTTTGTTCAGGATACTGCCTGTTCAGCTTGTTCTAGTTTATATCCTTGTTTAACAGTGCTCATGATTTACACAGAGTAGATGACACGCCAGACTCTAAAAGGTTTGCATTGCTGTGTTCTATGTGCCATACGTGACTGCATTGGTTTTGTATGTATTTTCGGGGTTGAAAGGAAACCTTGTGTTCTTCATGTGATTTCACTCAGGTGTTTCCTGTGTCACAGAAGGTTCACACCACGCGATCCAGTGCACAGGGCATCATCACTGATAATAACACCCAGCTTGTGAGTATTTGCTGCTGATATGCAGCAGTAGAAATATTTCATCGTATTAATAGTTTCCTAAGTTTCCTTTAGCTGCTATTATACAGAGACTTTTAAAATAACCATTACTTAAAAGATTTTGTTTTGTGAAATTATTGTAGAGTACTCTTATGCTATTTTCCCCTATTTTTTACCTCTCTTTGGTTTGTTGTTCTTCTCTTTAGATTTTGTTGGACACTCCTGGTCTCACTACACCTTCCAAAGTAAAGAAGTAAGCCACCAGTAACTGCACAGCATTCAGTTTGAACTGCACAACTTACAATCTGCAGTAAATGATCAATGTTTTTCTTTTTGTATCCGAAAATGGGTAAATCTATATCTGTTGCAGGCAGGGCACAATGCAGAACTAACATGATGTTGTGCCTGTTGATATTGAATTGGCCTTCCATTTAGTAGGTGAAATCTATGCTGTATGGTTGAGGTGTAAATAAAAACTTAATGACTATTTGACTATTTTACAGCTTTGACAGTTGAGATCTTCCATTTTTTTTGTGCTTCGTACAGAATAGATTTTAAATAAGCAAAGGCCATTTGGCCCATATAGCTGGTCTGTTTGGTAGGAGGTGATTGATCCAAGATCTCTTAACTGCTTCCTGCTTCATCCACCTAATATACCTGCATGAAGGTAGCTGTTTCTCCAAAAGTAGCCCCACATCTCTCTGAGTATAGTAGTGGTTCCTCTTTTCCCTCATAGATGCACGTCTGCCTGGGTTTCATTTGTGTCTTGTTCCTGCCGTCTGCTGGGAGATAAAAGAGATTATTAGTGAAGGGAGCTGAGGACATTGATGCATTTGTCTCGCAGGCACCAGCTGGAGCAGTCTCTCCTTGTGGATCCTTGGGATTCAGTCCAGGAGGCCAATTTAGGTAAGACAACACCTGGCTTATAAACAGCCTTTTGGAGAGACGACATCAGTACATAAGAGAACTTAAATCAAAATAGGATAGTTCATTTTTTTTTTATCTTTGCTGTTACAGTTCTGGTTCTGGTAGACGTGTCGGATCACTGGACTCGCAGCAAACTGTCTTTTGAGGTGCTGAAGTGTTTGGCCAGCAATCCACACATCCCATCTATTCTTGTCCTCAATAAGGTACCAAAACTGTGGCTGAGCCAACTGATTATGTAGGGTGGTTGTGAAGGTTTAAAAGAAACAAAAAAAGGATTTTGTTTTATGCTCATGAGAAACAAAATAAAAGGAATAAAGGATAGGGAGGTGCACTGAGCTGCCTGCATTGCAGAGGTTATAAAATAACGCATTCTTCTTCCACTGTGCAATATTGTGCATTTTAGGTAGATTTGTTAAAGAACAAGAGCGTGCTCCTGGACATAGCCACTGAGCTGACCGGAGGAACAGTGAATGGAAGAAAACTGAGAATTCGCTCAGTGTTAAAACCGGAAACCGGGAAGAGAGACTCTGTGAAGGTGGAGCCTCGAGGCCAGACAGCCAATGCAGAAATCGGGGCGCAGGAGCCTGAAGACAGAGAGGTGGAGACGTCTGCGTCAGAGGGCCCAGCTGGCCCTGGGCAGGCCGCTGCTGAGATCGTGAGGCTGGGTGATGCTCCAAAGGGAGAGCTGAGCAACGACGACCTGAGCTCTCTCAGGTCTGGGCATGGCTGGCCGCACTTTCGGGATGTCTTCATGTTGTCCGCCATCGAAAAAGGAGAAGTGGAAACACTTAAGGTACATTGTAGCGGCCGGTGGATGTAAACAGTAGTGTGTGTTGCAGAGACTCCTACAATAGGGTGCGCGTTCTTTATTTGGGCTGTTGTGTGCACTGCAGAGGTACCTGGTCTTGGGGGCCAAGCCTGGACCCTGGCAGTACCACAGTGACGTGCTGACCGACCAGAGCCCAGAGGAGATCTGCGGCAACGCTGTGCGGGAGAAGTTACTGGAGTACCTGCCGCAGGAAGTACCATACAACATCTCTCAGGTAATAGGTGCCACAGTGGTCATTCTCGGTGCACAAACTGCCACCCCCTTCATTCCTCAACCCAGGCTGTAGTGCTGCCCCCTGAGCTGTCCGATCACAGCTTTAACATGGGGAGCAGCAGTAATGCTCCAGAAATGCTCTCTCTGGAAGTTTTCTGCTGCACAGTCCCTGCAGAGATTGTAAAGGTCAGATGTGAGGACTCACTACTGCAGACTGCCACTCTGGCTTGTCTTTTTCGAAACGATAGTTTGCAGTACGGCGGTAGACAAAAACGCATGCCTAAGGTATTACTTTGAACCTTAAGTTTTCCACTGTTAAGGCTATGTGAAAATTCTGAAAATATCAGAACTCAACGCTTTATATTGCATGCCTTTTTAAAAAGTTTGGAATTGCCATTTACAGTGTACTTAGCCCCAGAGCTCCTGACAGGAGAGGCAGGGGGTGATTGAGGGATGAGTACGACTTCTCGCTGACACCACTAGAAGCGTGCAGGAACTGTCAGGTGTCACTCTTTGCAGGAAAGCGAGGAGCCCCTTGGTGGACCAGTTCCACCCTGCTTCAGCGGGCACCCTGCCAGTTGTGTATCACCGCCAGGGCCCTCCTGGGCCCAGCTGCAATCTGTCCGTTTTTTATCGATCAATACCATTTTGGATTTGTGTCTTGTTTATTGCTGGTGATTTTTTTTTTTTGTTTGTTTTAATTATAGACTATTGAGATGTGGGAGGAAGGAGAGAGTGGGGAGCTAAAAATATATCTAAAGATGTATGTGAAGAAAGAAAGCCACATGGTGAGTGAGCAGCTGTACATGGGGCCTCCTTCAACAACTTTAGAAGCGTGGCTTCATTATAATTCACTGTGCGTCCCACTGTGGAGTATAGATAACCTACTGAAGGATGAATCAGAAGCATTTCTCATGTCTGTTATTAAATTTCCCATCAGGAGAGGGTCACAAAAAAGTAGATTGCGGTGAGGGAGAGGGAAGGAAGCAAGGAGGTATTTGTCACCTGTTGATTCAAATTATATAATGAGACCTGTTTGTTAAAAAAATGTTTTGCATAATCCAATGGCATGATGTTATGAGGGCTTTTGTCATCGCAGAATGTAGCATGAAAGAGCGTGCTTCTTGTTTTTTAGAAAAAAGGCTCAGGGAGTCTGTATATGGGAAAATACAGTCCCCACAGCTCAGCCCTGGCCACAAACTGTAAATCCAGTGTGATCATATTCTCTCTTGCACTCTGCTTACCATGAAAAATAGAGTGTTACTTACCGTAAATCCATCTGAGGCTTGATATTTCTCAGCTAACGTCCTTGCATTTGTTTCCTCATGAGTCGCTAAGGGTCCTTTGTTTCTCGCCTGGTTTCTAGAAAACACGATAAGCTGGATTTATCTGTATGTACACATACATATAGATCATTCTGGGGGAAGATCTTCAAGCACAATCACAAATATAATAAAGTATAAATATACAGAATTTTGTTACAGCCTTGAATTTCTACATTGTACCGGAAGAAGAAACATTATACATTGTAGAGAGACCTGTTTCTGTAAAAAACATTTTAGTGAATCCCATTAGAAAAGCATTTGAATCACCCCTGTGTTTCGGACAGATGTTACGAGGAGCTAAGTGAGCCATAATTAATCAAGGGCAGAGCAATAGTAGAAAAGCACAACGGAGTTAAGAGCCTGTCTACCACATGGATAGAAGTTGTGAGTGTCTACCTTTTCTTTGGACTATAGAAAATGCTGATTGGGCACAGAGGTCAGGTGATCAACAGGATTGCTCGGGAGGCAGCAGAAGACCTGAAGCACATCTTTCTGTGTGAAGTCAAGATGAGGATATCCATCAAAGTGAAGAAATAGGAGGCCCAGGAGACCAGTGTAAATGACTCTTTATTATTTAAAGAAGACTCTTAGAACGGTTTCCTCCTTCTCAGCCTATGTAGCACCACGGTGCCATCACTAAGACTTGCTGATTGTAATTATTAAAGGCACTCAAACAGTGGAGCTGTGCTCCAACACTGATGATTTGTTTCATCCTGGCTGCTAAAAACTAGAATGTAACTGTTTAAGGTGGCATAGCATTTTTCTGCCCTTTGTTTTGTTCGGGTGGTCCACCGTAATTATCATTACTTACGTTTTCGTTGGCTAACCAGAGCAGTTTTTGGGTGGGTGATGGGAGGAAATGGACTACCTGGAGAAAACCCCACACAACCATGGGCGTGCAGATGCAGACTCCTCAAAAACTGTCCAGTAATGATCCTGGGATCGGGGAGATACCGGGCAGCAGTTGTAGAAAGAACAGAGAAGACATGTAATTTGGACAGGCAACGTGCAAGAAATAGCAGGAACTAATGGGTGATGCAATGCACTGCTGCTATGGAAGTCCCAGCTTTAAGAGTCTGGGGGGGAGGGGGGTTATGGGGTGTCAGTGCTGTGAATGAGGGTGTGAGGGGTGGAGGGGAAGGCTCTGGAAGGTGGCTATCTGTCCTCCCACAGCCCTTGAAATCAGCCCTCGGGCGGCAGCGTCCCACTAACCTGGGAGTCTGCAGATAAATAAACTGGGACGCCCTCAGCCACGCGCTGGATGCGCGCCCGGCTGCCTCCCCTGACTCTCCGCGTGCTTGCAGTGGCTGATAAAACTGCTCGGGGCAGAGAACTCCATCGCCTCCCTAATGAGACAGAACCTGCCCTGGAAAATAGATCAGATATACAGAAGATCTGATGCAATTTGGAAACGTTTTTTTTTCTCTTAAGTTTTTAGCTGCTGTTCCAAGGACATCCTCGTGACAAATAACAGAGTTAAGCGCCTAAAGCTGTTCCATTCCAGGTTGATCACTTAAGAACAAAATTCCTAGCTTCTGAGATCGGTCAAAGGGCAGTTTCAATTGATTAATTGTAGAATTTAGAATGATTAACTTCTAAGCCTTTAACTTACAGATTTTGGTGATCCATACCAGAGCAGGTATGAACTTTCAAATATTCATTCATTAAATTCTTCTCTGAAAAATATGCAAACGTGCATCTATAAAACTCACAAAGGCCCTTTTCATTCCCGTCTTGTTAATATTTACTGGTTTGTAATATGTGGATTATTTTAAGACGTTAAATGCTAGGGTTCAGTTTTAGTGCGCAGTTTAAACCTCAGAAAGCGACTGAAAGGCTTTCAGCTTGCAGGTTTTGATCAGCTGTATCCAAACATAATTCTGCAAGAATGATGATGTTGTCGTCTTTGCAGGTAAACAGCCCAATAATGCTGATATACCGTATAATGTATTATGTGTAGAAGATTCCCTTTTGTGTTATTTGTTTTAATGCCTGGTTATTGATATTACGGCCTTTTCTGACAAACTGGACGAAATGGCAGGCTCTGAGGAAATGGGAAGAATGTTGCACGCTAGTGATAGGTGCCAATAATTCATCAGAAGCTCTTTTTTACCTTTTGTGATATCACTGATGTTGAAAAAGGTGTTAGGTTACGCTTTAGTGCAAACTTTCACAATTAGTGATCACTGCCTCATTAGAGAATCCAGCAAGCCCAGGCGTTTCAGAGCAGATCTCCATTGGCAGTAGGTTTGGATCAGCTTGCTTGATTTTTAAATGTTTGGACTTTTTCACTCATTTGTATTGCCTTAGCTCCCCTGTGCCCCTGAATTGGAAGAAGTGACGAGAAAATGAATCGTTGGATGAATTAATTAATTAAAAATCATTTTCTGCGCTGCACTGATAAGATGCCCCTTTGTTACTGAAGGCAGATGTAGAAGATGTCTCAAATGTTGTGTTACCCTGTTGTTGCTACAGACTGTTTAGACCTATCAAGGGCAATGTTTTTTAGTCAACTACATAAAGAACAAAACAGTTGGAGATAAAAAAAACATTCTGTTCTACACGGTGATGGTGAACACGGTTCCATGAACAAAGTATTTACGTTGTTTAATGTGGTGGTTATAATTTTCCAGTCACAAAAAAATACTACTGAAAAGAGTGCGTTTTTGACAGTGATTTATGAAACCACAAATGAAATGGTTGCTTTGCTGGTCTTGAATTTCTAAAAGGTTTGTGCATACATAAATAATGCGCATCAGCCTTGGCTTTTCAGATGACACAGTAATTATACAGGTTGTAAATATTCTCTAGGGGATATCGCCCATGTGCATATATGATATCGCTAACGCACATTGCATCTTAAGTCCTGTATATCATAAACCCTTATTCCCCCGGTATTTTTTTAATTATAAATGATTTATAATAACCCAAACTTATTACCCAATAACCCAAACAAAAATATTCTTGTTATTACAATATGGCATTTTTACGTCCTTATAAAATTACCCTAAGATTAACAGCTTTCGTGCATTACAGAACATTAAAATATTTCCACATTCTGAATGCAGTTTGTGTTTTGAAGTAATTTTTGACCACCTGTGCTCTGCAAATTACATGTTTAATACATTACAATAACCCCCCCCCCTCCACACACACTTTTGAAAAATTAAAGTTACATCTTACATTTGTAAAAAACTGGGCTAGTATTATGTGTATACATGGTTTGAACTCATCCTTTTGAAATGATTGAATGGACCAACTATACTTGAGTTTCACACGCCAAAGGGCCAAATTCACACAACATTAGTGCCAGCGTTTGATGTCGCTATGAATGCCTAGAATTTGTCCAAGAAGATTTTTTTATTTCCCTTGGGGAAAAAAAGATGGTTAATGTATTTACTCCTGCTACCTTTATATGTATATGTTTATATCACTTGTCGTACAGCGCCTGTAAATAAACAGTGACGAGGAAATTGTTATCAGATGTTTATTAAATAGTTCTGTTGTACAGTCATTTAAATTGCACTGTCATGGCTCACACTTTGCCCATCTGTTCTCACTGAGCTGCTGGCATGGGCGTGCCCTCTTCTGAAGCGTTTGAGAAGAGGCGACATAACCCTTACCATTACTAAAGCTCAGTAATGGTAACGGTTTCGTCACCTCCCCCGGGAGAGCGCAGGGCCTGTTCCGTTCCCCCTCATCCAGTGCATTTGTCCAGAAGGAGGATGAAACCCTGGATAGTACATCATCTATACTGTAGTGTCTCTATAACGAACTTACAGTATATGATGATATCCTGTCCAGAGTACAAGCCTGTTCAGAAAATCACCCAGACGTCACGGTCCATTCTCAGCCTGAACATGAAAAAAAAAAATGGTATTGAATTCAATTACTTGCATAGGTTTTTCTCTCAATACTCTTTACCACTTAAAAAATGTCATTTCTAAAATTGGTTTTGTGACATACGTAGGCTGTTTTTCAGTCTAAGATTTTCATTTCTAGGTGTGACATCTCTTACACTTAGTAGTGTATTGAAATATACAAGCAAGCTTCAATAAAGAAGTGATACGCTGTTTATATTTGTTTTTCTGCCTCTCAGTTTGGTGGGAAGTTACATTATGCTGTACATGTAAAAATCATTGGTGCTGAAGTGTCCAAAAATACCCATGGAAATTAAAATAAGTCTAATTTGGGATTAATTTAAAACTTGAACATGTCTCCCATCACGTTTATGATTGTACCCCCTGCGGTTTGAGTGCACGATGCAAAATGGTCTCTTTTGCATTATTCCAAATAAAAGACTTCTTTGCCGTTGCTTATAGTAAAAGCTGAGGTTTTTTTCCAAGAATGAGGAAGTGAAACTATTGTAAGCGAAGCAAATGCCCTTTTCATTTAAAAACAGCTTAATAAGCTAATAAAAGATACACTCGTACTGAAATTCATATAGAACTTATTAAAGTGTTTTTTTGAGAGTTTACATTATGCAGTGCAGTAAAACCACAACTTACTAGTTTGTCTTACGGTACGTAGGGTGATTAATTAAATTAATTATTTTAATTCTGTGCAGATACTGTAAAGCTAGTTTAGTTAAACTATCAAAGTTTTCCTCCATTATTTTTATTAAAGCCCGTTTATCCATATTCTGTGTAGATTTCATTTTTTTAAAAAAACTTAAAAACATTATATATTGAGGAATAACAAATAAAGCCCTTATCAGCTGTGGAAGTTATATTGACTAATTTAAGTGCTCACCTTTGCTTCTGTAGTCTCCTTTATTCTGCAAGGAAAGTGCTAATTAATGGCTTGATTGCCCCTTTTATTATGTGTTGTGTCTTCATGCTGTTTGCAGTCCCTTGTCAGATTTCAGCCACCTCCCAGGCTCTTATAACATTGCTGTCTCATTTGCATATTCTGATGATGTCACTCCTTCGGGTTTCCTTATCTGCCTGCTGCCTGGTCTTGACCAATGAGATCCCCTTCCAATATCGGGGCCAAACAAGTTATGGAACATCACGTTTCATGCCTTTTGCCTCTTGTCTCCCTGTCCCTCGTTTTACCCATCTTTCTTTAACTCCACTTTTGCACTGAGGGCGCAATGCCAACTAACAAGCCTGCAAGGGCAATAAATCCAGTATTTAGGAAATGTTAATTGTGATCCAAAACAGTGTTGATACATGAAGTATCATTGGTATATAGTGCACCACAGGGGCCATAACGCTGTCCCAGAATGAATGCAGTACACCAGCCCCCCTCATACGCATTTAAAGTCCAGTACTCTCATAGACTCTCATTCTTTTTCCCTTAACTATTCTATATTCTAGCCAAATGAAAGTCCACAGGGGTTGAAAGCAAACATGAAAAAAATAGTTTGGGCAGATTTAGCTTTAAAAGAAGACGCCACTTAGTATGTATAAAAAGAAATTTGTATTGTAGAGACGTCCCCACATCATTCCTGTCTATGTGGGAAGTTCTTCTCAAAATAGCAATATGTACCCATACGCACTGCCAAAGGGAAGTTTAATTCAGCCTGACTGTCAGAGCAAACTGCAATGAGCGTGATGTTCAACTTTCTGAATGTTTTTTAAATGCAAAGTCATTGGAATGAAAATGACACTGTTCTAACAGCTTTTAAAGATGCTCTTATAATAATGCTGTGAGAGCTTTTGGAAAACAGTCCTGAAAAAAAGCAAAATGTACTGTTTGTGGTACCAATGCATCTCTAGAACTACATAGCATAGGATATGGTTTGCAAAATCATCAGACTTCACACATTTCAGGCTTCAAGACAGTGTTGCACCACTGTAAAATATGTTTTCTTATTTAAAATCCAGAGATGTAAGAAAATAGGGAAGTTCCTCTGGTATGATCAGTGCAGGGAAAGTTAGTCATACTGGTGCTTTTTTAAGTTCACCAGAAAACAACCTTATAGGCCTCTCTGTATGTCTCACTCAAGGTTTTTACACAATTCAGAACATCCCTCGGATTGTTGTAGAAAACATATCAAACACAATGCTCCACAGCCGAAACGTTGTGTTTTCTTTCTTCTCCTTTCAGCAGGATATAAACCTATTGTTCCTTTGCAGCCTATGCATGCTGACGCAGCTCCCCACCTGAAAATATACAAATGCCTTCTTCCTGCTAAATCCCCTCAATAAACAAAATAAGATGAAATGAAAGTTCCATTAGGCCTTCCTATTCTCAATACATTTTCCAGGAGAAAGAATAGACTTAAGAAATGTTGGCATATATCCAGGTCTAAACATTCCTTTTCAAGGTGCTCTCCAGTATCTCCAGATTAAAAAGCCAAACCAACACATTAAAAGCTGTCAGAATTTATGAATGCAAACTGTGCAGAATATGTAGTCCAGTTTTTTTTCTGTATTGTACCACATTAAAGGGACGTATGCTTCTAATAAAGACATTGATGTTCAAGTTTCAATTACAGCCAGCACTAACCTAGATACTATTTAAAAAAAAAGTTTTGCAAATCATAGTGGAAATTTCTGTGAGTTGCAGTAGAAATTAACAACTAGTTTCTTATGGCCTGAACCGGTATTTATTAACATGAACTGTTTCATCAGAATAATTGAGATGACAAAAGGAACAGGTTAAGTATTGAATAAATGGACTGGAAATGTTAAGTAGATCCATTACAATAACATCACATAGAAAACCTACTTACAATTCAATAAACTATAAAGCATGCACTGTAAATTGAATAAAATGTGTGCTTGTACTAATCTATGTCATGCTTCTTTTTTCGTTTTGCAATATATAAATGTCATAGAAATTGGATCTATTGCGTCATATTGAAGTTCTCAGAATCCCAGAATATTGTAATACCAGATAAGCGAATAAATAAATGCGTGTGCTGCTTTATGTTACCTGAGGTCACATAGTTAGTTAATAGGAGAAAAAAACCGGGCGGTGCGTGACAAACTGGACACCGATTCTTGGTTACCTTGGAAACCGCCTCTGCTGCCAGGGTGGGTCCCGAACCGATGCCGTGTGCTCGGGTCGGGCCGCCTGATAAGGCGAAGCCGTCCGGCGTATCAGTGAAAACCCGGTGTGTTGTCTCCGCTCGGCTTGGTTTATTATCAGCTTCAAAAATAAACGTCGAGTTCTGCGGAAAAAAAATACAAGCCATCTCTGATAAACTTAATTCCAGAGTTTTCTGCAGGCGAGAAAAGATAAATAAAAATATGTAATTTCCTTGAAAACCCGTGTTGACACTACGAACTTATCATAATGTGTTGCTGTAAACGCACACAAATATGTTTGTTTATTTTTAAAAAACGTGACAAAGCTCAAGTGAAAGGTTTTTCAAAATACAGATCAATCATGCATAGATTACTGTTTGCAGGTCTGAACATATACTGTATTACATTTTGTGAATTTAAAGTGAATTGCACAACTGAATGAAGACGTTTCAAGTCCTTGATGTGTCAATCTTTTGCTTTCTTTAAATGTTTGACTTGAGTCTTATTTTGAATTAAGCTTTCTGGAAAGATATATATAAATATATTTGAGCAGTGTTGTCTTTTTTTAAGTGTGAATTCATAAAGAACAATATTACCAACTGGCACAGACATGTATTTCCTTGGCAGGCCGCATTACCTGAGCAAATGGTAACTACAACAAGATCTGTAGGCCGTGGGTTAATAGAAATTAGAGTTATGCTCCTTTTTAAAGTCAATTTAGAGACTTGTCAGGGTGGAGGGAAAACCACAGCATTCTACAGAAATCCCCTTTCCTGCACCCGGATTCTAGAAGGTTCCTCTTTAAACATGTCTTTTCAGAGCAAGAGGCTCCTCTCCACTCTGACCGGCTTCCTGTAACTCCCTGCCCTCTGTTTCCAGAGCAAAATGTCCTGCTCTTTAGTTATTCGGCCTCTTCACACGTGAGTGAAATGGTGCTGCCCCCACTAACGGGCCTCTGGAAATCTGCATCTGGCAGGGAGCAGGTCAGTATCCACTCAACGTGTGATGGGCACCATCAGGGGCTGGAAGCTGTTGGTCTTTTATTTTCCAACAGCATAGAATCAGACGTTTGTTGCTTTCAAGGCTTTTAACACCCGCGGTCATCCGCAGAGTCTTGGTATCATCTCTGGCTGTTTTGTAGATGGTGTAAAGCGCTTGGTGTCTCTACACTCATCAGGCAGGAACCCTGTGGCCCGACGACACTGATAGCTCACATTTAAAAAGCCCTCTGGTTTTTCGAATAAAACCCTGCCAAGATATTTGCTAACACGACAAAAGAAATGAGTGAAAATAAGCACAAGGTCTGCCTTGCGGTTTCCTCCCTCCGAGAGGCCAGTACCCCGGCATGGTTTAGTGAATCACATCTATTCTGGATGGCCATACCTTGTTAAAAAACTGAAAACAATTCCTGGGATTGTGCACTTCACTGGAACAGACCTCCCAGTGGCCTGCTGGCATCGATTGCCTTACCAGCGCTAGGATGCTGTGGAGACCCCTGTCTCCATTACACCCTCAGACTGCAGACAGTTAATTCACTGCCTATGCACTCCATTTGCACGCTGTTACCTACTGTCTAGCCAACATGTGAACTCAGTCCATAAAGAGACGGGGCCTGTTGGCTTCCTGTAGTAATGGCAGGACAACTGCTCAGGTGATTAACGCCTGCGAGCTGTGTTTTGAAGTGAGAAGAGAGCTGCGTCTCTGATGTGCTTCCGAAGTCAAAGCCCTGATCCCAAACTGTCAGGGACTGGAAGAGAGATCAAAGGCAGCCCTAAGTGTTTTTTTTTTCAACCCCTTTTTTGGAAAAGGTAGTAGGATTCTCATATCCCTCCAGCCAGCACCTAGAGCAGAAAGTCTCAAAGCGCAGAGACTCTCTGGAAGGAATCTCAAGGCCATGTTCCTGCACGAGGAGAGACACTTTTCTGATTTCCCCCTTCTCCTCACCCCTCAGACGAAGAGCTGTGCCTCCAGTCCCTCAGGTATGCTTATTTACTTACCGTTTCTGTTGTCAACAGGAAAGCAGAAGTCATATTTTATGACTCAGAGGGTCTATCCGGCCTTCCTACCTGTTTGACCTTAACATTGAGCAGATATGCTAAAGGAAATGGAGTGGTTGATGCTACCAGGGTAGGCAAGCATGGTTATGGCATGTTTCTAGTTGTCATAAAGGAAAAGGGACGGTATTACTCGTTCGTTTTTAATTCCCTCATATTTACCCCCCGCCGGGACGCAGGCTGGGCCGGAGCCGCTCTGAGACGCCCGGGTCGAGATGAGACGCAGGCTGAGCCGCGCGCCCCGCAGATCGAGGTCTCGCTGCAGGACCAGGAGCTCTGGGCGAAATTCAGCAGCCGGGGGACAGAGATGATCATAACCAAATCTGGGAGGTGGGCCTTGAAAAGATAAAACCTCCGGCAAATCCGCAAACGTAGTCGGTAACAGCAAGCGGCCGCTTTCTTTGTTTGTCTCACGTTGGGTGTTAAATATTTGTCGCCGTGTTGTTAAACGACCAATATGTGAGTCTATCAGCTCAAAGCTCAAATCTGCATCGCACAACGGGACTTCCAGGTTAACCGTATTTATGATCTTCAAATAAGCGCATGCAGAGGATCATGAAAAGACAGACTGCAGCAGCTTTTCGGTGTGGAGAGAACTGCGCTGCCCGACCCAAGTTTTCTTGCATTAAATTGTGTCCCATAAAGTTGCAAAGCGGTCAATTACGGAACCAGCGTGGCAATGTGAGAATCAGAGAGAATCTCAGACATTCTTTGTATAGAGGTACATTGCGACCTCAAATCTACATTTTAATCTACCTTTTTAGATTTTAAGTCCGGTGATTTAAAAATCCGTTTTAAAGAGACTTTATATGCATACTATAGACACACTTTTAAAGCGCTTTTTAATATTGTTTTGCTCAGGAGCAAAACAACATCAACAATCGCTGAAATAATAAGGGAAGATATAAACATCCATTATTCACACTAAACAAGTGCATTAGTCTGTGGTTCTGTTAATTTATGTCAGCCTTACAAGGTACAGTAAACATTCGCTCCATCCTGTAATATTTAAATAAAGTTATTTTATTACAAAAACATGCAAAACAAATACTTTCCGTGTCACTTCGGGCTTATCATTAAACTTATAATACATACAATTAGATCAAATTGTTCGTATAAACGTATTTAACAAGACAGTGCAGTGGAAGTGAATATATTTTCCTCAACATTTTCTAGAAATTTCTGCCAGCAGCAGTTTTTTCCTTATTAATTGTACAACAGAAATTGTATGTCCTTCCAAATATTGAAGGCATTGATTATGTTTAAAAGAGACTGTTACAGTATGTTTACCTTCATAACGGCATTACTGTACTTTAAAAATTAAGTTAAAAGCTGCTAGCATAATTAGTTTGAGATACTGTTCAAATGGATACACTAAACTTCAAGTTATGCGGAACTGCGATCGTATATATATATAAGAAATTAAAAAAATTTAACTGAGCTACTCAGACTGGTGAAGCTTGTCTGTAGATATTTCTACATCTACAGACCAACTCATGATCTACAGACAAGCTCCTGAATCGGCTCTGAACACATCCCCTTACTTAGGACTGCCTCTCAGGAGCTCATGAGCATCACACCTCAAGGTGACCCAGAAAAGGTGCAACTCTGGGCGTGAAATCTGAGAATATAGTCACCAGCAGGCACTGTGTTATGTTGCGCGCCCTGTGGTGGACTGGTGTACCCTGCCTCGTGTGCACTGCTCGCTGGGACAGGCTCCAGCCCCCCCTCACCCCTGAGCGGGAAGAAGCAGTTAGAAAGGGGGTGAACAGATGCTGGGATATATCTCCATTTCCCTATTTACACAGAGGTGGAGGGGCTGTTGCTCGAAGGCCGGATACCTCGCCCGTGGCGTGATCTGTGAAATCTGTAAAGCGCCGTGCGGTCTGTCTTTTCAGGCGGATGTTCCCCCCTTGTAAAGTCAGCGTTACAGGCCTGAACCCCAAAGCCAAGTATCTGCTGATGATGGACATGGTGCCCTTCGACAACAACAAGTACAAGGTACTGTAACCCCGAGCCCAGTCCTGGAGCGCCCCCCCACCCCCGTTTCCTCTTCTCCCCTGTGACGTCTCTGTCCCCCCCCCGCAGTGGAACAGGGACAGATGGGAGCCCAGCGGGCTGGCAGACCCCCACCTGCCCAACCGCTTCTTCATCCACCCCGAATCGCCTGCGCTGGGGGAGAAATGGATGCAGTACCCCATCTCCTTCCACAAGCTCAAGCTCACCAACAACACCCTGAACTCCAGCGGCCTGGTAAGACCCTGTCTTGTAGCCTACTGGTCTAGGTGCGTGACTAGCAACTGGCAGGTTGTGTGTTCGAATCCAGCTGGTGCTGGACCTTTCAGTTTGGTGAGCTAATGGCTCTGTGGCTAAGGATCTGCGCCTGTGACTGGAAGGTTGCCGGTTCAAATCCTGCGGCCGGCAGAGGAATCCTACTCCATTGGGCCCCTGAGCAAGGCCCTTAACCCCAACTGCTCCAGGGGCGCCGTACAATGGCAGACCCTGCGCTCTGACCCCAGGCTTCTCTCCCTGTCTGTGCGTCTGTGTCTCCTTGGAGAAAAGCTGGGGTATGCGAAAAGACGAATTCCTAATGCAAGAAATTGTATAGGGCTAATAAAGAAACATTATAAAAAAAAAAAAAAAAGGTAAGACCCTGCGGCTCGGCCTGCGGTGTGGCTCCGGGTGCGGGGGGGTGGGGGCTGGGGGGTGCAGGAGGGTGCTGCCTTCTCTGGCCGGAGGGGAACCTCGTCTTCGCAATCGGGCCGGAAGTAGATGAAACCAGGAGCTGAGCTTTGACACCATGAACAAAGCACACAGTGTGGTCCTGAGCTCCCATTTAATAAGCAACCAAACAGTGAACTCTACTGGTGTTTAAGTGAGGCCTTCAGGCCACCGAGTGACCAGCAGGTGACAAAAAACACACCGTGTGCTGACTTTCTGTATAGAAGACTACCTGTCTAATGTCTCCGAGCTCGAGCAGTGATTCAAGAAGCTTATCACAGAGTCTCACTGGGAAGGGTATATTGCACTATATCTACACTGGCCCGAGAAATAGCAGTAACGCTTTTGAATTAAAGAGCGGCTCACATATTGAGGGGCAAATGAATGTGTTTTGCATCATTTAGAAAGTAACTGCACAAGTAGGTGTAGGCAGACAGACTGGGGGCGGTACTGTGGTTAGCACTGCTGCTTTGCAGCTGTGGGGCTGTGGGGCTCCAGGTTCAATTCCAGACCTGGAATTGCTGTGTGGAGTTTGCATGTTCTTCTCTGGTTTGTGTGGGTTTCCTCCAGGTGCTACGGTTTTCTCCCACAGTCCAAAGACATGCTGGTAGACTCATTAGCCTCTGCGAAAACTGCACCCGTTGTGAGTGTGTGTGTCTGTGTGTGCCTCGCTGTGGACCGGAGTCCTGTCCAGGGAGTATCCTGTCTTGTTGTCTGGGATAGGCTCCAGCTCGCCCTTGACCCTTTACTGGATAAAACACTTCGAAAATGGATGGATGGCTAGACAAACAGCACACTGAACCGGCAGGGTCTGGTAGCTTGTGTGTGAGCCATTCCAACTCCTCCTGATGAAGTCGCTGCAAAAGGCAGACGTCTCAATGACTCTGCGCACGGCATCAAGCAAAACTTAGACCAGTCCCTCGAGCCGTCTCACAGCCGATTTCCCCGTTGAGCTTTCGCAAGATATTCCCGTCGATCACACAGCGCAGCGGGCCGTGAGTCAGCCCCTGGCGGGCCAGGAAGGATGAAGACTGGGTCACCACGCAGGTCGGCTGTGAGGCACGCCTGTGTCCCCCCCTCACGCGAACTGCTTACACCGCGTCTGCCAGGAAAACGCTCAAGCGAGCTCGACACCCCCCCAGCAGTGAGTCAGGCGTGATGCCGTTTACACGGCTAAAGCAAGGCGCACACTGCACAGATGAGGCGGTTTTTCCACGGCGCCGAGTTATTAAAAAGTATGAGATGGAATATGAAAGCATTAGCTCGAATGCCCTCTGTGAAAGGTGTTCTAACGAGAGGCTGTGCTGGTGTCTGTGTTCCAGGTGGTGCTGCACTCCATGCACAAATACCTGCCGCGCCTACACGTCGTCCAGGCGGCTGACGTCTGCAGCCAGCGCTGGGGGACTTATTTACACTTCGCGTTCCCTGACGCTGCTTTTATCGCGGTGACCGCCTACCAGAACGCAGAGGTACGGTTCATGCACGGTCGCTCTGGCCCTTCGGAAGAAGGTGCTTCCGGAAACCTGACTTTCTTTAAGGGCTTTAAACGTTTCTGTGTTTTTTAAAGATTGTTTCATGAGAAGTTACATCTAAACACAAAATGTCGCATGCCACCTCGAAAGTAATTGATTTCAATGGATAAGGACGGAATTACTCTTTAGAGTCATATTACACTAGCAGTGACATTTTTCAAGTGTGCATCTCCACTGCCTCAACGTTCCTCTGCGAAGGCAGAAAAAGAAAGTCGTGTGCTTTTTCATTTTAACCTATGGCACTGCTCATGTGCATGAATCTGAATGGGAAGCACGACATTAGAGTGTAGTAAAAATATAAAATATTTTTTTAATACCATAGGATAACAAGATACCCCGAACGAACCAAAAACGATTTTTAGCGAGTGATTTGCTAGTAAATGCTTCCCCCTAGCGGTTTGCTTTTAGCTGGATATGGAATCGGTGATGTGTGCAGACGCAGATCTTTTTTGACAAGCCTAATCACCGTGCCTTCCGATTCTTTTGCAGATAACAAAGCTCAAGATAGACAACAACCCTTTTGCCAAAGGCTTTCGTGATTATGGCTTGAACAGCAAAAGGTAGGAGCAAAAGAATGGGACTCCCTTCCCGTTTTTTATTTTAACTGGACAGAGCTGCTGAAACCACTGCACGGTGCTGGTACAGGCAGAACTGAGGTGCGGTGGATGCCCTTTGACCTAACCCAACATATAACATTTAACATATAACAAGCCTGATCTGCCTCTTAACCCTGGACACCCAGACTGTGCTCCAGTGGGACCATGTACCCACACAGGCCGAATCCTGGACCGACAGTGCATCGATGTCATTGCAGGCAACGTGACCAGAGAGTCCAGAGTTCCTGCAAACGGCCGCCAGAAAATCCAGGAGAACAATCCGGGAGCGTTAATGGTAACTAACAACCCACTACTACGACCGTCGCATATCGCTGCCCTGACGTCTGTCTTCCATCCAGTGCCTGATCTGTGAATGCCAAGGCAGGTACGACCCTGCCTTTAAAACGGTCATGGACAAATGACTCAGTTTCCACAGGAGCTGGCCACGTAGGAGAAATTAGACTTCGTATGCTGGCGTACTCTGCAAACACTGGGGCCCCCGAGCCTTAGACCGAAATAGTAGCCTGTTTCAGCAATGTGGTTTCTTTGTAGATCATTCCTCGCTTTATTTGGGCCACGCTAAATGGCTGTTTTTTTAGAATCCAAGACCGGAGACACGGATGACGCAGACTTCGCAGTCTCCAGCACAGAAGAGCCCCACACCGCGGAGCGTAGGGCAGGCAGCCCGGACTCAAACCCCTTCATTTCCGCTTTCATGAGGAGACACGAACGTGGTGCGTGCGGCGTGGAGGAGTGGACCGAGGGCCACAGGGGGCCCCTGCTCAACAGCCAAGACGCCCTGGATACCACATGTGGTCTCAGGTACAAGTGAGCAGCTCATCCGAGATTCTTAACGTTCAGAGCCAGACAGCGACAGCAAGAGGCCTAGATCGTGCCTTTTCACAGCGGAGCTGCTGGGAGTCTCAGTGTTTGCAAAAGACTTGACTTATTTCAATGCTGTAAGATAATAATAATAGCTTACACTTATATAGTGCTTTTCTGGACACTCCACTCAATTTATACAGTAGATGGGATTCACAGCGGTTGTAAGAGATCACACATTCAGAGTACCTCAGAGCAGGAGAGCCTACCTTCCGTCTCGCCCTCCTTCTTCCAGCTCCTGCCACTACCCAGCCAGCGCCTCTCTCCAGCCCCCCGGCCCCGTCCCGCCGTCCTCCGACCAGCGCTTCCCACAAGGCTGGGGGGACAGCCGGGCCCCGGGGGCCCAGCCCTCGACCAGTGGCGGCGCGCCCGGGGGCCTCCCCCTCCCCCTGCCCCCCAGGGTCAGCAGAGTCCGCCTCCCCGAGAGCCTGGAGACCGCCGGGCCCCTGACCTCCGACCCCAGCGGGCCTCGGCCCCTGGCGGACATCCTGAACAGGATCCGAGACAAACCCGAGGCCGCGCAGGGGAGCCCGGGCGTGTGGCATGGCCCCGGACGGGGCAGGGGCTACTCTTTCCACCCCGGGGGCAGTAGTGCTGGATACCTGAGCAGCTTGACAACTGGGGCTTCCGTCGGCAACAGCCTCCTGGACGTCAGAGCTAACCCAGGAAATGCCCCCTCCCTCGAGTGCCCCTACAGAGCACCCGTGATGGACTTCTATTCCAATCTGTATGGAGTCAAATAAGGTAGTAGGGGCACATCTTACTCGAGAAAGACTCCAAAGCTCCAGCCACAGCGCTAGTTTCGTCTAGGCAGAGAGACCATGCATAGACTTCCTTCCTTTTGTAATTGTCTGTGACGTGCGGCTGATGACCAGTGGGTCATATCACAGGACACGGTTTGGATCGACAGCTGCTTAAGAGCATCATCCAGTTTGGATGATACAAGTCCTGTGAAAAGCTTTGGAGAGATGAAGTATATGAAGCCACAGCTGCTAAAAACAGTCATGTCAGAGGGGAGCTATTTGAACAATGAAAACCCCAACATCCTGTATTGAGATTGTCGTGAAATAAACACTAATGCATGTTGAAATTAAAAACCATAAAGAAACAGAACTGGATGCCATCGACTCATCTCAGCTCTAAAGGCAATCAAACGCTCTTGCCTACCTGCTATATTTGTGAAGTGGCCAGGCTGTCCAGTCCAATCGTTTTACTACTGCCAGCTGTGAATTTATGTCATTTTCAAGCTTTTTTTCTTGTGTGTCCAGGTTCTAAATTAAAACAAGTATTGTCTGAAGTCCAACAGTTTTACTGTGTTTGCACAACTGTACATTTAACATGGAAAGTCTGCTCTATTGTAAACTGAAACCCCAGTTCATGATGCCCTGTATGAGGGAAAAGAGCAGGTGTGTAGATGAATTAACAAGGCATTCCAAGTACAAACCCAGATTTAAGTCTAAAACAGATAAAACCCCCCTGGGATTAGCCTTAATTTTAGGTAGACCAAATCACATAAAAAATGTACCAGGCTTTCACCAGTGTGCAGTATAAAATAAGCCAAAGAATAACACACATCAAGCTAAGGGCCAAAACAAGAGGTAGATGTGCCTGGACTGCATGCATTGTAGGAGTCTTGAACCCAGTTTCCCGAAGGCTTTATGTCTTCTGGGTTTTGTTCCACCCAAACTTAGTTGGTCTAATTATTTAAATAGCTGCACAATTATAAAGCTCAGAATGAGATTCTGAGCATTTTTATACAGTAAGTTGCTGTTCCTTTAAAGTGAATGTTTTGAGCAAAAAAACACGTAAAAAAAAAACACAAAACATACCGATACCTGTATAGCTTAGAAAAAACAATCAGGCTAATTGTTTTAATTTACTACTTAATTTACAAAAGCAGAAGACACATGGCCGTGTAGGAACAGAGTCAGACACCTGGGCGGTGTGGAATTTCCTTAAATTTCCTTTTTAAGGAAGAATGTCCCTGAATTCTTTGAAGATGAATGTCTTAACAAACACATAAAAACCCCGTGGTGGAAGGGACTCTCTTGAACACAATGCTCAAAGAAAGAAAAAGGCAGATTCTGGACAGAACGCCAGGCCCTCACAGGGCACACAGACAGAAACATGCACCCACTCACATCAGGGCCAGTTATCCCACAATCCAATTATCCTACCCGTATGTCTTTGGACTGTGGGAGGAAACCCAGAGAGAACATACAAACTCCACGCAGACAGCACCCCAGGAACTGAATCCAGCGCCGTGGGGGCAGTGATGGTAACCACAGTGCCACCTGCCACGCGTTGCCAACAAAAGTAAAAGCAAGAAAGTATATTCTTTTGCAACAGCCACCTCGTTTCTTTTAATTAGGACTTAAGAAGGTGAAGAATCCAAATCAGAAAATAAAACAACCTATCCTATATCAGATTGAAAGACGACATCTTAAAACACAGTTTTCAAAGCCTCTTCCCAATGTTCTGTAATATACCCACCGGATTCTGAATTTCAACAGCGGAGAGACAATGAGAGAACGAGGGGATTGTAGACAGACCTCATCCCTGCTCACACTGTCGGAGTTCTACTCAGTCCGACTGAGCAAATGCTCGGTGAGAACCGGAGCAGTCCTGCTCCACAAACCACTACGAATGACGTTTTTTTTTAAAAAAAACAAATACTAATATGTGGGGAGCATTCTTCTGCAAGAACCAGGTGGAGATTCAGAATGAAGTGACATAAGTTTTATTACATTTACGTAACATTCCAATATGCCGGACTACAAATGAGTTACAACAGGCACGTGCAAAAAAATAAAAAAATCAACATGCAGATCATGATGGTTGGAGCACGTAACAGTCGTCTTCAATATGTTCACTTGATTGACATTAACTTCAGTACTTAAGCAGACAGATCTCATTTAGATGCTTGACAGATATTATACATATTAGAAATAAAAAATAACCAATAGCCTTTACCCACATTTTCAGTTTCAGCTCTTTAACCCATAATATGCCACCCAAACATAGAGGCTTACATTTACAAAACATGTAATTACAAATTCACATGTTCATTTATGAGCAGAGCATCTCCCAATCTCTTTATGAATCCAACACTAATGGCAGCATGGCACCTGATGCATTTCACCACTGCCTTGGATGTGTTTTGGCATTAACGAGTTACGGAGCCAATCAATAACAAAATACAGCATCAAAGTCAGAATTCAAAAGCAAAGTTAACCCAGTGGTGCCCAACTCTAGTACTGCAGAGCAAAAAGCAGCCCAGCAACAGGTGTTGGCATGCAGATGCTTCAGTTAAGCCAAAAATGTGTTCATTCGGGAATGAAAACCTGCAGACATTAGTGGCACCCCCGAGTTAACTGAACCAAGGGAACACCAGCAGCAAATCACGCAAATTCTGACGGCAGTCTGGTATTATGTTATTTTAAAAACATTTCACATTGAGGAGAACAAAAAAAAAGTTTTCAACAGCTTCAGTTTCTTGCAAAACGAAATCAAGCCATAGCAAAAAAAAAAAGATTTCTTGATTGGCTGCACAAAACTTCAGTTTTCCAAGATGTAACAATTTAGAGAACAAAATACATCAACTAAAAAAACAAAACCCTCAAGCTCAAGCATTCGATAGATAAAGGCACACTATTTCCTTTAAACCAAGTCATCTTGAGGGAGAAACACAGCACCTCGTCTGCTCATAGCCCTCGGTTGTCTCACATATAAAGCTAAGGAATCAGCCGTCTGTTCGGAAAATTATTTTAAATGGGGAAAGGGCCCCTGAGGACACTGTGTACACTCAGGCTGCTTCAGTTTGGCTGACAGGTTACAGAAAGGTGAAGTAACGTTTGTGACTCGCTGCCCCCTCAGCAGTCCCCCACATCTAAACATGAGTTTGTCCGTTTCTTTCCTCTCAGAAACTTACAGCCAGGTCAAAGCTTTTCACAGGCTATCCTCACCTGAGGTCCACGTTCACCAAGAAGGTACAGGAGAGTCCACATGTTGGAGCAGCGCAGTTGAACAGGAAGAGGTATCTCGAAAACTCAGTCACTAGATTCTGACATTGTGAAAACAGTACGTTCACAGCACTTAAGACAGGAGACTAAACAAAAAAAAAAGTAAAAGAATACACACCACACATGGTCATGGATGGAGCAGAAAGTGACTAACACTACTATACAGTATATATTACAGTCAAGTGGAAATGACTCCAATGGTAAAGAAATGGTCTGAAAGCAGTGTACGTCATCGAAAGAAAAAAAACCCATCAGGGCTGATTTCAGCTGCTTCTCCTGGGATGGGATTTTATTTCAAGCCGATGTGAAACCTCAGCCAGGAAGAGTCCTGCCACATGGTCAGGCAAGGCTCAGACCGCACTCGACCCGGCCAGTCTCTAGCATCTGCTGGGCAGCTCGGATAGAGACTCCGTGACCATCTCAAAAGTGAAACTAACTCTAGGCGCTTAGTGGTTTGGGCTTTCCAGTGGTTGAAGTAGAAACATAAAAAAATAAAACTTTTTAAAAATATAAAACGTCTGACAGCAATATAACAAGACATCCTGTAGCCTACAATGTCACAATATGACAGGTGAATCCATAAAAACAAAGAGAAATACGACAACAGACATTTACAGATGTATATACTATATGGCAATCCCACAAGATATATGATAAGATTGGTTTGATTGATTATATGAAACAATCTGCTGATACCTTTGTGGCTGATAAATCACAGTACGAAAGCTGGACTAACAAACTATCAGTACTTTAATCTGACTAGCATTATTCACAGGCTCAGGCGCAACATGAGAAAAACCGTAAAACAAGAAACGTAACGAAATGAACTCTTTTTTCAAATACTTCAAAGAAGCGTCTATTATACCATTTATGTAAGTGGAAAAAAGCTGTAAACTACATCTTATTAATAATATTTAAACAGTTAAGTAGAAAGATACACTCCTTTAAATTGTTAAAGCTTAGATGTTGTATACAGTAAGTTCTAGTACTTCAATCTGATTAGCTGTTCTGTATTAGTATAAAGAATGTGGAGAGCCTGACAGGATTCTGTCTCGAGCTCCGTTTAAGGCCTTTTGATTTTTCCTTATATGGCTTTACATGTTAATTTATGTACAGATGTAGACAAGCACACAAAAATACACACGGAGCTGCTTTTTGAATACCTGCATGCCAAGAAGTTTTGATTAAATTTATGGTGGTGTGGCTGAGGTTTAGAATTCAGACCTGCCTTCCTCTGGTGCCTGATGGTTCCCCGTTTTGAAAGTCTTTACTTAAACACTTAATATGCAAAGCCACCACGTACTTCAGGCCTATTAAATAATCGAATCCAACCGATTCCTGTTCTCTGCCATAGCAATGAATTGTTAGTTCCCGATTTAGTAATGGGTCCTAAGAGCCTTTAAAGAAAACATTCTTATAGTAAGATTCCTGTTTGTGGAAGAGACTATACTGGCAATAAATAACCAATTATAAACTTAACAATGCTTCATTAAAGCAAAAAATATTACAATCATGGTTTACTGCATGCTTACTAACCAAGAAGGCTACAATTGTATGAATGCACTGCAACAGTGAAAAATGAAAGGTCTTTCATTTTAACAAGACTGAATATGTTAGTCTGGCATGCGTGTGACTGCTTTTGTGAACATTGGGTCTGTTAAAGAGAATTAAGAACAGTGGTGGCAGAAATGGATTAAATAATTCCATACTTTCAAAACATAAATGTACTTAACAAATAAAAACATTCTAAAAGTAACGTGCGACAGAAAATGCAGATCATCTTTGGGCCATCAGCCCGATAAAATTCTTCGCCACCCCTCCACATTTTGGACTACCTCTCAGTAGGCATAAATCCCTGCTTCCGCTTATATCCCTTCACTAAGATCAAAATCCAAATCCATCGAAGAATCTCCGGATTGTTCTACGCCCACTCTGAGTCTGCTGGCATCCAATAATCTTTGATGTTGTTCATCAGTGAGAGATGTGGCTCGAGAACAATAACTGCTACTATCAGTACTTCCACAGGAATATGGCACCAATAAGCTGCCTGAGTACAGTGATTAGAATGACTGTTCGTTACTAATGAGTGCAGGCTGTCAGAAATGAAGAAAATGCCGGCTACCTACTCTCTGGAATGGAGGCTGACTGTGTACACTGTGCCATGGAACTCCTCAGCCTGGTTCTGATGCCTGACCTTTGCTCCACATCCTGAGTTGCAATGCAGTATTTATCCACCAGGCGGCACACAGGTATCAAGGCAATGCTTAATCTCCCCGTGTAGGGTCCTTCAAGTTTTTCTTATAATAATAATGAGGGGCAAGAATTCAGCTGCCCGTTCCATCACCAGCACAAGACAAACTGGAGATACTTAATCATAATTACTGTACCGAATTGCTAAATGAAGCTAAATTTGATTACCTCAAGGGCAGGCTAAAATGAAAATGAGCACTGATTTTCTGGGGACCCAGCTTGGAAAAGTTATACAGCCTCTTTCATCGAGCTGGATTACTCAACAATGATACACTGGGTAAAACAACACAGGGAATCAATCAATCAATAGCCCAGACCTACAACATATACAATAGGCAACACATGTGCTCCCCTGGAAATTCCCAAATGCTTCCACAGATTATTCCGACAACCATGATATGAATCCGTGTTCACTGAGACATTGTCTTCATCTACATTCTCTGCTGTTGGGCAAAGTACAACTTGGGAGAATTTAAAAGCATGGATCTGTTCTTCTTTGCATCCACATACTGGATGATGAAGAGTTTCAGCACCTCACCTTCCACAGTCTAACTAGTGCAAACCTCTCATTGTGAACATCAAAACTACTTGGCATAGCACAGCGTTATGGTCATGTCTTCCGTTTGGGAACACAACCAGTAGGAGCTTGTGTGGGCTACAGCCTGAGATCAAGGATACAAAAACAACTTTGATTAGACCAAATTCACCACAGCTCACTGTAGCAGCGACTCAGCCCATCAACTGCGCAACATCTACTGTGGTGCAAAGATGAAATGACCATATAATTTCTGTTGCAAGTATTCTTCACAAATACCAATTATCTTAAAATGGACAGGCAGAGTGCTGGGATCCAATGGCTTTTCGTCTGGGAAATAAAAATTATACGTCTTAGAAAAAATGACTTTGGATCACTTTTTTAGAAATCTAGGTAAGAAAGTTGGTGGCATACTTTAAATTGTTACATTTGACAAATCAGAGGCATGACTGGAGGGGGAGAAAGAAAGTATTCGATACAGCCCCTGTACTCATTACAGAACACAGGGCCTCCTTAACCTTAACAGCGGCAGAGACACGCTCAGCACAGACGCCTTTCCAGCTCGAGGCCTGTTACTGTAAGGAAACAGAAGACTGACGAGTGAGGATATTTTCTGATACCCGCTTCATATAGCTTTTTAAAATTGGTCTTAAAACCCCATTAAACAATCTAAATTTAAGAAAAGTAAAGTTAAAAGGAGAAGTGTTTCATGCATACGTTCTGGTCCTATAAAATAAGGCACCAGAGGTTTGAAAAAAAAATTCACTTGTCTGTAGAAAAGACTCAATTTTCAAGTGTTTTGAAGGCAGTCGACGTGAGAGAGTGCATAAAACAGACATGTTTGAGGAGATACGAGGGCTCGGTTTTCATGCTTGTGGATTGGTTATTTTCTGGAGTAAGGGAATCTGTCGAACAAGAAGAAATACATGGTATTAAAGAGATGGTGAACATGTTGTTTCAGCAATCATTCAGAATTAGACCAGAACCTTATCATCAACAGATCCATTACTGCTGAAGCAATACAGAATCAGAAGAGCCCCATTTCTGTACACGGGGCTTGCTTCCTATTAATCCTGTTAATATTCCTATTTATTAATGAATAAGTACTAAAATTTCAGCATAGACAGAAACAAACAGTAGACAGCTGAATCCATCCCTCCATCAAGACCACCACAAATTCGATTAGTGGCAATGCAAACAGTCTGCGTACACGTGGGGGGGGGTTGCGGTCAGCCCCCTGATGTTTTCTTACCTTGGTCAAGTCCACGCCGGTCAGCGCGTTGACCGAGACGGGGAGCTCCGCCAGCAGGCGGGTCACCTCGCCCGTCACCCGGCTGCCGTCTCCACTGAGGATGACTATCTCGTTCGTCTTGGCCAGGGGGGCAGCCACTTTTCCAGCGATCTGGACGGGAAGAGAGCCGGGATTCCATGAACGAGACCCATGCCGGGTCTTGGGAGCATTAGCGGGAGCCGCCCAACACCAGCGATACAGACACGACGATACCAATGTAGAACCTGATGGCGTATTTCCATGAGCCTGCACCCCGATAGAGTGCAACAGGCCAGTTAACCTAGTAGTGCCTGTGCTTGTATCAGCCTTCTGCGTTGGCTACCTTCATAATTATGGAACCAGCTGCTACTATGTTTGTGTCTGCTCCATTCTGGCATTGCTTACTTTTAATATACCAAGGAATAAAGAAAAAAATATTAGGGCTGTAACAGAGGGTAAGTCAAATATTAATGCTTTATTTAAAGGTATAAAGCAGCATGCATCTTTTTTGCAAAGTGTGTACTAACACTGCCTCCAGCGCTGGCTGCGACCTTACCTTAGGAAGTGCCTCCAGGACGAGGGCGGTCTTGGCAGCCTCTCCATACTGCTGATAGGCTTCAGCCTTCAGCCTCATCTTCTCAGCCTCGGCTTTACCTATGGCCTCAATGGAGCCGGCTTCCGCCTCTCCTATCTTCCGGATCTTTTCTGCCTCGGCCTGAGCCGTGAGCACCCTTTTGATTCTGGCAAAGCAAAGGACAGTCGACGTCTGTGCACTGCTCGTGCAGCTCCGACCGGAGAGGGCGCGTCTCTACACAGACATTCATCGGTCCGGATACTTCCCGTCGCGGCTCTGCGGATTCCAGGAGTCCCGCTAGCAGCATTCGTTCATCTACCCAACTTCACACATCACACATCTTCTAACCGTTTTATCCAATTCAGGGTTGCGGGGAAGCCAAGGCCTATCCCAGCAAGCAAAAGGCGGAAGATACCCGGGACTGGACTTCAAAGATATACCTTCCATGCATCTATCCATTCTTTAACCGTTTCATCCAAAACAGGGTCCCAGGAGAGCCAGAGCCAATCCCAACAAGCAATGGCTGCAAGGCAGGGTACACCCTGGATAGGACAACAGTCCATTACTGGACACACACTGACACGACCACACACACACTCACACCAGGGCCAATTTTCCTACCAGTAGGTCTTTGGACTGTGGGAGCAAGCTGGGGCCCCCAGAGGAGACCCACACAAACACAGGGAGCCCATACAGACTCTGTGCAGGTTGCAACCCCAGGGGCCCTGCGCTGCGGGGCAGAAATGCTAACCACTGCACCACCGTGCGGCTCATTGATATACCAATAGGTTTATAATAAAACAAAGATTTGAAATATGCAAGATAATCATCAGTGTGGTAATACCATTCTTACAGGATAGTCAACGTGGATTTAGAAAAAGTGCGTCTCATCTTTGAGCAAGCAACAGCAGCAACGGATAAGCTAAACACTTGTGCTTTAAAGAGTACTCACCACAAACTCTTAAATGGCTTATGATAACTATAATAACCCAAGAGGGCAACGTTCAGTTTTGAACCCACTGAGCACTAGCAGTGAGGAACACTGAGAAAGAGCCCTACTCACTTCTGTCCTTCAGCCAGCTGCTGCATCTTGTAAGCCTCGGCCTCGGCCGGCCTCTTGACGGTGCCGATGAGCTCCTTGTCCATCCTGGCTACCTCCTTCTCCTCGATGGTGATCTGCTTCTTGCGCTGCACCACCTCGATCTCGATCTCCTCCTGCCGGATCTGCTGCTGCTCCTTGGCGGCCTGCAGCTCGTAGGCCAGCTGGGCCTCTGCTTTCTAACCCACACGGACAAGACAGGCGCTGTTATCCGGTGTGGGGTGCAGCAGCCAGGCAAATGACAGCTCAAAACACAGAAGTATCAGCCCCCCTGTGCTGAGTCCAACCAATCAATCTCAAGTGCTTAGACTAAAATCACACGGAGATGTGACCCACACTAAGAAACTGTGTCACCAAGTGATCCCGTGCACATTATATGGTTTATGGAGGAGAAGATTAACTAAACAGAAAATTAGGGTTTCCAGAGTACTGAGCAGCAAAAAAAAAAAAACTTCACACTACACATGTTTGCTGATGAATCTCAAAGCTAATCGAAACCCACAAACCACAACCCCAGCACGGGTTTCACATACCTTTGTGTTGACTTCCTGGTTGAAAGCAGCTTTCTGCATTTCCAGTTCTCGCTTCGAATCGGCCATTTTAGTGTCAGCCTGGAACTTGATGTCCATCATCTCCTTCTTGCAATCGGCTTCCTATGGGGGGGGGACAACAGAACAGCCGTACTGGGACAAGAGCACATGCCAGTAGAATGAGCTAGAGGAATCAGGGAACACATGCAAAACAGGAAAATGAAAAAATCCCAAGATCTGCATCTTGGAATCATCTCCAGCCCAGGGTGCCTTCAAAGCTCTACAGTCTTGTTACTTTGCTGATATTGTAATAAAGATCATACATAGCACCATCCTGCAATTACTATGGTCTTAATAAGACTTGTTATGACAGCAGGACCACGTATTATCCAAAAGACTCATTAGAAGAACCCATGCCGTACAAGGGATACAGTTATCCATAGCCAAGACTAAAATCCTGGTCTCTCACCCTTATTCCGGCATCCCTCTCAGCTTCCGCCACTCCGATGTCCGCGTCTCTCTGGACGGCAGCCGTCTGAGTCTTCCCCAGGGAGCTCAGGTACTCCACCTTGTCGTACACATCCTGCAGGAGACGCACATCACAACGTTTCACAGCTGGTCTTCACCACCACCACCACCACCACCACCACCACAGGGCTCAGAGTAGCACCACCACAAGACAAATGTTACTGTAATCCAGAAGAAGCAGTATCTTCATTTTAGGGCCTTTATAAGTACTAGGTAAAAAAAGAGACCCTGTAGCTTAAAGAACAGTGCATACATGTGCATTTTTTGTTTGCATAGGTGAACAAAAAAAATCAAATCATATTTTTGGATTCTGGAAACTATATATTTGTCTTTTTTATTCAGGATTCTGCCATCAGAACCCACTTATTACTCCACCCTTCCAGAGGCTGCCGATGGACACCAGACTGCAATGGGTCCAAAACAGCCGTGCTGGATTCTGCATCGGCAACAACCCGAGCAAGTTCATCAAAGAGCTGTCGCTTTTTTCAGGATTTCAACAGCCCACAACGTGCGAGGTTCAGGAGGCGCGGCCCCTTCGCTCTTCCCATCCGTCGCCGGACCCCCACCTTGATGGTGAAGCTGAGGATCTCGATGCCCATTCGCCCCACGTCGGGGGCTGCCACCTCCCGCACCAGCTTGGCAAACTGATCCCGGTCCTGGTAAATCTGCTCCACCGTCAGAGTACCTGGGCAGCGCAGGGCACAGACACGCTAAGCGTTACCTCCTCAGCGCGTTCTCGGAATAAGTGCAAAACCCACTCTGCGGCCCTGAACAGAAGATCCAGTTCACTTTCCACTGGTTTCAAATTAAATATCTCTTTCTACCCGATGAGGCTAGATTGCCAAAATTCTTCAAAAGAAGCGAGGTGAAAAACAGAGAAAAGAACGCCTGTATCATCCTCTCTACCACGAGGTAACGGTTTGTTAATGACGGGTTTAAGGCATCACCGTTCTGAAGGCGAAACATTCTTACACAAATGTAACACGCATGGTGTCACAACATGACGTGCTGAACATCTGCACACTCCACTGAGCAGGAAACCACTTACCCAAGATGGAACGCAAGTGGCCCTCCAAGGTCTGCAAAACAACGTTTTTAATTTCCTGGACAGATTTTCCCAGAAACTGCTCACAGGCTACTGCCAGCAGTTCGTTTTCTGTCATTATTTTTACCTGCAAAATGAGATAAATGACAGATCAGGGGACGAACGCAAGACCCAGCACACATGCCTAATTCTGGGAATACACTTTGACAGCCTTCTAAAGGCAAAAGCACAAATGTTCAAGTCATTACAGTTTAAAGAGGATTTTTAAGGAACATTATTAAAATCGTAACTTCATAAACTGTAAAGTACCCAAGCAAGGGATAGAAATCTCTATACCCTGTGATTTATTACAGAGGCTATCATGACAAAATGCTAGAAGTGCACCTGAACCAAAAACATCTTTACACATAATGTGCTATCAGCTTTTGGTTTAACAAAATGTTGCTTTTTGATCCCTTCTATTTTTTTAAAAACTAAGACATCTTATGTAGTACTGATATGTAAAAAACAATACAATAACAAGTACTAACAAAGACATCTGTGCTTTTCTGCAATGTAGACACAAGCCATTCTCAAACAAAGTGTGGAGGGCTGTTTGGACTTGGTACCAGTTCTCCCGCTGAGCCAGACATGTAAATCATGTCTACGGTCTGCAGCCAACGCAAAAAAAAAAAAGCAATTTGTTCCGTTGAGGCAAAAACATCAGACGTTTCTTGCCATCACAGGCTTCAGAACAGCCATAACCAAAAAAACAGGATTCAGGTAAAGAACATAGGCTATGGTACAGACAGACTGCGGCACGATGTAATGGCCTTGAAAGAACATTCTGAATAAATCCAAAATAAATTAAAACAGAAGGGGGTGGGAGCTGAAAAAATTGTTTCATAACCAAGTGCACACTCAAGATCCTTGATGCAATACAGCTCTGGATGACCTTAAACTGCATCAGCTTCACATGGTATTCGGCAAGGGATCTTCTCTGCTAGCACCTGAAACATCTCTGGCAAATTATTCTACATTCAAGCCAGCATAACCGTGTTTTGGGGAAACAAACTAATGTTTTGTTGTGAATTTACAGGGCCTTTTTCTTTTATGGAATCACAGATTTTCATTTCATTACTGGCTATAAAAAAAGAAGCCTCATGCACAAGTATGTATATTTGAAAGCCTGAGTTTAACTTTCATTCGGCACCTTTCCATGTCTCCAGTGATCCCGAACCATGCAGCCTGAGCAAGCCTCCATCAGTACAACCTGACACCCAAGTGTGGGGCGTGCCTTACAGAGGCCTGTACAATACCCACTCATTCACTGCAGGAATTTTGCACAGTGACCTGTGTGATCTCCTGTTGACTGTGCCCCCTGTGCTGAGGGCTGCGTCCAGCCAGTTCTATTGAAGAGTCTGGATCTGAACCTGGGATCTCCCCGGCTGTAGCAACTCATCCAAACCACCCCCCACCTGCACAGACACAGCATGTGGGCCTCCAGAGATCTGACAAGCTTTGAAAAATGATTCTTCTTTAAAACAGACTGTTCCTTTAGGGTCAATAGAGCATTGTCTATCTAGATACATTGCTCATGTTTGAATTATCATCAGCACAAGTCAATAGTCACTTTAACCCTCTATATCCTGAATTTGTTTTTGTTGTGAAATAAAAGTAAAAAGTGCTCAGAAATTGCAGGAATGTTTTCATCATTGTACAACAACATATACAGGTATCAGGACTTAGAAATCCCAACAGGCCTCTTTGCACTTATAATGATCACAGCCATGTGGAGGATTCTGATGTCATTAGGTTGTAAAATGCAAGGTGTGCATATACAGTATGGTTTCATTAGATGCAATTATTCATTTTATGCATGTCAATTATGAAAAAGAAGCATTCATGTAAATAAAATTCAGATACAAGCAATGACTTAAAATTCAATGAAAAAATAATTGTGGTGAAGTTCAAACTTCCTGCACAGGAAAACTTTGCAGAGTGTGTATCCTGAATGTGGGTGAGGTTTAGTTTTTTTAGTGGCACACAATGCATACCGGGCTCTTTGGCAAACTGTTAATGCCGGGGCTAGCGACACCAGTGTGGTCCTCGTTTTTGTAGTCTAATATCACTGCTCACTCAAAACCACCCCTTTCTCCTACTTGCAAGTGGCAAGAAGCCCAGATCCAGAGCTCAAAGACTTTTTCTACTGACGGGGCTTTCCTGTCCTGACGGACCATAAATGGCAAAGAAAAGCAATACCCATTGAATGGAAAATGACT
This sequence comes from Lepisosteus platostomus, assembly GCF_059453375.1. Classification (NCBI taxonomy): domain Eukaryota; kingdom Metazoa; phylum Chordata; class Actinopteri; order Semionotiformes; family Lepisosteidae; genus Lepisosteus; species Lepisosteus platostomus. The sequence goes on from NC_142632.1 coordinate 14,479,789, forward strand.
AATTTGGCACCCATCTACATCAAGGGGAACCGAACCAAACCAAGCAATTGTAGTTATAATTTTGATTATATACCACCCAAGCATCTATCCATTCTTTACCCGTATTATCTAATATAGGGTCACAGGTGAGCCAGAGCCAATCCCAACAAGCAATGGGCGCAAGGCAGGGGACGCCTTGGATGGGACAACAGTCCATTGCACCACACAGACTGACACGTCCACACACAATCACGCCAGCACAAATTTTCACAGAAGCCAATAAACCTACCAGTATGTACTGAGACTGCAGGAGGAAACTGGAGCACCCAAAGGAAACCCACACAGACAGCACACCAGAAACTGAACCCAGAACTCCTGCTCTTGGAGGCTGCAATGCTAACCACTCTGCCACTATGCTGCCCAATAAGATACCAACAGAGTTATAACGAACCAAAGATTTGAACCAAGCTATTATATGTATTATATGTATGGTAACAGTATTCCTACAGGATAGTCAACATGGGTTTAGAAAAAGGAGATCTTACTGAACTGAGTTCTTTGAGTAAGCAACAGCAGCAATAGATAAACAGAGTAAATGACATGGTAAATTTCTATTTTCAGAAGGCCCTTATTAAAGTTTCACATAATCTAATTGTTAAACTGAAGGCTGAAAGCATCCGAGGCAATGCCTACAATCTTTTGAGATCTTCTTAATGGATAGAAAACAAGAGCACAGCAGAGATAATGAACGGATGCTCAATTAGGGTCATGTCATTAGTGCAGTACCACGGAGATCTGCATTAAAAACCAGTGGTTGTCTTAATTTATACTGATGACAGTCTGATGGTAGAGTCAGTGGGTTTCTCTCAATTTTGTTTTCCACTTCTGCAGAAAGATTTAGATAAAAGGCAGGACTGGGCGTGGAATTTAAATATAACTACGTCATGTTAATGGGGTTTTTCATTTTTGAGAATACAGTACATTACAAAATAATCTTGCCGCTCTTGAATAGGTCCAGATCAAACCCGTCAGGTAGTGGTTTAAAGAAATGCCCTACACTGACAGGCTGGAAGAACTGAATCTCTTTAGATTTGAACAGAGAAGACTATGAAGGGATTCAAAGCCATTCAACATGTCAACCCACTGGAGTTCAGAATCAGTGAAACATGAACCACAGAACACAAGTGGAAAGTACATTAAAACTGGAGCTTCTGGGAGCATGGATCAAGCTATCCAGCCATGTTGCTGAAGCCCATGCCCTGGCTTCTTTCAAGAATCTGGATGAGATCATAGGATCAACAGGCGGCTAGAATAAAACCAAACAGCCTACTCTTGTTAGGAACTTCTTTTAGATTCTTGAGCAGGTTGGCCAAAGCCTGCAGCGGGAATTATCCGTTGTTCTCCGATCGGGAACAGTTTCCACAATCAAGTGGGCGACATACTCCTACTTAGCGGCAGGCACTGTGTTCCAGCCCCAGTGCAACCGTGCTTAAGTTCTTTTGTTTCGGGTAGTGCAAGCAAAAACAAAAAGTGTGGCAGCTATGCAATCCACCGTAAAGGTACAGCATGAGAAGGCTGAGTGCTGGTCTGGAGGACGTCAAGAGCGATGGACAACTGGTTGCTTTTAGAGAACAACCTGTACAAACAGCAGTTCACTCGCGGAGAAGCTTTACAGTAAGCAAATGAGACAAAGTGCAAGAATCAATATACCAGTTAGGTCTAAGCCACATCTCACACAGCACGATTTGCATATTTAGCAAGGAAATGTGTCACAGACACAGCACGAACATTACCAGAATAACGGCAGCAGCAAAGTGAAGCCTATCGGAGAAGCACAGGGTGCTTGTTGAGATAACACCCTGGATGGGACATGAGTCCATCACAATGCATCTGTATGCAAACTCTCACATGTTCATAGACACTAATCAACCTAACCAGCATGACCTTTGGAAGGCAGTGTAGGCTGGGATCAAACCCGGCATGCAATTTCTAATTGCTATTTCCCCATGCCACTAATAATTAGTAACACTAAGTGCTATACCTCCATTCCACCCTGTTTTAAGACCCAATTCTTGACAGGAAAATGGTCAATAGCATAACATTCCTTCCAAGATTAGTCATTTTCCTTTAAGATTACCGAGGCATTATCCTCTCCACTTGTGATGAGTAAAGAGAACGGATTTCACATGGGAACAGAAGAATGCTCTTTTCCACTAACCTTTCACAATGATCTGCTTACAGCAGGCTTCTGTGTAACGAAAACTAATCTGATAAGTCTCATCCTTGTGAGAGACCGCTGTGTCTGAGCCTAGGGTGTTGCTGGTCTGCAGTTGATATCTGTGGACAGTAAAAGTCATGCCTCGGATGACTCAAATGAATCAAGCATTATTACTTGGCTTTCAGAAAACGGGAGCTAAATGATCTGTTACAGGAAAAGAATCCCTTAACCGATGCCAAGAAAAAGCTATTTAGCTCAAAACCCATAACAGAATTTACAGGTTTCAGGTTTTTCAATGGATGAAAAATCCCTGTGCTTTTTTGCTGTTGCTTTTCTAACATTACTTTAGACATAAATACAACTGTTGTCTTGTTTATGCATGTTCAAGGTACTTCTGAGCAGCAGCATTTTAATAAAGCAACCAGCTTTAATTAAGCACCACACATCACAGTGATGAAGCGGTCTTAAATTAGCAATAACGACACCTGACCAATTCCATATTGAAAATGATGACTTTTACTAATGTTGAAGCTGTCAGCAGCAGGGTGTGTCTGAAAAACAGGAGCTTGGTTTCAAGGAAACAGTGTGATGGCTTTCTGTGGCAATATAGTGTTGACCACTCAGCGATAAGTTACTGATCATACAAATGTGTCAAGTGATTGTGGCATCCAGTCCTAATCAGGGACAAGATCCTGCGATTCCATGCAGTTCTATTGCGGCAGACGACAACAAATGATGCCCACATTTATTCCAGAGGATACCAAGCAAAGCAATGATTCCAGTGTAGGAATTTCTGGAATTCTGTGATGCTGCAGTTGGCAAACGATCACTCCAGCCATAACTGGCATTGTTACACTGGCAGGCATGTATCAACACCGGAAAATCGGCTCCGCAAATCTCAGATCAGCATGAAACACTGCCCAGCAACACATCCTCTGGGGACATATGAAAGTGTCCAGTGAAGACAGCACATTACAGCTCCACACAATATCAGTGCTGCATTCAATCTGCTTGGGTTGGACTAACCATATGGGCCACAGATGTGAGCTCCCCTGCTTACTGATCACCATTATAATGTTCTTTCAACTCGGCAGTCTCTCACAGACCATCCCCCATGTCTCAGGAGGTCTTCCACATCGTCAAAACTGAAACATTAAACCGGCTCCTCACTTGGCTGTCTTTACATCCTCAAATACATGACAACAAAAAAATCAAGAAACAGCTGCACATGGTTGCATGACAATGTGCACACGAGGGAACATGCTACAGACACATGGGGCATGCAAGTCCGTCAAGGAGTGCATTCTCTGCCAAACAGCTGAGGACAACCCTGCACAGGGGCTCCTTTGAGCAAACTGGATAGAAAATCAGTGGTGGCGAATTAGAGCTGGTGAGTGCAAGAGGACAGATTTCAGGTTACAAGTCATCTCACTAGTGTGTAATACTTGTTTTTAGGGCAGGCACAGAAACTCTGATTCTCTAATGTTACTGTATAATAATGCCTTCTACTAACCAGATTATGAGGAGAAATGATACAGACAGCATATGGGTTCTGCATTTCAGGAATCACCATAAATAGATTCCTTAATTTTTAGATTACACTATATATTAAGAAATATTCTAAGTATCTGAGGTATGAATCTTTAGCATGATTTATAAGGGTATAATAAAATGCCAGTATATTTCTATTTAAGCTCCTGTTATACGAATGCAATGAAAGTGGATGATACAAGTTATGATGTTGCTGTTTAAATTCTAAATAAGTGGGGGGGATTGCAATGGGTTCCATTTAGGCTCTGCATCAATAAGCAGATTGTCTGGTATCATTTGCAGTGCATGGCTTGTAGGTGCTCATCACTTGAGGCAAAATTATTTGGGACAGTCATACTGCAAAAACACAGAACATACCTGCCTTGCTAAAAAAAAAAGTCATAAACATTAAAAGAGCCAAAAAAGGCACCTACCTTCTGCTTCAATTTTTTTCTGTCACATTCCAAGGCTGGGTCATTACAGGTAAGCAACCGATTGTAGCTTCCATTTAAGATTACAATCCCCCAACATATTTTATGGTTATTGTTACAGGGAGCTTCACACTTAACTTCAAAATGCACACGTTTTCTACTCTGTTGATGCTAAAGGCTTATTTTGTTAATGCTCGGCATAATGTAACCGAGGAGCTATCTGTGCAACAATCCTGCTGAGAAATGAAGACAATTGCTAGGTTGCTGAATTCAGCTCCGGATCCAGAGTGAAGCAGAACCTAAGTGGGTGGATTCTTTCCCAACTTCCAAGAACTTTGCTTCTCTAATTGGCACACTGTAAACTTTTTGGGACAGGCACAACCAGAGAACTGGCAACACACAACAGCAGCACGGAGAAGCACATCAGGATGCAGTAAAACGTTTCAAGGCTTCTTCAACAAAAACATTTCTTTTTCCAGTCTGGAGTACAGCTCCCGCAACACACAACAATATTCTGCACAGAAGGACCATGATATTATTAAAGGTCAATGATTCTCAGCAAAAATTGTGTTCGTTCTATTCAATAAAAAGCCCTACTGTCTAACTCACTGCAGGCCTTTCCCAAATCGTTCTCGCACTCAAAAACTAGCATTTAAAAAAAAAATCAGCAATGACAAAAGGGGCACATGGTTTAGATTCTAATGAAAAGCTCTACTGCCATTCAGAAAAAAAAAAACAGGTACTGCCATCTAGACTTTGAAGATGGAGGCTTCTAAAGCAAGGGTAAAGAAGTAGATAAGATAACTGCAAAGCAGATACCATGTTAAGACCATTTGGGGATTTTCATTAAACTTTTGGGAGAATTATTGACCTTCTGCCACACAACGTCCACTGACTACTTCAGCTTCTATGGAAGCTGGCAAGAGGCTGGGCCTGAGGTAGCTGAAAAAGGCATTCCCAGAATGTGTGCATTTACCTGTGCCACACCAGTGACAGTAATAGCTACACCCTCGGCAGTCTCTACATCCTCACACTTGGGCTGCAGGGTCATTATCTCAAGGGTAATCCTGTGGAAAACGTAAAACATTTGCATCTTCCAAATAAAGCCAGAAGGAAAGGAAAAAAAACTTTCACTCCAAAGCCTTGGAGCCCAGTGCACTGTCAATGAGGAGGATGTCTTGCCACACAGACTCCATATTCAACTCGCTTCAATCCGCAGGTTTGTAGCCCAGAAGCTTAAACATCACCAACGCTGATGCATCTATAAACGATTCCCTTAGATGCCTTGCTATAAAATAAATTTCCAATCAAGGCGCAATCCCTTTTGGTCTATTTTTAAGCATACATTACCACCTGCATTGCCAAAGCACATGGGGAGTGTTCAAGGCAGGAGTTGCAAAGCTCAAAAGCTGAAAAAACATTAGTGGCACCTTCCCAGCTGCAAAGGGGAGAGTATGGATGAAAAAAAGCAGAAACAGTTAGCATCTTTCTCTTTCTTTGGTTCATTACCTGAGCGACCCCTGTCACATCCAAGGGGACACCCTCCGATGTTTCGATATTCTCGCAGCGACAGAGGATGGTCATAACCTCCAGAGTCACTCTATGCAGCAGGAAGTAGAATGAGGAAGCAGGACAGCAAATACACAGAGCCGTTATCAGAGACATTGAATGGGTCAGTTTCCAGTAAAAGGAACCAAAAATGGCCGGGAGAGATGCACCTCGGGTTCGAGCTATACTGCACTCAAGGTCTTTCGAACTGGCTGTCTCCTCCTGCACCAACAGACACGCAGAGTCCAGTCCTAGTTAAGACTTAATCTGCGGCTGTGCGGGCAACATATTCGCCCGTGAGGTTCCTGAAACGTGAAAGTTGCAAGGAAATATGATCTAAATAAGTTAAACTAAAAGGTCTTTTGCCAAAACCCAACAATGGGGAGAAAAGAATTTTATACTTGGTCTACAGCAAGATTAGCAGATATCGTGAAAGGTTCAAGCAATCTCAATCTATCCTTTAAGCCTCACTAAAGATTTTCCTTTGAGTTCTGGTGTTCTGGACCGCTAGGAGTCATGCAGAAACGAGCAGTTCAGGAGACTCAAATCACACCGCTGTCGCACAGCAGTGATCTCACAAATCAAACCTGACAGTCTCTTTTCTATTCAGAGCTTGACCAGAGTTTCTCTCCAGTCAAACAGTTTGAAAGCAAGCTGCCTTTCCTTTTTTGAACTAAGGAAATGCTGTATACACTGTATGCCATTTCCTTGTTCTTAATCCCAAACTGGCTGCTGTCTATGTTTCAAACATTTGGGATTATCTTAAAATCCTAAAAATAACAATCCTGTTGTTACTGTAAACAGCAAATCAGATGAAAAACTAATTTCCTCTCTGGGCCACATGGTTTGTCCTTTTACTGTAAACTGACCTCAAAGCAACGTAATTAGCCGCCAAAGAATTTTAGTTTGCATTTTTTTTATATTTGTGTTCAACTCTGAATGTACAAGTTTTAAATTAAACATTTTCATTTTCAAAAGCATCGTAACTGTTAACTCTTAGTGGGCACTGATTAAATATTTAATATTCTATCTAACCTGTGTGATTTTTATTAAATATTCCTGATGTGAAAGACTGGAATTATTTTAATGGAACTGTTATTGAACATTTTTCTTCAGTAGATAATTGGTTGATTGAATTAAAATATGCAAAAACAAACTCACAGGTCAGCCTTGTGATTGGGTTTATAAAGATTTATTGATTTCTTCTTTGTCTCACAGTGATTTAAATCAGGGAGACTTGGAAACAGTGCAAGGATATTCCAATCATTTAAATTGGTTTCTGAAGGCAGTCTCTGCACTAGTATAATTCTCTTTGCACCGAGAGACAGCTTGACCTCACTCTTCAGACGATGGCCTCTCTGATTCAGGTGGAAGACGCACGATGAACAAAAAAGGAATCTCCATGCACAATGGCTGTTTTTTAAAACATATAATGACTCTTAGATTAATTGCCTTTCCTTGGAGGTATTCTAATGCCAGGATAATTTAGGCGACAGCCTAAGAAGCTATAGTCATCCTTGCTGTTGTGGGCTTATTGCATTAGTGAACTGTGACATTAATGTACGACAGCCAGTCGGACTGTAATGCGATTATATGGCCTAATATCGGAAGAGAAAAATACTCTTCGTAACCAGAGTTGTCAAACTGGCAAATCTCTTGGAGCAGTCTTTGGTGGCCAAGCAGTTACTAACACAGTGGTTAGTTCCAAGCAAACAAAGGGATGGCTCAAATCATTAATGCCACGGATTCTCAATCTTTGATGACGAATTCCAAGGTTGATTTTCATTTGATCACAAATCCCTCAGTAGAACACTATTCATGAATGGCGCATGAGGTCGGAATTGAAAAACAACGCTAACACTTTAAACCATTATCCATTACCATATCATCGCAGGCTCACTTACACAGATAAACTATTACCCATTGCCATGTCACTACAGGATTTGCATGGTTGTGCCTGTTCTCTCGATACGTTTTTTTTTGTCCCCTAAGAGGAGAAATGTATTTCAAGAATATTTAAAAATGCTAAGTGAACATGGGGCTTACAAATCAGCATAATTATTCTTTTATCCTCAGACATGTCGCATGTAGTGCAAACCGTCAAGGCTCTCCCTAACAAATCATCTCTTCCCACTTCACTTCAGGAACAAGAACCCGGACTGACTGCACATCCTTGCCAACTTAACAGGATCTCCCAGTCCCTTGGTGCAATGCTTCCATTTTGTTTTTACAAAATTCAACTTTTTATGCTGAAGTGCATTGACACAAAAGAATTTTCGTTCCCTCTTTAAATTGGGATTTCCGATGAGAGACCCCAGTGGCACGAACCTTTTAAGCCATCCGTCTACAGCTGACTCTGGGTCTACTTGCCAAGTGAGCTAAGTTAAGAAGACGAGAGCGTGACAGTTCCCTCTGCCCCCAGGAGAGGCGCTGTGATCGCAGACCGCGCCAGGCGACAGTAATATGTTAGCATGACACCCGGCAAGCAGAGCGCATTAGTATTGCAAAGAGTTGAAAAGGAAAAAAGTGTTTAGTTTCTACAGGAATAACTGATTCCAGTGCACATATAGTAGACCTCAAAACAATAAATGTGCTACATGAAAATGAAGGTTATTTTATATATTGGACTTCACATAACTTCAAAAAAGTAAATATTCATGTACAGGCAGAAATATTCCTCAAGTACCTTTTCCCTTTGTGGGATAATTAAATATTGGCACCACTAAACGCTAAATGATAGTGACAAGGGGGTTCAAATATCAATTACCAATAAAATCAAATCAAAAAGTGCACAGTTGCTATGAGCAGGTGATAGTGCCTTCATTTAATTTATAAGCAGTGCCTGACATGCACTGATGCCGTTTTCCTTTAGTGTCATGAGCGGTTTTAGAAATTCTCTAAAGAATTTGTTTTGTTTTTTCATTTGGAACAGCCTACTGTTGTACTTCACTGCTACATTTATCATGAAATGCTGTTAATCCGAAACAGCCTACGAGTGTGTCAATTTCCAAAGGAATTGATGTTTGGAGGCTCTAGAATTCTTGGTCATTCAAAGCTCATTTTAGCTTTAACCTCTCTCTCATACAAACAGAAGGAAATGCGCAAACCTTCACAAGACAGCAGATTTCTGCTTTTTTGCAAACTAAACGGTTCTACACTTGCGTGTCTCCTTTACGGATTTTCTTCTTAATTTTACGTTAAAAAAAAGATACAAAGGCAGGCTTAAGAAATTACCTTTACTAATGAAGATTGTAAATTAAGAGAACAGGACTGTTCTAAAGCTGATATTCAAGGTGTGCTAACTGATATAAAAAGGCCTAATTCTTTGAAGGCGTATCTTCAGTCCTGGGAGGCGGGATCTTACCTTTGTGTGTCTGAAATAAACCACCAGGCCCAAGCCCAGCCCCCCACCATATACGTTTTCTCATCAGAACCACAGCAGCCACCTGGAGAGGAAACAGAATGGAGAGAGATATAAAAAGAGACCAGATAAAGTCGGAGAGGCTTTCAAATCCAGTTTCACCTCTGTCCTATTCACGAGCACTCAATCCCTGCGCTGGGTTTTAAGTTCAGACGCAACCCAGGACACCAGGACTGTCTGTCTCCACTCCAGTCCAGTCCAGTCAGCGCCCTCCCCTTCTCTCCTGCCTGTGACTGTCACAGCTGCAGCTCGGAGCCGACGTCGGAGTTACCGGGGTCGATCGGCTACAAGAGCTGCAATCAGACCGCGTCCAAGTTCAGATCAAACAGCAGAGCAACACGCGGTGCACCAGCTGGGCCATTCACACACTGCACTGAGAATGCCAACACGAAAACTATGTGCTAATCATCTGTGAATGAGACGTGTCCTTTTATTAATACGATGGTGAGGGCATGCACCCTGGTGTGGGTGTGTGTCTGTGTGCACGGCGTTGGAGCGGTATCCTGCCTTGTTGCTTGCAGGGACGCTGTACAGGATAAAGTGGTGATAAAATGCATAGGTGGATGGATAGTGACAGGGTGCTTTTGTCTTCTCATACAAGTGTGCGAATTCACCATTTAAAATAATCTGCTAAAATATGGTCAAAATATCTTTCTAAACATGAAAGAAACACATTAAAACACATGGCATTTACCAAGATGACTGCAATAAGGCTGGTACTTAAGAATAAAGGCGGGGCTGTGACAATTCTGCACACCTCAAACACGAAGGGGCTCAGTACATGACTAACATTACACTTGTAACGTGGCCACTGTTTGTATGTGTAATATTATTTTTCTCAAGCCGTGACAACATGAAAGACAACTACCTCCCACACCTGCGTCAACAAGAAAAGGTCAGTGTCCAAAACTCCAGAAGTTACGGATCATGCCCTGACATGAAGACACGCACCCTGATTTAACAGAGGTCAATGCGAATGTGCAAAACCTTTGAAAATGGCTTAGGGCTACAGACCAAGCAGGTATACTTTGAAGGCTCTGGGCATTCCCAGAACAGCAGTTAACTCTAGTTGAAGAGTCTTGATTTATGTCTCCCACCGTGCTGCTATGATTTACAGATATTGGGCCGGGCACCATGAATGTCTGCACTATTGTGCAGACTGAAATGATCTGGCAAAACTGTATATAGATTAAATTACAGGAAGTGGTCTTTATGGTTGGCTGTACATGGCACAGTTCAGCCCAGCAAATCAGCTGTCATTTCACCATCCCAACTCTGTATCGCTCACTAGAGCACATCAGGTACCGGAAAGAAACAAAAACCACCTTCTGCACAACCACGTTTGCTCGAGCCAGAATAAAATTGGTCTACGAGAAAATGCAGCACAAAAACTAGGTCACGGAAAACATATAAATAGGGCACAAATCTGAATACAACCACAGGTTTCACGTTTCATCACGATCCAGAATGCCTGTAGGTTTACGACGGGAGAGGCATTAAGCCCTGCAAGAGGAGATCGCTGCATTTCACACAGTTGGCAAAGCAGGAGTTTTACAACTGCTAGTGTCACCAGCTGACAGGTGCATCGCCACACAGCAAACAGGCTAGTCTCAAAAAAGAAGGACTCCTCTGACCCGCCCACCTCTGAGCCTCTCGTCTCTTCAGCACCGCACAGGCGGCACACGACCCCCCCCCCCCCGCTCTCACCACTGGGCGGCCACTGGGGGGGCCGTGTTGAGCCCAGAGACACTGCCCCACACTCACAGCTACACACGCCTGCAAGCCCCCAGGCGGCCACTGGGGGCACTGTGTTGAGCCCAGAGGGCCCAGGCGGATTATCCCACCAGTCCTGGTGAGGAAGTAACAGTCACAGTAGGCTAGTAACATAACCCAGGCTACACCCTATGATCCCAGAGCACACAACCTGCAAACAAAAACAGGAGGGTCCTCAAAAAAAGGTGAGTCTTCATTACTCAAGCCTTTGCCTTAATAACCAAATTTCAGCTAGACTACAACATCATTTGTGGTCTTTCAGTAAAGAAGATCTCCAGGATCAATGGCAGTCTTCTCCAGTTCCCCAAAAGTGCTGCTGTAAAATGGGAGCTCTGACGCACTGGACTCCACAGACTGCAAAACAGTGACGAGGTTCGACTAACACTGCGGTCTTCCTCCCCCATCGTTCGCATTCAGGGTTTATTTCCTTCTGGATACCCAGACACTCTCCTGTTGTCAGGCATGACAGAGACAACAACGATCCCCCGTATAACCATAAAACCCCTCTCCTGGAAAGGTATCTGTGCACAGAGCATTGGAGACCAGCTCTAAATGCTCCCCGTGAAGCTAAACCCATTCTGCTTCACACTCGCCTGCTGTCATCTTTGCAAACCCTCCTCAGGTGTCGTGTCTGTTCATCGGATGTGCACCCCACTTCAGGCTGTCTCTGTATTTTTAGCTGTTTACGCAGCAGTGCCCTCGGGGTCCACCTCAAGCAAGGTACTTGAACATGACAAATGAAAGCCTTCACTGCTGGCAGGAAAGCGAGATCTCCCATCCCAGGCCAGCCCCGCATTAGGATTAATTCCTCTGATGGAGGGAATCACTGAGTGAGGCAGACTGCGAAGAACAGCCACGGATGCTAATCTGCTGCAGGCACAGGAAGTGCCAGGACCACGATCGCTGGGAGATAGTCTAGCAGGAACAACAGGCAGAGTGCAATGGCCAACACTGCATAGTTATATTAAAGAGGTACAGTAGCAGAGCAAATTTTGTTGCCTAGGTCTGTTGATCAAATACTGGGCAAGGTCATAAGGGACCTTTATAACAGGCCAGATCTGCAACACTTTTGTAGTCTTTAAGGAGAAGCAAATGTGACAAACTACATTTCCCATAAGGCTGTGTGTGTGTGTGTGGGGGGGTATAAAATGGTTTCATGGGGTCATCTCAGGATTTCAATGAGATGCATGATAGTTCTCTGGACATGAACAAGTGACTCATTTGGTATATGCAGCACAAATGTAGTTATTTACCCGATAGAAGGGTGTACATTTTTTACTTTTTAAAAAACATGCACGTTAGCGTTAATTGTTTTGAACTCTGTCAAACATGGGAAGATTAACAGCTACACTATTCTGAATAAATTACCTTGATTAACACTCCTCAGGTCTGTCATCCTTTCTCATGTTAGAGCCTGGCCGTGGAGATCAGCGTCCTTAACTGTCACATGTCCTACACTGACTTTCCAGCCCCATGTCAAATATTTCATTCATTAAACACAGGCCTCAGTGAGGCTGTCATGACCCCAATCCAAACGGAATTCCAGGCATCTACAGACTGAAGTGGGAAGCTAAAAAAAGCTGCTTCCTGCACAGTGCCATCAACGCTGTTCAGGCTGGAGGAACTTGTAACAAAGAATATGGAAGAAAGCCAGACCTACACCCAATACCCAAACACTCAACAAGAAGAGAGATTTTCATCCCTTTAATGTGGAGCTGCCCTGTGTCAGCTTAAACACATGAAGCCCCCACTGCAAAAAACTAACAACCCGAACCTTTCGATTTCACTCAGCTGAAGCCCGACAACTGCATTCGCTCCTTGAAAAATGGCTGAAGGGCCACACTACATCATAGTAAGAAAAAAAAGCCTTTGACTTACAAAATTCTGACGTAGGCTGTTTTTCTTTTTCTACAGGAAATAAACCACTTTTATCCATATCAAACACAGATACACAGAAAGATCTGCAAGCTGTCAGAATCTTTTCTGATTGTTCCATCATGCATCAATAAAGAGAAAACTTACTGCACTCATGCGTAAACTGAATCGCAATGCTTCGGGTGTCAATACACTTCTTACACCATGGGGTGCCACTGTGGTCAGAAGTTCAGCCTCGCACTGCTGGGGCACAGGGTTCGATACCCGACCTGGGGTACTATCTGTATGGGGTTTGTACACCATGTTCACGTGGGTTTTCCCCACGTGCTTCAGTTCCCTCCCACAGTCCAAAGACATACTGGAAGGTGAACTGGAGCGGGGCGGGTGAAGACAAAACATTACAGTGACAGCAAAACAGCGTCCTTTCCCCTTCAAACCTGCTGATTAAAGTCATTCGTTTGTTAACTAAAGAGGTTCGTGTGTCTTGAGTCACTCTGGAGAAACAAGTCTGGTAGCAAAATCATTGCGTCAGAGGTTCAAGGACCTCCTGAATACAGTTCAGGCCACTTTTGCTCTTTACTGTCAAGCAATTGGATGCTTTCAGAAACATGGAGACACATTGCCTATTGCACTGCCTGTCATTTTTAAAAAGGTGCAAAGGAAATGTCAGTATGGTTTTGCCTTTTCCCTTCTTTCACGTATTCTAGAAGAGAAGCAAAGATGTGTCCAAGTATTTCATGCCTGTTATGCAAACCGCAGTATGCAGAAGTGCCATGTGCCAGGAAACTAGTTCATTCCAAACCATGCGAATCTTTCACAAAGCGGAAACCAGGCTTTAAAAACTGAGATTGGCACTTTTTGAAGACCTGTTAAGTACAAGCCAAACACAAGATAGTGTGACCTAATTGTTTTCATTATTTTAAAGGGTCTTTTACTAAACTTCTACAGCAGGCATGTTGAAATCTCTGATAAGCTTCAAGAATAGGAAAACCCCCATGACCATTTCAGTACATACTGACGCTCCTAAATGAAAAATGCTCCACGTCCCAAATCCATTCTTATATGTACACGCAGGTAAGGGAAGGAAAAGGCACAGATTGTTGTGGAAATAAACTCAGATGACAAGTACCAGCGAAGATGTGTGTGCTCTGATTATCCAAAATAAACAGGCTGTGGAACCTGTAGACGGATTGAGCCCACAATGCTCACGTGAACCCTGCTGCACCAGGACTGAGCCAGAAGTGATGTGGATTGAGCCAGCATAAGGAACTTTCACAATAACGGCTCGTGGAATTTTAGAAACTGTGGCGTGTTTGGCCTTTACACCAGTATTATCCACCCTTCTCTTACAGGAAAACTCACCACCAAGTGGTAACTCCCCACAATCTTGAGCCAACTGTATTTCAGCTATTTCATTCAAATTCTTCACTCTGTCTAGGCCACTGTGTCCTATATTTTTTTTTCAGGCCAGAACAACAGGCCACCTCCAAACCCACTTCCTGCAGAAATATTTTCCTTGACAGGCCTCCTGCGCCAGACAACTCCAATCCTGCTGAGCAGCATTCACGCTGAAAAGGTGAAACAGGGAAAAAAGGCCAACTTGCAGGTAATCCTTGCACATAGGGAAAGAATTTTGTAAACTCCAGAGCTGACTTGCCACTAAATGCCATCCTGATGTCTAAGTTCACGGCAGACTCACAGCAGAGGAAAACGGGTTTCTGAAACCCTTTGACTGTGCAACTGCACGAATCACAGAAACTGCAGAACTGTGGCTATGGGTGTACTTAAGCTTTATATTAAGATCGCTGTACTGCTCAAACTAAAGCGTATTTTGCTTTAGTTCATTAAACATGTTGCAATGGGACACGTCCCAACAGAATACAGCCAATGTTAACTCTTAAGACTTCGTAAAAAGCAGGAATAGAAAATGTCAAAGAACCGCAAGCAGTTGTTTCAATGAGCAGAAGACAGAAGACCTCACCTACTGCAGGCCATCGAGCCCGCCCCCTGGAGTCGCCTGTTTAGCTGTACAAAAAAACAACACACGCCCTCCGTCCTCCGACGGTGGGCGATACCCTCACCTCGCAATCAACACTCAGGACAGATCTGGACGACCAGTAACGGGACAAGAGCTACGAAACAGAATTCAGGGACTTTAATCCGTACCGAATAAAACCATGTTTACCGAGTAAGAGGAGCTGCAACACCGTAGCGACGCGTTCGTCCCTGCTCGAGTCACGTGCTGCCCATTCACGACCGATTCCCTCTGTATTACACACTAAATACATCCACATTGAGTACATAAACACATCCGCGTTCACATTTAAAGTGCTGAAGTTTATTTCTGTGACAGCAAAAACACACCATACGCAAGGATCAAGGGGCTTTGCGTGGTTTCGATGTCTTCCACGAATCTAATAATCAGAAATAATTATACCGTTACCATAGGGACAAATCCAGCTCCGTTTTATCTACCTTCAAAAAATACGTTTTTTTAAACTTCTGTTCATTGCAGATGCGCACTCGGTGTTCACTCACTGAACTCGGCATTGGCGTTCGTACGCTCGGAAAAAACATTTAGCATGTTTGCACGTCTTATTGTTTAAAGCCTATTGCTCAATCAAAGCGTTCGCAGGAAATAAGCGAGTCTACTTTTAAACATGCACACCAGATTCAGAATAAATCCAGATTAGTGGTGTACAACCCACCCCTTGCCCCCCAAACCAGGTTATTGTGATTCTCGCAAGATGCACTTTTTAAAGCATTTGGGGAGGAGGAAAAAAACAGCTGTAACTAAAAAAAAAACACCCGTTACTCACCTGAAACGACCAAAGCTTCATTGGGACCGACCGTATGGCAATTTCCCATTGTATACAACTGCTGGATTTATTTATTTTTTGTTTTAAATGACGGATTTCTCTCTTCTCTCTCGGTCCTGCGAGCCGAGCTCAGTTTCTACTACGACCGCCGCCAATAAACACGGCGAGCTCGAGCCTCTCCGCCTCCGCCCCGGTGACGTCACGCTCGGCAGCCCCGCAGCGCGCCCGAGTGCATCATGGGAGTGTGGTTCCCGTAACAGAGGGGCGGGGCGAGCCGGGCCCTGCCGAATAATTCCCAAGAAAAGCGCACCACAGCCCACAGACTCTTCTGTTCTTGTTTTTTGTTCGTCTTTTTTTATTTGTCTTCGAACAGACGGCACCAGGAAAAAAATGTATGCATGTTGGAACTGCAAGACAGCACCTGTATATGAGGCCAGTTCATAGAGGGTAAAGGTCTGATCGATCGCTAATCGATTTTAGGAAATCGATTGCTAAAACCCATCTGAAAAAAAATCTAAACTGCAGAAAAAAAGGTAAAGAACATTCCCCCCGTACAAATACCCTTCACGTCCATCAGGTTTTCCGACACACAGAATTTTGCATTTTGATTCCTTTGTGTATACTGACATCTTGCGCTGAAAACAGGTCTGATACTAACCAGATGTTACTTGAAAACGTTGTGATGTTTAATGTGTGTAATCTGAAACCAGAGAGGACACAACAGACCCATTATTGCAACAGTCTGATTTCAAGAGGAGTAAAACATTAGAGCGATAACTGATCGAACTGTATACATGCAAGTAAAAGACTAACGGAACCTAACGCTGCCCTACAGTGGCTGCAGTTTTATAGCGCCCCACAGCGAATGTTGCTTTTTAAAATGTTGTTTCTACATCTTTAGGTAAACCCCCACAGATGATTCGTGACCAGGGTTTCAAAGATTGAGCACTGAGTAGGTAGTTTTCCACCCCCATAAAAGATTTACTACTTCAACTAGCCTAGTTTGTCTTTATCTCCTGGAAAAAAATAAATACTTTGAACTTTGAACGTAACCTCACCTCGCTGATCCGTAATAAGCAAGGGAAGAAAGCGCGCAAACGAGAAGGGGATATTCAGCCTAGCTCATCTAGGTGTTAGGTGCTATTTTTTGCCATTCTTTATACCAATGTATAAAGAATCACCTTCCTTTCATCCTGGAGACTCAATTGTTGACTCAACCAGCTGTGGTAATAGCGTTACCCAACAGCACACCTCTTAAATACTAGTGTAGCTTTCCGGGTGAGCTAGCGTTCAGCGTTAACTGCCAGGCGGCCACATGTAGAGGTTGGAAAATGCAGGCAACGATGGAGGACAGTCTGGACCGAGTGAAAGAAGAGCAGATTAAAAGGCCAACTTGGAGCCGGCAGATAGAGTTCACCCTTGCTGGTATAGGCTGTGCGGTGGGACTCGGTAATGTCTGGAGATTCCCCTATTTGTGCTACAGGAGTGGAGGAGGTAAGCAGCTGGCTATCGGTTCATAGACCCATCAGGCATCAGTCGTGTCCCGTTTCTAGTTTTTCTTTTCTCTTATTAAGAAAAAAAACATGTTTTGTTGTATTTTATGGTAAAAATGACTTTGTTGACACGTTTTTAAGACCCAGAAAGTGATGGACGTGCATTTACCACCAAGAACAGAAGACAGGTCTTTTCACAAAGGGTGGTGGGAGCATGGAACAAACAACCCAGCCACGCGGTTGAAGCTGACAGCCTCGTTCCTTTCAGCGAATGGCTGGATGAGGTCCTTGGAGTAATTAACTTCTCATGATAAAAATGGGCTGCATACGGGGGGCAAGTGGCCTTCTTCTGGTTGTAACTGCTCTAATGGCAAATACTGACAGAATGGTTTGAGAAAAATGTAAATTCAAGTGTAAAAAAGTGTCTTTTTTATATATGATGTATGTGATAAGTGTCCCAACAGATGATTGAGAATTCTGCTAGCACAAAACCTGGTCTTGCAGAGAGGACCCCTGTTGTGACCCTCTGGGGTCAGCCTCTTAGCCTGCCTGAGTTCATAGTTCATGCACGGGGGAGGCCACAAGAAGCAAGAAGGCTGATCTCTAGGGACAGTGTTATACGTCAGCCATTAACACAGGGCCAGAAACGGGAAACTGATGAACGAAAAGCGCTGAGGCCACGTTAGCCATTAATTCAGTTAAGACAACCCAATGTATCGATTAAGTTGTAAAGAGAAAGCTATTGGGATTTTTCTATTGGATGTCATACAGCACATGACCATTGTGCACTTTACCCAAAGGCTTGTGGGAGGCTGGGTAGCTTGTTCCACTCCTATTGTTGAAGCCAATAGTCTGGTTTCTTTCAAATGAGACACTTATTCACTTATTTAACCACCAAACAGGCCAGATGGCCTCTTCTCATTTGTGACTGTTCTTATGACTGGGTTGATGGCATTTCTTACCATGTGTGGTTGGATAAGAGGGACCAAGGATCCAATTGTGGAGCGACAGTCTAGAGCAGCCCATCAGTGCTAGCATGCCGGCCTGTGGGAGGTGGCAGAAAACTGGAGCACCTGGGAAAACCCCTTGGAAACAGGACGAACGTGCAGACTCCCCACAGAAGGTACTCCAGGCCAAACCCAGGGTACAGGAGCTGTGCGACAACTGTTAACTGCCAGACTACCATTGCTACCCAGCCAAGTACTACAGGACCATGAAGCGAACAAACTCCACTTTCTGTTCTGTGTCCTGTTGTCCTATGCAGGTGCTTTCCTGGTGCCTTACATCATTATGCTAGTAGTCCTGGGGATCCCTCTGCTATACATGGAGCTGGCCGTGGGCCAGTATCACAGACTGGGGCCTGTGCACGCCATGGCCAAAGTCTGCCCTTTGCTCAAAGGTACGGGTATTGAGAAGTATTAAGTATTATTATTGTTTTGCATGGTTACAGAATATTACTGTTATAGAATTATAACCATTTCTGTTAATATAGGTTTGCAGTGCAACACCCCTTTTGGGCATGACAGTATCTTTATAATAGGCAGGTCCAGGAAAACAATCATCCATAAGGTCCAAACCGAATGCACTTCTATTTTAAGTGCAGGAAATCAAAAACCAATCAAGATAAAATGGCCTAAACTTGAAACCTCCAAAGTCCCTCACTAGCAATATTGCTGTGCAACTCAGCTGCTTACTGGCCTCAAAACAAACTCTTCAAACTTTAGCCAGAAGCTATATCACCCTGCAATAAAGATTTGCAGATACCAGGATTGTTGTTGAAATATATACTGTAATGGGAGTCCTATCGCGGTCAGAAAATTGTGACAGCTACAGTAGCTCGGAAAATAAAACCCTGAACTTAATGCTGCCGCAGTGTTCATTTGTCAACTGAGGATCATGTATCATTTCAACACTTTGATAATGTGTAAAGTAACGCATTCTAAAACCACATAGACAACGCGATTGTCTTGAGAATTTGTAACACTGTGAGGTCGTATCTGAACGACTCCCATAGCCAAACTGCACTCTTCCAGTTACAATGTACAAATGTTGTGAAAACATGTTCCCTTCTATGGCCAGATTGCAGATATCCAGCACTGTTGATGAACGCTGCGATGTGTTGTGTTAGCTAGGCTGTTGGAAGACAATCACTATACAGAGCTTCCTCCTGAAGCCTCATTTCAGGATGATCATTTTGTGTTACATGAACCTGTGCTGTAACTCCTTTTCAGGGGCTGGCATGGCAACAGTGGCTATATCCTTCATAATGTGCACCTACTACAACGTCATTATCACCTGGGCCCTGTACTACTTTTTTAGCTCCTTCCAGAGCCTCCTTCCTTGGGCAAACTGCAACAACACCTGGAACATCCCCGACAACTGCTCAGACCACGTGACCAGCAACTCCTCTTCCACTACGGCCAGCCAGCAGTTCTTTGAGTAAGAGGCCCTGGGTCGCCGTGACGACGACGCAGACACAGAGCAGCTGTGGAGTCAGCTGACTGGCCTGAGGCGCAGGAGCACGACAGCAGCGTGACTTAGGCTGTAGCTGAGCCCCAGGGGACGTGTGCAGCAGCTTTGCTTGCAGCAGCCCAGTAGTGCTGTCCAGGTGCTACTGCATGACTAGGAAGCTTATGAGAGTTGCCTGACCGTGCTGGATCACAATTTCCTCATCAATATGAACCCTTTGAGTAGTGGTTCGTCCCCTGGGGGGGTGAGACATACCTTTAGAAGGTAAATCATCAAACACACAAATTAAGCACGGTCATGTTAAGTACAACTACTTTGTATTTTATGGTAAATGTTAAAGTGTGCATTTTTCACGTATCCTTGATTTGACAGCAAAATTAAATGTGTATATATCTATTTCTACCTCTTTCATTCTATAGTTATGGTATATCTTAGGTTTAAAGACCTGACGTGATTCAATGATTTTTCATCAACGGTGCTCAGCAGCAACAAGGGACCAGTAAGGTCAACAGCGCGTCGTGGTTTTCCTAACAATCTGATGGCGGGCTCCTGAATTCTATGGCTGCTGTCCAGGGCATTCAAACATTTGAAGAGGTGCATTGAGTTTACACAGACCTCAGCTCCTGCGTGTCTTCGCAGTTACAAAGTGCTGGAGAAGACAGCTGGGATTGAGGAGGCCGGCCAGCTACGCTGGGAGTTGTTCTGCCTGCTCATTTTGGCCTGGGTGCTCATCTACCTCTGTATCTTCAAAGGTGTCAAATCCACTGGGAAGGTAAGTGATGCCTGAAAAAAAATTGAACGTTCATTAATATTAGATAGTAATTTCCCAAAAGACAAAAAAAATGTCTTTAGACCAGAATGCATGTGGACTGTTCGCAAGGTTTTTACGTCCCATTTGTGGTGCTTTCTAGCTTGAAGGCGATGAAAATATATATCTGATACTGTGTGCTGCTGCTTATACAAAGAATGCAGCCCTCTGTTTCAAGGCAAGGTAGACATGTTTTACTCTGTGCAGGTGGTTTATTTTACAGCTCTTTTCCCATACTTGATCCTTCTGGCCTTGCTGATCAATAACGTGCAGCTGCCCGGAGCCATGGAGGGGATTAAATTCTTCATTATACCCGAGTGGGAAAAACTGGCATCAGTGGAGGTATGAGGAGTGAATGTTGGACTGTGTTTAACAAATCAAGTCTTCTGTTTTCCATCTGAATGCTTGTTTTCATTATAGATACACTAAAGCCCACATACAGTCTTTATAAAATCTGTTTCCATGTGCAGGGCAAAGTTATTAGACAACTCTACCTTTTTTGCTATTTGTAATATGAAGGAAATGAAAATACAGTTGGATGGTGCAGTGGTTAGTATTGTTGCTTTGCAGGGCTGAAGGCCTGGGTTCAATTCTGGACCTGGGCTGCTATCTGTGTGGTGTTTGTGTGTCCTACACATGTTCACGTGGGGTTCCTCCTACACTCCAAAGAAATACTGGTAGCTTAATTGGCTTCTGGGAAGATTGGCCCTGGTATGTGTGTCTGCCCTGCAGAGAACTGGTGTCCAGTCCAGGATGTACTGTCTTGTGCCCATTGCTTGTTGGTAATAGACTCTGACTCCCCTGTGACCCTGTGTTTGTGAAAATGGTTAGAAAATTGATGGGTGGGTGGAAAGGAGAGTTCTGTTCTCAGACACAATTGGAGCTGTATAAGACCTTTTGCAAAACCTTCATCCATTTCTCCAAATGCTGAATTATTCAGAGCTCATAAATAATAATCTTGAATACAGTCTGTCATTAATAAGAGGTCTCTTCATTGGTCTTCAGTCAGTAGAAGATGGTATCACAGATATTTCATAACATGTTGTAATCCTCAGTAGTTTAGGTGAATTGCAGTGCCTCAGTGTCGCTGCATGTCTCCTGGCAGGTTTGGATCAATGCGGCCGCCCAGATCTTCAATTCCATTGGAATCGCCTTCGGCTCACTCATGGCCATGTCTAGCTACAACAACTTCAACAACAGTGTCTTGAAGTGAGAAAATCACTCGGACCGACTCTCTCTGTCTTGTTTTGTCTTAATTTTGTTTCGTAATTGTACTAGGTGCACCCTTTGTCTGTGGTGAGCTTCCAGGTAAGAGTGCTCTTCAGCTCCGATGAGGGATTTCAGACATGTTATTTCTTCTCTTCCTTAGAGACACGCTGGCCATCTCCATTACCAACTCGGCCACCAGTATCCTGGCCGGCTTTGTCATTTTCTCTGCGTTCGGCTACATGTCTCACCTAACACACACACCAGTCAGCAAAATAGCTGTGGATGGTGAGTCTGTATGGCAGAAGACAGGCCGCAGAGCTGAAATCATGTTGGCATTTTCTTTTTCAAACAGGCTCTTTGAGAAGAAAAGCAGAGAAACTGTAACCAACGCTGACGGGACCGGAGGTTTATTGCTATTGAACAATAGTGTATGGAGAACAGAGCTTTAATGTGCTTAACGATGTACAAGGAGGTCTAAGCCCAAACGACGACCAGAAATAAGTCAGAATATTTTGGGTCCAGGGGTATTCTGGCACGAATGCTCCTTATCCACTATGTAAGGTCCTCCTGGGCACCTCTGGGGGTGCAGTGCTCTGAAGCTACTGGGGAGATATCTCATTCTGCCACTGGCTGACCCCGGAAGTAAAAGCTTCCCCTTCCAGGGTCAGCCAACCCAGCCCCTGGGTGTCTGCCCACCAAACACCAGGTGGCAGTGCCGCCGCTGCTGCAGCACCTTAATATATGTTCATATTGTCACAACCCGGCGTGATCGAGCTCTGTAAGTGCCATTGTGTGGCCTCCCCCTTCCTGTGTACTTGAAATAGAGGCTCAGCTCATTCAGCATTACAAGATATTACCAATTTTACTACCTATTGTGTTCTACAAGTAACCCTTAAAAAGGAATTTCATAATAGCATTTGACATTGGTTTCATGTATGTAAATTAGAAGAATACCCACATTAAGGTGTCCTGCTTTCGTCATTTACCTTTATTACTAAGGGTATGTATAGTCTATACATTACAGAACAGATAAATATAAGTGATATATTCAGGTTTCTGGGCTGTAATGTTGTAATGTTTTATGCTATGTGATGTAGTTTTAGAACTAAACTGTAAGCATGTTTGAAAAGTCTATTATAATGTTCATTTAGACAAAATGATCAAATGCTTTATGCAAATATTTGTTGTTTTATTAGTCATCTCTGTGATTGACTATGTTTAGGGAAGAATTAGGTATTTTAGTCTTAGGTACCTAGGTACTTGCTGTTTGCAAAGGAAAAATAGGATGTCACTACGTTCACAAGTTTTTTAGCCTAAAGCTAATCAACAAATCAAAATGGTAGGGTATTTGACTGAAAAATCTACACAAATAACTCAGTTATTAGATCATGTATTCTAACTAGAGCGGATGATTAAAAGCAAGTACAGTATCTATGTGTCTGATACTGCCCAACACAGATCCAAGAAACAGCTTTCTCCCACCTGAAATACTAGTGTTCCAACACTGAGTGTTGTTGTTTACGTGTTCAGAGTTGATCAAATGTATTTCCTTGTTTCCTATTTGTCACAGGCCTATGTTACTATCAGACTATGCACAATGAACATTCCGTGTTTGTGCACATTTGTAAACCTGGTGACATAGTTGTTGCATGTCTTGACATATGGAAAGAACTGCCTATCATCTATCAGTTTTTAAATGAAACCATGTTTTTCTCTTTATGTATGTTTTTCAGGTCCAGGCCTCGTTTACGTGGTTTACCCACAAGCCTTCTTAACAATGCCTGTAGCTCCTCTTTGGGCAGTTCTGTTTTTCTTCATGCTGCTGTGCTTGGGGCTGGACAGTCAGGTATCTCTTTTACAGTGCACTGTGCCTGTGTCTCATACTCAGAATGGCCTGAGACTGTGCATTCACCTTTGTACTATCTAAAGCACAGCAATTAACTTTTCCCAGGATGGCCTAACTGTGTGGTCTTGAGTTTGGCTAGCAATCTTTGTTTTAGGGGCAACACAATGATGTCATGTTGATGATTATTACTCTGATGTGGTTGAACATTATTCAGCAACATGCAAATAAACCCTATCCCAGCAGGTTTAGCTTTCCCAAATACAGCACTGTGTTTGTTTTATAAACAGGGTCACAGGTTTTGGCAGCAAAATATGAAGAGAAGGCCAAGAGCATGAAAAAAACCTACTAACCGACAGAAGCGTCAGTGACAGTCGTTGAGCAGCTTACTTCCAGTGCTGTAGATCTAAAGCTGACCACTTAGAAGTAATCCATAAAGGGTGGTTTGGGAATGCAAAGGAGTTATTTTGAAAAGACGGCCAGCGCTCTGTCGTCTCTTGTTTTGTAGTTTGCAATGGTGGAAGTGATGGTGACCAGCCTGATGGATGGCCTGGGGAGTCCCTTGTTAAAGTACTTCAGAAGGAAAGAGCTCCTCGTCCTTGCCGTCTGCTCCACGGCTTTCCTCCTGGGAATTCCCCACGTCATGCAGGTGCGGGCTCGCCGGCCACGCCCACTCGCGCCGATCGCGAGCTTTCGCACCTGGAAGAGGTGTCAGAGGGGCCAGCAGGGGGCGCTCACCCTGTGGTCTGTGTGGGTCCTAATGCCCCAGTATATTGATGAGGGCACAATACTGTAAAAGGGCACCGTCCTTTGGATGAGATACAAAACCGAAGTCCTGACTCTCTGTGGTCATTAAAATCCCAGGGTGTTTCTCACAAAGCGTCGGGATGTTAACCCAGGAGTCTTGGCCAAATTTCCCCCGGCCTTTACCAGTCCTGGCCTCCTCCCCACTGAGAGCTGGAGTGTGGTGAGCGTACTGGTGCACTATGGCTGGTGGTACAGGGGAGTCCCGATTACCTGTAGAGCGCTTTGAGTAGACTGTCCAGAAAAGAGCTATTAAAATGTGAGAAATTATTATGATTATTATGATTATTATTATTATTATTATTATTATTATTATTATAAATACCTGCATGCAGAACACAGCACATTCCCAGGCATGAAATATTACAATAACACTTTTTTTTTTTGACAGGGGGGCATTTATATTTTCCAGTTAATGGACCACTACACTGCCATAGTGTCTATCATGTTTCTTGCCTTTTTTGAAGTGGTTGCAATTTGCTGGATATATGGTAAGTACGCACGCCCACAAAGTGTTTGCACGAATGACCACGGTAGTCTTGGCTTTTAGTTTAAGGATCGCCCTACATCAACAATTTCTAACTCTTGTAAACTGTGACTATTTTTCTTATCTAAAAAAAAACATTGACAAATTCCTAATGCAAGAAATGGCTAATAAAGTGATCTTATCTTTATCTACTCTTGACTGGTTAGGTTTTTGATGGCAGAATGATAGCTTAATTTAACTTAACAAATGTTTGCCTTTCATTGTTCCAAAACCTTAATCTATAAATAGATGATTCCACATTTTTAATAAAAACTCTTGATCTGAAGCTCTCCAGAATCAAGGTTAGAGATACTCCCGTTTGATTTTACATTATGTATTCTAGGAATTTTAATGATCTTTTCTCTCTTTAAGGTGTCCTCAAATTCTATTTGTGATATTTGCATCAATGGACAGGGTCTATACAATACAGTGCTTAACTGTATTCAGAATTTTAACTGATAGAACAGCGTTGCAGATCTTTTTTATTCATTGCATTGTTTTTTTTTCTTTTTTTTACTATCAAAAAGGAGTGAGACGTCTTTCCAGCAATGTAGAGGAGATGACTGGACACAAACCAAACTGGTTTTTCACTGGCTGTTGGACGGTTGTATCCCCTTTGCTGGTCACGGTATGTCAAGAAAATGGAGAATGATAAAATTTCAGCCACGTACCCTATTTCCCCAGCAATCCTGTGTGTAACCTGCGTCCCCCGTGTGACCACGCGGAGCTGTTTAATTCAAAACCTTGCAAGACCCCTTAAAGAGCGCGCTGGCTGAGAGACCCTACATCAGACCTTGTTAGTGGATTGCCGATTTCTGATCTCATTTGCAGGGATGTCTTTTTTTTTAAACTGATTTGTTTAAGTTGTAGAAGGTCAAACCCTGTCCTAGCATTCATCGGCAGCACAGGGAGATGTGAGATTCCTAGATCAGATGTTACAGTTTGATATAATACTAATAACCACTTTTTCACCTTTTATAAAACCGGAAACTGAGAAAAAAAATATGCCGGGCACGTTTCAATATCCAACTCTTGTATTTTATTAGTGCAGAACATTTAGGTTAATTGCAGAAAACTACAGGGCGGCAGGGTGGCTTTGTCACAGCCCTGGGGTGCTATCTGTGGGGAGTTTGTATGTTCTCCCTAGATACCCCCCCAGTAGTCCAGAAACATACTGGTTGGCTCATCAGCTTCTGGGAAAGCTGGCCCTGGTGTGTTTGCGTCTGTGTGTGCCCTGCGATGGACTGGCATCCCATCCAGGCTGTACCCCACCTTGCTGGGATAGACTCTGGCTCCCCGGCCACCCTGAACTGGATGAAGTGGTAAGAAAACAGGTGGATGGATGGATGACAACATGAGTGACTTTCCCCTGTTCGTCATCCCAGGTCATCCTGGTGTTTGCGGTCATTCAGTTCAAACCCGCCCGCTACACGGACTACGTCTACCCTGCCTGGGCTCAGGGGCTTGGCTGGGTTATCGCCATGGCTTCCATAATCTGGATCCCCCTGGGAGCGCTCCACACTCTCTGGATTCTCCCGGGCTCCTTCACACAGGTACCACAGCCCCTCTGTGACACGCACGCATTCCACATAGAGCCTCTTCTAACGCCAGAGGATTGTTACAGCTCAGCCCTGGAGGACTCATTGCCGGAAAGCATCCTCCGATCTCAAGAGGAACATGCTGCATCTCTTGAGCGTCCTTCATTTTAAAATACTTATCGAAGCAGATGGCAAGGAACATGTTCAGCATTCAACAGGACCAAATGCCTTTAAATTGATTATGCTTTTAACTAATTGAAAGCATGCAATATTACACACACGCTATATGAATTGCCAGCAGCACACTTCAGAGTCCCCTTTTATTCAGAAATGCAAGAAACCTGCACCGAACCGCGTCCTCTAAGAGTCTTAGGGATGTATATCCAGTTATGTCCACAGGGTGGCGCTGTTCAATTATATTTGTTCACATCCTGAACTGTTGACCACGAAACAGCTATCAACGTACTGTACTTCCAATGTGAATCTTTGCCGATTTAGTTTTTTCATTTTACACCTTTGTGAAATCGTGTTTGCTAGTTTTCATTGCTCACCTTTTATCTTTTACCTTTCTTCCTTAGCAATGGCAAGAAAAGCCCTTCACAGCACGTACTACTGATAGGAGTGTTAAACCTTTGCAGGTCTCTTCCTCTGTCGCGTGTATCCCTGATCCTGTCATGCAGGAGTGTGGGGAAGTTAAGAGAATTGTATTTATCAAAAGAATGTTGCAGAAAATAGTACCAAAAAATGTAAAGAGTGTTATAATAAGATTGGAAATATTGATGGTATTTCCCAGTGACTGGTTATCTCTGGTCTGAATGCGTCCCCTTCTCTGTTTTGTCTTGCAGAGATTACGACAATCCCTTACCCCCTATGGCCTCGATAACCTTTCAAAGAGACCCCGTTATGGAGACAGCCCAGACATTGCGATCGTCTCTGCTTCCTTCTGAGCGGCAGGGAGGTCTTCCATGCAGACCAGAGTCGGAGCCTTGAACTCTGGAGAGTATGGACGAGCTGCAACTAGTAAAAAATGCCTTGCCTCAAACATGTGGTTTTCTCAAATATTCTGAGGATGGATGTCTCTGTCAGTATATATGATTTGGGGGAAAAACGTATCTGCAATGACAAAAAAGCGTCTGGGCTTGGGATCAACAGGTTCACCAAAAAATAAAGCAAGATGTTAGTGAAGTGACACTGCCCATCTTGTCACAGCATGGGTCTGGGTCTGAATAATTCCACTTCTGTATTCCAGGAGAGCGCCGGGCTCTCTCTCAGGGCTGAGAGCAGCTGGCTCTGAGGATAAAAATCTGTGCTGGGTGGTGTCTGTACCGGCGCATGACAATGCATCACCACCGAGCTTTCTGAAAAAAAACTCCCATCAGAAGGATTTGGTGTGAAAACAATTAAGAAGAAAGACTCATTTTGCCTCAGATATGGCAGAAGTGTTCTGTCTTCTGTACTCGTCAGCAAATCACCATTACAATCACTCCTTTCACAGCAGTTAACAAAGAAACTTTATTGAGGCCAGCAGCACAAGTCATGCTTGTTACAGTAAGTTTCACAGGTTTTTCATGTGAATAAGAAAGTTCCTTATGATATTGTAGGAATCAGGGTCATACTTTTTTTCTGAATAATAGCCTATTCCACATAGTAATGGCATAGCTTTTTTTCAAGACAATAACAATCTATAACATTTCATCCTTCAATATGTGTCTGCCAAGAGAGAATTCGGCCATCAGCTCACACACACTAAAAGACATTAATTAAATGCAGGGGGGAAAACAAATTCTTTGAGAACCTGTCAAGTCCAGTTAAAGACGCACCTACAGCCATGTTGTTTAACAGCACGTTTCCTATGAAGGCATATCTGAAATACATTTATAGTTTTTAAAAGTAAAACGTAACTGGAAACTCACCAACAGGGGTATTATGCTCTAAGCGCAACTTGAATAAAAACTTTTGTGACGCTGTAGTAAATATTTATATTGTTGGGAAAAAAAGTAAACTGTTCCCACAAGACAGTGGTTTCTTTGAGTCTCTGAATATCAGGAAAAGCAGAGAGAGATTTCACTCCTACCTTAATGCTGCTAAAGCTCCCTGCCGCTCTATGATGACTTTATTATACAGGCACTTGGGAATACGACATATTTTAAAGAATGTGTACCACATTACACAGCGATATTCCCTGGGGCAAAACACAATTAATTAAAAAGCCGTACGGAAAATACCCATCTAATTAGATATCGCTAATTGCGTGACCTGGAGTCACGCAGGCCAACTCCCCAGACCCGCCCACCTGTAGGCCAATCAGCTTTAACAACGTCACAGCTCACGCACTCATGAGGGTCGGTGCTGATTGGACGAGAGGCGTTTCCTACTTGTCTACCTGCGGACGGACAGCCCCCGTGTTCGAATCCCACCCCACCCTCGGCAGCGCTCAGCTAATAGTGCGCCGCCTGCTGGGGAAACCCGGTCACGGCCTTGTAAATTATTACAAATTTATACACCTGAAGAAGGCTCCACGGCCGAAACGTTGTGTTCTCTTTCTTTTTTTTTCAGCATGGAATAAACCTATTGCAAATTTATACACGTATGTGGAATAGAAGTCTACATTGGACCTAACGATGTCTCAGGGAATGTGTCATTTCTAAATATATCAGATGCTTCGAAAAGGCCCAATGTGGAATTTGCTGCTCTACATTTAATACATTTAATATAAATACCACCGGTATCGAACAATAAAAGCAAATATAGCTCTTTAAGTTTACTGGGTAGTGCTCACAAATAAATGTCATTAATAGCGTCCAATAGAGGGAGATGAAAGACTTCTTCAAGAGATGTTTAATGAAATAGCTGTGGCCTGACGCTAGTATTGAGGCAGCTGGACAGAGCAGGCCAGGGTTCTCCCGTAACAGCGAGGACTTGGAAAGAAGGAAAAACTGCAGACACCGGAAAAACTGTGTTTCGTCATACCCACCGTGATTTATACTCTGCCGGACGCAAGACACGAGGGTTAATCCTTTCCCTCTCGTTGTTTTTTAAATGTCAATGAACACTCAAACACCGTTCTGGACACGTTTTTTTTTTTCAATTCTGATTATATTAATAAATTATCAGATAATTAGCAGAGGCTAATCCAATGGACCCAAGCACAGTGAGAATCATGCAGAAGGACAGAGCACACACATTTATATCAAGTGGGTAGGCTCCACAGCCGAAACGTTGTGTTTCTTTTGTACTCTTTTCAGCATGGAATAAACCTTTCCTTGTTCCTTTACAATTATATAAACTTAACTCCAGTTACCGGTACTGCGTACTAAATAGAAGACCAAACTATAACCCACATTTATTGTGATGCTATATTAATAAGACCCATCACATGAACCCGATATGTTAGGCAGTTATTTAAGGATGACGAAAATATTTGTTCCAGTCCAAATAGCATCTACAAGAGCAGTATTATATCAAGAACAACTTTTATATAAAATGAATATTCCTCTGCTGGAGCAACGGACACGTTTCTTAGCAAAGTAGGCTCTTGAGTATCACAATTCTTAACACATAACGCTGAAAATAAATCGGACCTCTTCACCAGTCACAGTCCTTGCTGGAGAATATGTGACGTCTGTCACTGGCAGCCTAGTGCACGTCATCGCCATGATCAAGAATATAACATTTCGAAATCCGATCCTTTTTCCTAAAGGGAGGCGAACAAGAAACAGAATTGTCTTTTTCCCCCCATCTGGTGGAGCAAAAGCAGCAGGTGCCGTCTTTAACTCGCGTTCACTTTAGAGAATAATTTTGTTTTCAGAGACTGAAACGTTAAAAGAAAAAGAGACTCACAGGTCAAATCTGATTGTCACTGCGGATTCATGAACTTCTGGCGAGATCACGCTTGAAGTACAAGATAATTTCACTTACTGACCGGGTAATCGCACAACAGTGAACACGCACACATCACAGTCACTGATTTCGCACACAACGTATTTCACCGTGTACTTATCTGTCCCTGAGAAAGCGCTCCAGGTTGCTGTGCAAGTTTCCGATCCCATGTTATTGCACGTCTTTCGATGAGGCTACCGAAAGTCACCTCCGCTGAAGTTCCTTCTGTTCACGCTTGGATCTCGTAAACTACTCACCCACCTGGCTCTGGAGCTAATTCCCTCTGGTAAACATTCATTCCAGTTAGAAACTCCAGGCACTGAAGGTCAAATGGGTCAATCCAGACTAGTGCGGAGCCCAGCTCCTGTCTT
This sequence comes from Lepisosteus platostomus, assembly GCF_059453375.1. NCBI lineage: Eukaryota > Metazoa > Chordata > Actinopteri > Semionotiformes > Lepisosteidae > Lepisosteus > Lepisosteus platostomus. The sequence goes on from NC_142632.1 coordinate 14,510,323, forward strand.
TGGGCTGGAGGTCTCGGTTCCAGTTCTTCCAGAGATCATCTGAACTAAATGGACCCGTGAAAACCGGCTTCTAGAGGGGGTTAAAATGATCGTGGGCTACTCTCGGAATAGAAATCTCGAAAAGACGGATCGCGACGACAGAAAGAAAGGACAGGCGTTAACAACGAGGCAATAAAAAACAATTTATTGAGAATAACTATCATTACAATCCACACGCCAACGAAGAGTAGTACTTTTAATCATACACGTGCCCACGACTGGGTTAGAAACGGCGTCTGAAACCAGACCTTAGTGTTTTGTTTTAGACGAAACGGAGCCAAAGTGCAAACCGGTTTGTCTTATCACAAGGACGATCTGCCGAGGTTGTCTTGATATAAAATATTTGGTTAAGACGCGTTTCCCCCCCATCTTTTATTGACAGCTAAGGGGAATATGACCGTCATAGGAATCTGTCATATCTGTTTTACTGGTGACTGGAAAGGCCCTATTGTAGCGATTATGGTCTGTTAAAACAAATACTAGTGGATTAAACCCCTATCACTAATGTAAGAATTAGATCTAGCTACAATCGATGCTCTGATGTTCAGCAAAAAACAAAATAATTGTGAATACGAATCAGAATCTGTTTTTATTTTTCTTAAAAAAACAAAATGTGCAGTAGGACCTAAAACATGGAAAAAGGGAAGAGAAAAACTAGCATCTGTACTTGACGGTATGATTTTCACTGTAATGATGACCGTGCATAACCTCTTGTGGTAGGAGTAACACCAATTTGTTTTTTTTTTTAAAGGACGAAAAATACACCAACACTGACATATTTTATTCCTGCAGCATTCTGAATCATACTGTACTGGTACATCCTTTTCAAACCAGCGAGGGCCTGTTCCCCAGTAGGCAAAGACAACCAGTTTCTGCGTCTCCCAGCTTGATCCTTCCATCCTGTTAAACGGGTTTTGTCCAGCAGAGGTCGCTCGGGAGTAACCTAGGCTGCCGGGCCTGTCTGCTGTGCCAGCTGCTCCCTCTTCGGTTGCTATGACACCTGCTCTACAGGCCTCATCTGAATGTCTCCGATCTAGACTCGGGGCGAGGGAAGAGAAAGACAAAAAAGATGGACGGGATTTTAATGTTTCACCCGAGAAAGATTAAGAACAATAAAAAAATATTTAAAAAATGTATCACTGCAATCTGCAACGCAGAAGTAGAGTACTACATTTTCGGATATAATATGTGGATACTCTGAGCCCCAAACCAAAAACGAGTGAGATATGGAGGGTTTGGAGACACCTGCAGTATAGAAACTGTTACCTGCAGTAAGATGTTGTCGTAAGGAAGTAACCTTTAAAAGCTGACCACTGTAAATCTGTGTACCATCCTTCCAAATAAATAAGGCTTCTGAAGGACACTTAGAAATAAAATAGATTTCTTTACACCTCTCTACTATATGTTTACAATGATACCGCTGTTTCACCGTACTGTACTTCAGTCTCAATTCACTATGGTGTACCACAGTAAACTTCATTAAGGAACTGCACTCTTGGTGGTGTCAAAGCAGAAATACATAGTCCGTTTTGGGCTTTTAAAAACTACAGAAATCTGGGAAGAGGGAAGAGTGTCAGAAAAGAGTGAGAAACTGTACATACCTGTACGTGAGGAGGGGTGCTTAGGACAAAGGTAATGGCACTGGCTATATCTTCTGCTTTTAGACACTGAGGAGGAAAAACAAAATATGGAGAATCCAGAATCCCCAGCAGATCACAAGCTCCAATGCTTTCCCTTTGAAAAACCTCCCGGTCTCTGTGGGAACAGAGGTAACGGAATCTCTGGAGTGGGCTTCACCATGACCTGTGACCCCCGGTTAACATCGTTGGCAAAGAAGACTTGGAAATCAGCACACAATGCTTATTAGAAGGGGATGCAATGTGTCAACAGTGACCATGAAGCGGATCAGTTCTGCACTCCATCAGTCATCTTCAGGAGCAGGAGCAGGGATGGGCTAGTAAAGGAGACGAGTACTTGAAAGAATTCAAAATATGCCTCGGGAGTAAAGAACACTAAGCCTGGTGATGCAAACGTCAGCTGCTATGTGCGCAAGAGTTATTGCCAGACAGGTGCTGACATGAACACCTCATTTTGCAAAAGCTCCAAATACATTGTAAATCTAAATGTAGGAAAATGTGTGTTCAACTGAAGCCATTTTTTACAGAATAAATGTTCTGATTCACATTTGTGACCCCGCCACCCACACCAAAGATTCATTCAATTGTATGCCAAGTTTCTATCCTGTGGTGACTTTCTGAAAGCAGCTTACCTCAAAGCCAGGTCTAAATGCATGCTTCTGGTAATCATGCGCTGGATTGAATTATTGTTCTGAACTCACACCAATATGCAAAATAAACAGGACTCTTAAGAAATGCAAGAGAACAATCACTCTTTCTTCTAATTTAAAGAGCAGTATTAAAACAGCTTGAAAAAATAAGGACAGGATCAACAACTAAGCACATGAATGCAATAAATAATACTGTCATTCTGTGAATCTGCATTGAAGTTTTCTTAAATCAGACTGTTTCTTTTAGCCTGTGTAGCAATGTTGTTAGGCCAGTCCATCTGTATTTAATTTCTCTCAGGCCTTGCAGTTTGCGGACATTGCGGTTCACTAAGACACAGCTGTTTTAGTCACTGATTCATTGCATTGAGCACAAATTCTAGTAAAAATCAAGAAATACTCCACCACCCAAAAACAGGGTCATAGCCAAATTGTAGCAGTTTTAAATAAGCTACTCTGGCATGTTGCTGAAGCATGTTGGCCTCTTTCAGGAATCTGGATGACTTAGCTATCAAACTAAATAGACTGGCTGTATGGCCTCTTCTCATTTGTAAGCCTTCTTGTGTTCTTAAACTTATGCTAGAGGATGCACCTCTTAACGAAGCCTATTGCAAAGCTGCCTTTTCCCTACAGCTTTGCACTGTGGCAAATGAATGGTTATTTCGGCTTTTCTGTCCAAGATCCAGACACAAGGGAAATACAGCTTTGCAAGGAAAGGCAGTCTCACCTTTATGCTTTCATATGTTGCTGCAGCCTTTTCTGGGTCGCTGTTGTGAAGCCGGAAGGCGAATTCCGTTTCCACTAGGCCGGGAGATATACACTGTAAGAAAAGTGAGAATAGATAGGGCATTCCACAGGAAACTGGAACACACGAGGAAGAAAAGTCAATAGAACACGCGCTTCTGAATGCATTACCTCCAGGGCTCAGCTGACAGAATGGTTAAAGCTAAAGTACTGACAATCTCTGCAAGACAGTTGTCCTATAGGTACAAAATTATTTACATAAAATACAGCATGCAGAGCAGTCCCTGCAGTACCTTTGTGAAACACTTACCAGCATCTTACACATCTTTGTGATGTACTGTAGGCAGCTTTTGAGGCAACATGTTAAACAGGAGAAAAAACACAAATCCGTATGGGCATGGACTGATGAAACAGGCTTTGTGTTGGAAAAACAACCCATGGCTCAACACTGACCTAAAACAAAATGACTTTTTTCTTCCCTGTGGCTTTTCGTCCTGTCACATGCAGAGTCACAGATTCCGTTTAAAACTGAGAACAGGGAAAACGTCTTTACACAAAGAGCGGCGGGAGTGTGTAACATGCTGCCCAGCCATGTTGTTGAAGCTGCCAATTCATCATGATAACTAGACCAAAGAAACTAGATGGGCCGCATGGCCTCTTCTCTTCTTTGTAATCTGTCTTATATTTACAGGCCTTTCTGGTGTTCTGATTCCGAACTAGCAGCTCAACAAGTGCAACTGGTTGTGTTGTTTAATACACACCACAGGTTAGGGTGTGATGTGTGTCTTACCGTGACCTTTATGTGGGTTTTGGCTTCTCGCAGTTCCTGTCGCAGGCCTTCGGTCAGCGCGGTCACTGCGTACTTAGTTGCGGAGTAGAAATGCACCCCAGAGGCCGGCAGCACCCGGTGTCCACTCATGCTGAAGGCAAGGCAAGCACAGGCAGAGGGCAGCGGGGCAAGAGTTAGAAACTACCACGACACCACTGTCACAAAGCTAAGACAAAAGAAAAAGATGAAATAAAAAGTATATATACATACCAACACTACAGGACGGGTAATCAATGTGTCAATGGAAATTATCCGTGACTTATGGGATGATAAGTAGATTGACGAAAGGCAAAAATCAATCACAAAACAGAAATTTTAAAGTGGGGAAAAAAATCAGGGAGCGGGTGGGGACAGGGTGGGGGGGTTGTCGTATCGTCCTCTCCACGACGGGAACGGTTTCCATTTTGTCGGATTTAATTTTTAACACGCCTCCTCTCTCTCTGTCCCCTGGGTTGCCTGGCATTTTGTTTGTCCTTATTGATCATTAGTGCCGAGATTTTCCATGCACATCACTGCACTCAGGGTTAGCTTAAGAAATGACAAGAGGTCAAGGTCCTAGAAACAAGATGATGCCAAACATGCAGCCTGGCTAGAAAGTACAGACATGTTAGTGAAATGAACTCTGATGCTTCATTTGACATGCTTTACAGATGCACGTACAGTGAAAACACGGACGATCATATGTGCAATTAGCATTTGCTTCATAATAAGTATGGTCACAGAGCTAGGTTCACAGAAACAAATGGATGATTATAGAAGCATTATAGTACATAAGTAATACATATCCACACATAATTTGCACATATCCGCAAAAATATACACACACATATTCAGAATGAATTTTAATTCGTGACTGCATGCTCGTAAAAGATAACATAACCCTGAAATTAGTTAATTGAGAGATAAATACACATACACACATAGTCACTCAGATCTGATAAAGCCAGATTTGCTCCAGCACAGGGTGAAATAGCCGCACGCCGTATCTGATTACTGTGGGCATCACTTACTTAGAAAGATCTCATGATACGCAGAACAGAACAACCCATTCCACTGTCTATTATTGTGTAAGAACATAAAGGGAAACTGTCTGCAAAACCCACAAGACACCAGTATGGACTGAAGGTAAATACTTTGCTGGGTAATCTTGCCTGTGGGAGAGCTCACCTAACTTAACCAGTACCCTCAGCCGCAGAGCCAATACGAGAGCCTAGGGTTGCCATTTCATCCCGTGACATTCTGAAGAAACTGCGCTCTTGGAGAAATTGTGACAGAAACAAGGGTTTGCTATAACCTTTCATACTGGAAACCGTGGAGAGAAACTCTGGAAGGGAAAGCTAAATTAAGTCTAATGGACCCACATAATTATATCGCTCCATTCCAAGAATGTGCTTTGATTAAAAACTGCGTTTATAGTACAGGGATGAATGCCTGAAAGACAATAGATCCCTGTAAGAAAGATTAAAAGAGCATTCTGAGTAACTACAATTTGGGGAGCTGGAATTTGCTTTTATGACACTGCAAGTACAGCAGAAAACTGATTCCCACTCTAATTAGCCCCAGATTCAAATGTTTGTTTTGGTCACATTTTTGTTGCAAAACGTTAGTGTTCTCAATAGGACACTAAAAAGCGTCAGTAGAGAAAAAATGAGCCCAATAATACCAGTACAATTACTCCTACATCATGCTATGTCTACACAGTGCTCATGAATCAGAATGTTTACCCCCCGCATTAAACCTTACCAAGATGTGCTTCATTTCACTGCAGCTCATTTACGACCTTGTACTCTGGACGGATCGAGTTTTATGACAGCTCTAATTAGTGTGGTTGATCAGCATTCTATCGCGTCACAATTCTTACAATTCATTATTTCAAAAGCATTGTGTGGTACATGGATCTGGATTAAGAGGATACTGCTGGATTCTGGGATATCAGCATTGCCACCTTGCAAACGCATCAAACGCACACAAATACAAATCTGCACTCTCCCCTCAACAGACAGGTGAAAGGAAACTCAATGTGCTGGAAATCAAGACCAAATTACTTTCATGAATCATGGCTTCAGCTTTGTATATGGAACGATATTGCGTTCTGAACTCTGACCGGCTTTTATTTCATTAGTGCGCCACTCACAACCACAGACAGATTATTCAGGCCAGTGACTGCAGCACAGGGAGGAAGAATAAATGTGAATTTCCAAGACATCGACAATAAAAGATGGACAGCGGGATACTGAAAGGCACCTATTTGGAATGTGGGAGGCCGCGGAAAAAGAGTGAAGGGTGGTTGGTGGGTTGTGTTCTGCCAGGCGTGGGTGTCTGACAGAGTCTTGTTAATATGAAACTCTTTTGCTGCCATCTCTAAATTCAAATTGCAGATGTCCCCCTCCCCCATCTCACACTTTGACACAGCAGAAACATCTGGCACGAGCTGTCAAGCCCCTTGATGGACAGAAACATGTCACATGCACTGGAGGCACTCAGGAAGCCATGCAAATGAGCCTACAGCCTGGGCGTCCCTACCTGTTAATGTTGATAATATGCCCATCGTCCACATTCCTTTCCTTCATGGATTGGTAGGCTTCCCTGGCACAGATGGACAAGGCAAGGACGTTAACCTAAAAGATATATTTAAAAATATAATCACTCTAGAAAAAATAAACAAAAAAACAGTCTGCACCATTCCTCCGCCCCCCCAGATTAATTGACACAATCACGTGCAGAATACAGGAGAGAGAAAACGCTGGCTCGAGTCCAGGATTTTCCAGCCTGGTCAAAAGCACCACATCGAAAGGGAAAACAGAGCCCCCCTGCTTCTCGGGAGACAGGTACTGTATGTGTGCTCACACATCAGCCGAACTCAGCCTCCTCGCTCCAGGCACAGGCTGATGAGGCAGGCCCTGAAGGCAACACTGGACAAAGGCACATGTCCTCCACCAGACACCCCCTTCCCGTGTGGAGTTCAGGGCAGGGAGGAGAACTTTAAACAAGGCACTGGGACGGGGGGGGTTAAAAATAAGTACAATAATGGGCGGATCAAATGTTTAAATAGCTGCACACATAGAGGATCAGACGCATCACACAGGCATATTGGGAAGTTGAGGTGTATAGTCTTTCACAGTCATCTTTCCTTTACTCCACAGAAAGGCTGAGGATATCCCAATGTTCCCCATCAGAGCATTAGATGAAAGCAGTGCTATAGTACTGTCAATGCAAAAAAAAGTTTTCACTGACTGTTCTCCTAATTTGTATCATGTAGGCAGCGGGAATGAGGCGGATCGTCGTATTAAGCCCTTGAAAGGAAGACTGTTGCCTCTGGCGTGGGGCGGTTTGCGCTTGGCAGTGTCTTATCAGCGATTAGGGCTGGTTTTTAACAATTCGTAGCCCCATTAAATTTGTTCCCCTGCTGAGCCATTTGAGACTGGAAATGCCCTTTTCAAATTCACGTTGCATCACACATGCGTTGGTATAGCTGCCTTTTCCCACTGTCGGCACTTGACTTCTAAAACCCAGACAACAAAAGGAGTCTGTGGCTCATACTGTATATTAAAACTCCTCAACAAGCACGGGATGCCTCCTAAAAAGCAAACAGGAATGATAGAAAATAGGAGTTGATTAGGGTAACACCATACCAATGGATTCTCTTTATGGCTGTTAATGACGGCACTGTCTGTCAATGCCCCTATCTGAACTTCCTCTTTCCTGTCCTGTTATTGATGTTTTGGATAAAATAGGCCCAAACAGTCTCCCATCACTGTTTTGAAATGTATATATAAAACATCACCAAGAAAAAAATGTGAGCAGCAAATATGTTTTTTATAGTGGCTTCCACACATATTATAGTGCAGAACAGTACATACAGTATGATAGTGACGGTGTATGTCCACGTACTGTTTAATAGATGCTATTCAAAACAGAGTACAGGAACCTGGACATCTGTAAGCTTCCATCCTGGAGCATAATAGACCAGGTCCATGATAGACCTATCGAAAAAAACTAGTAAAAGCCAAAATGATTTTGCTAAAAAAGTTCAATACGTGCCCAGATTTAATGTCTGAGGAAAATCTGGATTACAGAAAAATTCTTCCTAGGACTGTTGTTTGTTACAGAGTAACTGAACTACTACAGGTACTGTATATGAGCGTGTGAGCTGGGATTGAACTCCAGAGACACTTTTTTAAGCCTTTACAATATTATATTTCGTGCCCAAAACTCTTCAGATCTCTCCATTATTATTCCATAAAGTCAACAAGTATAGTTCTGTCTTTTAGCTTCTTTGTGTAATTAATTCACAGTTTTCTTCGGCAAGGTTAGATAACTCCCAAGGGAAGCCAGTCCTTATCTATTAAAAAGACATACAACCACTAAATAAAGGTCCTTTTGAGTTCCACATTCAGACACTGAGTACAGATGCTGTGTTGTACTTGTACACACTGACTAAAAACTCAGTTGTTCCAGAGATAAGATATAACAGCTGTAAAGATAACAGACACAGAATGGGGTGGAGCCCAGCAAGCAAATCATGAAGACAAGGCTTTGTGGTTATCTTTCTTTTCTTGTCCTGATAGCAGCAGTTTGGCCCTATTGAGTGAAGCTGTTGGCAGATACCAGGCAGGAAACGTCATGGGCATCATGTGCCTTCGTGGAGTTTCACAGATCTTTGATCAGTTACGAAATGGGGTTTCTTCACCAACTCATCCCTCCAGCCTTTCTCCCTGGCCAACACGCACAGAGCCGCTGGTAGCTGGCTACCACTGTGTCGAAAACTCACAGATACCCGCTATCATGGAGTTAATCTCTAGAAGGTTGCACAATATCAATTAGCTTCCCCTCAAGAACAGCACAGAAGTCAACAAAAGGCTAGATTCTGGGCAACATTGTTTGTGTTGACGCTGGCAACACTGAGATACTGGTGAAGGGGAAAAGGTCACCTAAAACTGATTTAGGAACAGAAACCAGTGTTAGGTTTGACTGTCTAAAACAGTCACACACACATTTTGCAGGTCTGGTTTAATATATCTTATTCATCCACCCATTTTCTAACCCCTTTATCCAATTCAGAGTCAGGGGGGAGCCAGAGCCTATCCCAGTAAGCAACTGGCACAAGGCAGGATACACCCTGGATGGGATGCCAGTCCTTCATAGGGCACACACGGGCAGAAACACGCACACACTCACGCCAGGACAGATTTTCCCAGAAGGCAAATAACTTACAAGCATGTCTTTGGACTGTGGGAGGAAACCAGAGCACTCAGAGAAAACCTATGCACACAGAAGGAGAACATACAAACTCCACACAGACAGCCCCCCCCCAGCAACTGAACCCGGGGTCCCAGCACTGCGAGGCAGCAATGCTCACTACTCTGCCACTGTGCCACTCATGTCAATGTCAGTGACTGCACACGAGCTGTTCTTATCATTGCCTCAGCAGGATAGAGGTCTTGCAATGACTTTCTCAGCCATGAACTAACTGAAAAGCCCATTTTTACCAGTCTGCCAAACAAACAGGCCAATGAACAAACTGGCACGACAGAAGCCGGAGACGCGCCTGGCCCTGCAGGAGCTGGGTACACAAGCCCCGGTTCGGAAGTGTGAGTTTCTGACCTCCGGACACTTGGGATTGCACTGGCTTTGACAAGGACCCATTGGAGTTTGGGGCCAGGCCCTCCACATTCCCTTGAGTGTCAATTGCTTTTCTAATGTTTAAAAAAAAACAAGGACTTGGACAACTGCCTCGATCAGAAAGCTGAGGACAGTAACAACACTGTCCCCTGTCTTCGTAAAGATCCTCTCACGCAGCCAGAGCAACTCCAGGTCCTGCAGGGATTATATCCTGTGCTTTGTGCTCCCCACGAACACCAAAGGCCAAAGCTGTTCTGTGCCTTTTCGTGAACAAGCTCAAACTGGACGCACAGCCTTGTCCTCATTGCGGCAGGTGTATATCTGACCCAAGTTCAAATACATGAGTATCCATGAAAAGCAATCCATTAAAAGGCAAACAGCATGATTCATCAACTCATTGGCCTGTTTTCTGCACAGTCTTGTATGGGAGCCACTTAACTTTTAAATGCAGCCTGTAGCTCAGCTGGAAACTGAATCCAGTCATACATAATGACAAGATCTTAATTATATAAACTGCGAAACACCATAAGGTAAAAAACAACACCTCAGCTTATATCCTCTTCAGGGATACATATTTGTCACTGGGTTACTCCTGCTGAGGCAGGAATAGTAACTTTCCACTCCCTGTCACAAATAAATATCCCAGCCGCTGGGGGTTCACAATCACCGCAATTTACCAGAACTATTTCAGTGGGGCTTGCTGATAGAAAAACAAAACAGTAACCGTAATTGCAAGTGGAAATGAACAAAAAAGAGAGATCTTTTTCATCTGCTGCCGAACCGAGAGCTAAAGAGGGTTTTTCACTAGGAGCAGACTAAACAGGGTCTTTTGTCTGCCAACAGCACATGATAAGGATCTCTGGGCTTCCTGGCCCGTTTTTTCTCGGTTCTTTAAAATACTTTTTTCTGCTGCTGTTTCAAAGACCCACTGCAGTCCAAATCCACTCTGGGCACTGGCTGATAATTGACACTGACAGCTTGGTGGTTACTACAGCAGTCAGACACGAACACAACTAAGCTACACTGAAAGTCTCAAGCTACCATTGATTGATGTCTCAGGAGGACACAACCACATTCAAAGATTGTTTTCCTCTATACCAAGCACCTGCATTCTGAGTGGCCATGCTCGGTTTTACCCTGTTTGTGTTATGAACCCTTTTAAAAAGAAAGAGCTTATTCATTCAAAAAAAGAATCTCATTAGGCCAAATCCTGAGAGATTCCAGGCAAACAGTATTCGCACAACATGACCAATCAAAAGGGGCAAAATGTGCCTTTTACAAGAGGGGTGGGTCAGGGTCAGGGGTGACTATGGCTTTAAAGATAATGGAACAGTTTTTACCTCCTGGAGGGGAGGCATCGTTTCCTATCTCTCATTACTCAATTCTGCAGTTTAGACTGTATCTGTCAATGATTTCGAAACATCCAGCTACACTGTTGAATGGAAGTCACATGGTGTTACTATAATTAAACAAGGCAGGGAGCACAGAATGTATCCAACAAGCTTAACGTTAACTGAATGTTACTATTACATCATCAGGGTCTTGACATCAGCTGGTCAGCGCTAAAGCATTAAGCTAGAGCAGTGGTCTGAGAGACTAGCTTACACAAGTCATTTCAGTCGCACTACAGGACACGAAAGGGCTCTATTTATGCAAAGATAATTTTGACCCTGTGAAATGCTGCCATGTCCTTTCCTGACGTCTACAAAATAATGGGCAATTTCTTTTTAAAGAATGGTTTTTCTATAAATAGTAATGGCTGAAACTAAAGTATGTGCATTAGTAAACACTTGACAGGTTCCTACAACTATCTTGCAGTGCTTGTATTGTTTACTCTGTGGTGCCATTAGCTCCTATAAAACAGATAAGAACAAAAATAAATTTGACAGAACAAAGGCCCTGAACGCTGCTGGTGGTGTGAAGCCTTCATGTGCTCCAGACTACAGGTTAAAACTAAACTGCTGTATAAGAGGAAAACAAGGTCAGTGTGCAGATTAGACGTGCTAAAAATACTGCAGTACATATTCATTGCAGAAACCATGGCAACAGATGGAGGACAGAAGAAATGTACAGCTGAAGTGATGTGCTTGCAGCAGCTTCAATGGCCCAGGCCCGTGTGTGACGACAACTTCTTCTTGAGATATTAAACCCCACAAGTGGGCTTCTATGCTGAACCGGGCCTGTTTGTCCCCAGCAGAGAGGCTGTTTGTTTGTTCCACATGGCCTCTCCTACTCTAGAGGGGCAAACGGGGGGGGGGGGGGGGGGGTGTTGGGGGTGAAATTTGAATGCAGGGGTTTCCCAACTCCGTTTTCTTCCCACCCCTTGTTTTTCACACAAATGGGCCGATCCCCATCGCATTTTTTTAGACACACCGCTCAGCACATTTAGCAAAATAACATTACCCACAAATGTAATTTTATAGACACAACATTCCCTTTTTAAAGTAAGGGATCTCTGGATCTTTTCCATCTAGTAGTGTGCTCTAATAATGTACTCTGAGTGAACAGAGACGGAAGTTAGCACATTCTGAAGTGCCAGTAGAATATTTCTCACTAATTAAGCACACAGGGAGGATTCGCGAGATTCAGGGTCCAGCAGCTCAAAACGACAGTAATTAAGCTTCATGCAGAGTTCCAAATTTATATTTTGGCGATTACAGCTGCTAAGCATTTGTTAACAAAGGACTACAAAGCACTGATTCTAGGATAATGGAGCAAAGGGTAGCTTAACTATTAGAAAAACCTTGATTTCTAATCTTCCTCCTGAAATAATCAATTAAACCATGAGCTCTTCTCAGCTTGATCTCCTTAGAGCCACCATAATGATGGCAAGATGGGATAAGTTCTCATTCTTTCTTATCCTAAGATCTACCCTAATTTCCCAACTGGAAAATAAAAGCACTCCCTGGGCAACAGTTGGGTACCACTCTAAAACAAGTATCAGTGCAAAAAAGCCACGGAAATATCCCAGATAACCTTCTTGTCTCTGTACTTCGCTACAGCACCCTCTCTATGCTTCAGACAGCAGCCAGGTGGGATAGAATCCAACACACTAACCTAACTCTTCAACCGTCTATTCAATTGTATTCTCAAAAAATTCTTAACAGCACTGCACGTATACGGACAACCTCCACGTAGAACTGTAGCCTTTCCCACTGATTTCTGAATCCCGATAGATTTCAGCTGCTGAAATCAGACTCCCATTGAGTAGCAGTTTGCTCCGTTTCAGCTTTTACATGGGGCATGCTCGTTCCCATTCTGTGCTGATATTTGTTTTGTTCGAAAATCCTGCACACACAGAAGCTGTGAGCTCCCCAAACCTAAACTGCTTCATTCTGCTATGCAGGAAGGGGAGATTTACTCCTTGATGAAGGAACTCCTAGGAGGGGGGGACCTGTTGATGCAGACGAGTCTGCAGAGTGCAGCAGAACTGTTCGTCTTTACTCTCCGGTACCCATTTTATCTCGCTGCAGATATGCAAAGCGAAGAGCAGCATTTAAGTGTCTCTCCTGCTGTCTGGAAGTAGCTATTGCCAGGAGCTGGGCTCCTGTTCAACGACGGCTCCTCCAGTCTGGCAGTTCGGAGAGCACAGCACAGCAGGGGAGCGAGTGAAATGAGACCTGGCTTGGGAAGGACCGAAAACTTAATGTATGAATACGCAACAAGGTGGAAAGACCCCCAGATCAGCTTCTTCCAAACAAAAACCCACTGTAGGGTTTGATACAGCCGCCGAAGCGCTTAGGAGCGATGTCTGTTTGCAGCCATAAAAGAGCACTAACACGTACCACCCCCTCCTAGCACATGACTTATTGGATTTTATCAGCCAGCAGTCATGGAGGAAACACTTGTAGAGAGCAAGAGTGGCCAACGTCCAGGACAGCAAGGACTGTTTAACTATGGGTCTGGACATTTGGTGTGCCAAAGGGTAGTTGGCTTATCTATTTTTTTCTAACAGTAGCCTTGTGTACTTCTGGTGATGATTTGACAGACTTATCTTATACTGTGCAGCAAGAAATAAACATACGCATGTGCACAAAATACTGCATTCAGGAGAGTTGGCTATAATATTAAGATCCTTACACTTTAACAGCACTTTTCTGGACACTCCACTCAAAGTGCATTACGGGTAATGGGGACTCCCCTCCACCACCACCAGTGGGAGCCCCATCCGGATGACTCTAGGCTAGGGCCATGGTACTGACTGACCAAACACTCAACTATTTAAGAAGAGACTTCCAGTTAAGATGCAGTGGTCAGAATTCCTGCCTCACAGCTCTGGGGCTCTGGGTTTAATTCCGGACTTAGGGTGCTGTCTGTGTGGAGTTTGCATGTTCTCCTTGTGTTCACATGGGTGTCCTCCAGATGCTCTGGTTTCCTCCCACAGTCCAGAGACATACTTGTAGGTTAACTGGCTTCCAGGAAAACTGGCCCTGGCGTGAGTGTGTGTGTCTGTGTGTGGCCTGCGATGGGCGGGAGTCCTGTCCAGGGCGTGCCCTGCCTTGTGCCCACTGCTTGCTGGAATAGACTCCTGCCCTGCCGCTACCCTGAATCGGAAGAAGAGGTTAGAAAATGGACAGAAGGATGGAACCAGTGCATCTGAAACAACAGCTCTGCTTCGTCAGGGACTGGAGTGGTTTCCAGTCCATTTCTCATGACCTGCGCCTCGTTGGACTCAACGCCAGGAGCCCCGGAAAGGAATACCCACGTCCAGCATGTTCCTCCAGCCTTCGGTCTTGCCGCTGAGCAGGGGCTCGGCATGGGCGAGGCCGGCGTTGTTGATGCAGACGTCCACGCCCTGGTGCAGGGTCCTGATGGCAGAGAACATGGACAGGATCTCCTCCTGGTTGGACAGGTCGCACTTGTATGGGATGAGGGTCCCGGTGTAGCCCGCGCTCTGGCACTCTGCTGCAAGCTTCTGCAAAAACAAAAAACAGGCCAGGCTTTACTGCGGCCCTGGACGCCCCCAACACCCCAGCCTGACCCACGGATCCCAACGGCAGGAAAGGCAGGGTTCAGGAGGCGGGGATCTCCAGCACAAAGTCAAATCTTTCAAAACTCCAGGCCCGGATGGCACAGAGAGCTTGTCCTGTGCACCATGGGACTACTGCAAGGCACTGTGGGAATATGGCAAGGCTCTGCCACAAGGCACCATTGGAATATGGCAACTGTGGAACTACCACAAAGCTCTATTGAAAGGCACTAAGGGACTCTTATGGGCCAAAATGGCCAATAGATGTGAATCAAGGTATGAGGTACGAGGATGGAAGTTTTAACAATCAGCCATTCTCAGTTTGAGCAGTAATAAGGAACTAATAACTGGAGAATCCACTTTTTAAAATTAAAACAGACAAATAAAGGACTTTAAGAAGAGCATTATTGGGGAATTCACTGAGTGGCAGTTTTGCTGTCGAGAAATCTAATGTCTTCAGTGCTGTCTTGTGCACAATATTCTGCTATATATATATATTTCTGAGGGCAGACAAAATGGTTGTTTATTTTTCATTATTAATCTTTTTTTCACCTGGCTGGCTGAAGCACCACAGGTATAATGGGGTTGAAATCGTGCCCTCCCCACTCACCCTAAAGGGAGAGCAGAACACAACATCAACCATATGATTCATTTCTTAAGGAGGAAAATGCCAAACTTTACGCATCTAGCTCAAGTAATCAAATAGAGTCACACCACAGTACTTTATTCAGAAATGTATCAGCTTTTATGAAAAAATGTGAAAAGCTTAGTGAAACAGCTGAGAAAGCTGTGCTTTGTTACTGTCCACAATTCTGAATCCACTTCCAGAAGCTTGCAGATCATGCTGGCTATTAAGTGCTGTTTTTTGAACTGCCTCCCCTTTCAGAAACAATATTAAAATGCTGTATACTGATTGCCTACTCTGACTCACTGGCCATGTAATTTAAACACTAGGAAGATCAAAGCACTGCAGTGTTACAAAAGATAATTTGCAATGAAGGACATAGTGGATGCAAACTATTTAAAAGTCATGTCAAAACTCAGGAACACATCAGCATGCAGGAGGTAGGAACGCAAAACGGGAGACTTGCTAAATTAAGTGTGGCTCTAATCCAGGAGACAGAGGTCATGAGGTCACTCAAATTACATTCTGCTGACAATTTGTGTGTCTCCTTTAATCATCATCTCCAAATTCCATCAAAGAAACATTCAGGAGTGCCGTTTGATTCTTGGGGGGGACAAAACCAATACTCACAGAACCGTGTTGAAAGGGAATACCTTTACATGACCTGGAATGTTGATACAGGGATAACCTGAAGGCTTTCTTCCATCTGATGCAGTGTCACTCCCACTTCTGTCTGCTCATCATCTGAATGACTGTTCTGTAGCATGCTCTCACCTCACCCACCCCCTTCTACAAAAAGCACAACTTTTCACTTTAATTGCACGTTCTGGCTTTAAAATCCAAGAACACCCAGTTCCCCATGGCAAGCAGAGAAAACGAAGGGAGAGAGACCAGTGAAGATCAGCTTTTTCACATAAAACAGACTTCCCAATCTACTCAGGGGGCAAGAGGCCCAATTCCGTCAGGCCTGATGCTGACAGATGTGGAGAGCTACCATCCTGGCAGGGGTGTGTCTGTCTCCTGTGTCTTTCTTGCTCTATCAGGAAATCCCTAACTTCGCACACAACAGGAGGCAGTAAAAGCAGAGCAGGCGAGAGGACAGAGGAGTCCGAGAGGCCGGTGTGCCTGTCTTTAAGGCAGCTTGTGCATTCCCGAGAAAGCCAGTGACCCATCTGTGCTGCGCGGTGCTCCCACACACAGCAGCTCCAGGCACAGCGCGATCACAGTCATGTGATGTCTGGCTTGTATGGCAGCCAGACACTGGGCACGATGGCATGCCAGCTCCCGCCTGGCTCTGCAAAAAACCTCCTGGCCCTTGAGCTGCACTGAGACACTTGGGATGGCATGACGACAGCCCTGTCTGACCCCGCGGTGGCCCGGAATGAATGAGGAGGGTACCTTCTGCAGTTTTCGGATGTACAGTCTCACAGCAGCAGCTTAAAATAGCACAGCTGTCAGCAGCACGAAGAAAGTCATTAAGGACTCTTGCTGTCTCCTGCTGCTTTCACATTAGCATAAAAACAGAAAGCACTGCCTCTTGGCAGGCTAAAAGAAACGTACCCCAAGATGAATAAGAAAAAACAGATTGTTCTGGATGTCAAAGACAGACAATGCTGTACCGTGCAGAATGCAAAGACCAGTAACTGTCTCCTGGGAGTGAGGGCTGGTTCGAACCCTGAGCAGTGGAAAGAGATTATGTCCTGGAAGACATTACCAGAATTAAAGATCGAGGATTTAAAAGTAGTCAGTCACAGCTTAAAGTGAATAAATATACAACTGTCCTTAATTAAAGGATGTATTGAAAGATTGTGACAGTGTGGAAATTTTAAACTATTCAGCTATGAAAATTTAACAGAGAAGGCTCAAAATATCCTCTTAATTAATCCATCCATTTTCTAACTGCTTCATCCAATACAGCATTGCAGGAGAGCCTGAGCCTATCCCGGCAAGCAGTGGGCAAGGCAGGGTACACTCTGAACTGGACACCAGTCCCTCACAGGGCACACACACACACGCACACACTCACACCTAACGTGAAAACTCCATGCAGATAACACCTCAGGAATCAAAGCCAGGGATTCGACAGGAATTTATCCTTAGTAATGAGAGGAAATCTGATTTTTCAATGAGGGCATGTTGAGTAGGGCTTGAACAGGCAGGGAGATCAGAACGAGCCTAAAGAGTTTTTAGAGATGGGTCAACAGTCCTGTCCACAAAATGCCAGAATGTACATAGCCAGTAAGTACAGAGCCAAAAATCGAACGAGGTCTTTAAGGCTGCATTAACAGCTTGTGTGCAATTACTCCCGCCACCTGACATGTTCGGAATGCAGAACAGGGAAGGCAAGCTAAATCAGATTCCTGCTCAACTGCCTCTCCACGGCTGTCACGACTGAGGACTTAACCAGGATTGGCAGAGTGGGTGTGTGTGTGAGAGAACTGGGGTGACATCAGTGTCAGCCAGAGTGCCCCTGCAGACTGGCAAATGCTAATGCAATGCTTCCCTTTTGTGGGCTAGGAAATGAACAGGAGCTTATTTATCCATCTACTCCAAAGAGGAGTACAGCTGGGAGCTGGGAATTTGCGGAAACACTCGGTTGCTTTGAAGAGACAAATCCTTTGTCACCAACTGTGCTAGTTAAGATCAGGGGCTGTCTTTCTGTGTTCTCACAGGGGACGTTTCAATAGCATTGCCTGCACTACGCTGCAGTTACTGGGCAAGCTGCACAGGAGGGAACAAGCACACAATATCAAAGCACACCCCTGATCTGCAGAAAGTAATGTGCAATTTCAGAATCCATGGATCCCAGAATAATGAACGTAATTTCACCGTATTAATGTATCTGTTACACAGCATCGAGCTCATGAGAGACTGATTGAAGGATGTTTAGCAAAACACAAGTTCTCTCCTAGCCGTTTCCTGCAGCTGGGAAGTGTGTGAGTTTAGAGCAAAACTGTCCACATATGAGCCTGGTCTGCTACTGTATTATGCCTTTCCTTCCTAGTGGAAAGGGTTTTTGTAAACCCTATGTGTTAAAACACAAATAAATGGAATTAAAACAGAATCTTTTCTAAAATTAAGAACATTTGTACTACGACGTTTAAGTTTTGCACAAAAAAGTTCAAGTCCTTCCTAGTGTTGAAACCCTCCTGTGTTCTGAGTGCTAAACAGCATTGTTCAGGTCTTATACAACCGCCTGCCTCACGTGTCTGGGAAGTAAAGTTTTCGGAAATAATTTTAGATTAACTTTTGACTTGTACTAAATAATGTCAAAGAGCTTTTCTTCTGGAGGAAGAAGTACTTTCTCTTCATCAGGCGTCATGCTAAAATGAACACACGCCCCATTCTCACACTAAATGAAGATATTGTAGTTTACAGCGAGCCTCACAGAGATCTATTCAAATCTCATTAACACCTCCCATTATAAGGCTAGAAACTGCTCAAGTTGCCCACACTGCTGTGAGATGTGATACTATTTGAAGTCTAAACACAATTTCCACCTAAAAAAAAATGGCAAAACCATTTGCTCTGAAAGTTTGAAGAACAGAATACTTTTGGGCAAACATATTTATAGAGATTAAACTTTAATAAAGAAGGCACGAATGCTCAGAAATTATCTGGATGGACATTCTTCATTCTTTAGCTGTGCTGAAGGCTTTGCTTGCTACTCAAGGTAAAACATGCGTAACCAACACTCCTACACAGCTCTTAGCTTTGCTTTATTATAATTCCAGGTATACAAACCTTGCAGTAGATCTTCAGTTCTGATTAGTACATGATCATGTTTGATGCCGGTAATAGGCTATAAATTAATAAGACACTTTGAACTGTCATCAGGTGTCAGCTGGTGGAGGTTCAGAACATTTTACTTGAAAGGAGATTCCCCAGGTTTAAAATAATCTGTACCAGACATTCTAGTTGTCTGACCTTAAATTTCCCTTTCAGCAACATTTTCTTTTCTGCATCTGGGCTCAATTATATTAACATTGAGATAAAATGCAAGACCAGACAAACGCCTGGCAGATGACGGTCGCAGTATTCCACGCAGGTGGAAAAAACACAAAACTATAAATACAAAATGGAAAAAACACAGAGCTTGAAATGGCTACTCAGAAAAGATATGCAGTTGTTTATGTTGCCACATCAGAGTGACACACTGAGACAGAGGTCAGGCTCTGAGTGTCTTTGTGGCTTCTTTCAAGAAACACCTGGATGAGACCGGAGGCACTTTACTCAAAGGGAGGTAGGAGGGTGGAACAAGTTGCCCAGCCATGCTGTTTTTTCAAGAAACAGCTGGATGAGACCCCTGGATTAGGTAGCTCCTAACTACCCAGATGGGCCAATGCTCTCCTCTAGTTTGAAATAACTTAAAGAATGACATTTACTGTAAGTTTGCTACAGTTTGCCACAGAATGCACTGATGTTTACAAACCCTTCAGGCCCACTCCCATTCTGCCTCTTTCATGACCTTTAACACAAGCCCGTGCATTTACTGCTCTTGTGCACTGCGGTGTAGTGCACCAGTTTATTATTAGGTGAGAGGTAAACCTTACTTTGGTTGCAAAACTACCTTGTGCTTTTTCTAATCAAGAATGTCCCTCTTGCTGTGCCTGAGTGAAATTCAACAGCAGGGAATCCAGCCTTCCACCGTGCACAAGACATGGAAGGCAGGGGTTTCTTTTGTCAGAGCCACTCCAGAGTATTATAAAAGTGTGAATGAAGACGAACTGTAGTGTGTCACATGCATTTCTAATTAAAAAGAAACAGAGCACCTTGGGGACATGTGGAACAGGGACTCTAAATGTTCTCTAGCTGCGCTTGTTACCTTTAGGACTAATCTCCTTGGATTGGCTGAAGAGTCTCCTTCAGAGCCACGCATGACAATCTGAACACCTGAGCCGGCAGAGTCCACTCACAGCCTGCACACTGCTTCCAGGAGCCGAGAGAAATGTGGACAGGAGACAGCTCCAAAGTGTATACGAGTGTGTGCTGCTGGTTTCCTTTTAAGCTTTTGGACTGTAGATTGAAAACTGTTAACAACCTACAACCAACATCATCATCATGGCTCATTCCTAGGTGCGATGGGTTGTGTGCTCAGCTCTCCTGCCACACTGCTTATAGAAACAATCACAACTAAAGTACCCTGACCTGCTTCTCTGCTTTCATCTTCAGGCGTGACCTGCCATTTTGCACGGCCCAGCTGAAATTAAAACACAAGAGAACCTGTCCAAACACCACCAGCTGAGAGTTCCCAGTGACGGCACTTTAACCCTGTCCAGTGTCCTCGACTCTGCAGTGTTTTGTACACAAACAGTTAACTGTAAAGCCTCCCACTGGAACAAGTGCAAACACTGCAAAAAAGAAGGCAGAACAGAGCGACAGCCAGCCGTCACTCAGCTCTCCTGGAGAGTTGGCCGGGGGGATATCTCTGCCCTGTAACGAGAGCTGGCAGGCCTTCACCCTTAGGTCAGAACCACAGCACTGCGCTGACTCACTGTTGGCCTGACACCTCTGATTCTTGAGCCCTGACATGTGACAAGTCAGCAATAAGTACACATTTCTGCAGTTTTCTTCTTCTTAAAATTTGAAGTTCAGAGCTCTACCCATGCTGCTGCCTTAAAATATTTGACCACTATAGAACTTTGTAATAAGAGCTATGTACAGCCCAGAAACGCCTCTGATCTTTCTCCAAGAATGATCGTGTACATATGTGAGGTCAAAAAAGCAATTTCTGTTTATGTGTAGCTCTCCAGATAATGCCCTAATCATCTCCAACAAAACAAAATGATAAAAGAGAAACAGTGTTATCAGTGTTGAGCATGATGCCTTATCAACAGGCAGAAACCTGCATGGTGAAAAAAACATTTTTAAGCGACACACTTCTGAAAGGTTGCTCATGATCTATTTTTAAAGATATGCTAACAATACAAAGCAGAGGGTTTCTCAAGCCATCAATATACAACCAATATTCTATTCTCATATCCTATACCCTAGAGTCCTTTCTCACCACCACCAAAATACAGTATGTGAGAGGTATCCATCCATTTTTTCTAGCCTTTTTTCTAATTCTTCCAATTCAAGGTCACAGGGCAGCCAGAGCCTATCCCAGCAAGCAATGGGTACAAGGCAGGATACACCCTGGACAGGACGCCAGTCTATCACAGGGCACACCAACATTGACACATACACTCTCTTCCCAGACGCCAATCCACCTACCAGCATGCTTTTAAAAAAGCACCCAGAGGAAACCCACACAAACTCCATGCACATAGTACCCCAAGCCTGGAACTGTACCCAGGGTCCCAGCACTGCCAGGCTAATCACAGTGCCACCCAGGGTAGAAACATGGGAAAGCCCAATTTAAATGCTCTCCTACAACTGTGTCTTAACGAAACAGCAGTGCACAGGAGCCCCACAGCTCCACTTGTCACATGTCATGCGATTGTATTTGAAGGTACAGCATTGATGGACGTGTTCCAAACAGTATTAACAGTGGAGGATCAGGAGGATACCATGTGTGGTCGTGTCAAAAGTGAATAATATAAATTAAACCTAGAGCCTAAGGACATAAATACTCCTTGGACATACATGCATAAGAACATACACACTTAACACAAGTTAAGCAGGGCACTGTACAGATAGATTTGATATGAAGAATTCAAACTGTTAAATGGAAAACTCAAACTCAATAAATCCAGCCTTAAAGCCAGTCTGTTCACTGTACAACCGTCTCAAGGCCAAAACAGGTAAAAGCTGGGAGAATCAAATCAGAGCTGGCCATATTCCAAGACCTTGTGGGTTTTCTTGATAATAGTGTGGTTCATTGAGAGACCAACATTCCCATGACATGGCAGGCAAATACATTTATGGCATTGATAACCTCCACCTTGCTGTTTAGTGCCTTAACCTTTAAACTAGTGAGTCAGTGTGCGAAACAGTCAAGAGGGAAGGACAAGTCTCTTTTCTTGACACTGCTCCCCTCTAGGAAAACACTCTACACATCACTACTTCAGATCATAATTTGCACCATGGTATTGAAAATGCACAGTAAAGATCACAGTAAAATCCTGGGAAAACTGCAAAGAGTGTGGAAAATGTACCACTGGTAACATTCTTAAGGTACATAAAGGAAATTCCGCATTTTTGTATCTTTAGAACACTGGAAGGCTCTGTCGTTGGAAAAGCTTTCAGCCAGTATACCCCTGCTGGCGCTTTATACAAACAAACTTTCAGTTTCACAAACGCTCTCCAGTGATTTATGGCGTTTCTTTTATGGGCCTTTTCTAAGAAGGTAACACAGCCTCCGCCAGCATGGCCATGAAAACTAATGAGACTTTAAACTCTGAATTTTAAGATATGGGGAAAATAGAGTCCAGGCACCAGAGAGTAACTGAGCCTGACCTGTTCGTGATAAGAATGAGGCAGAGTTAATATTCCATGCAGTCAGTGACTTGGGCCAGAAATGTTACAGGAAATACTGTACTACATATTCAAGGAGATTCCTCCTGAGATTAATAGAGAGGGCTTGCTTCTCAATCCGGAGAACAACAGCGTATCTGCGAATTCCACTCATGCATGGCCGGCGATTGTGCAGCGAAGTCAGAGCTCAGCAAATCTGCTCTGGGGGATTTGAAGCTCAGCAGGCAACAGGGTGTGCATGACTGGTATGATGCACTGCACAGTGGGACAGGGAGCAAACTGACAGACTTCCAGCTCCACCACGCAATGGAAAAAGAGGGCACAGTTTACTGTGTTTCATTTGACCCTCACTTCTCCCCCCCCAGGAAATGTTCTACTAATTTATAAGACACCTTTGTGTATCTGCTGCCTTCATCACAATAGCAGTGCAAACAGGACTTCAAGCAAAAGGACAGCAAATGCAATCTGACACACACCTGTCCCTCACCCAGGCTTCCAAAATCACAACACGGCATGCTGTTCTGCCAGGCCGCACAGTAGGCCATGCCAGTGTGCGTCCTTGCTGTCCAAAAGCATTATCTCCAGTCACAGAGGAAATTGGACACAACAGCAGGGGCTCATGGGTACAGCAGAGTGTCCGGTTTTTAAAGGTCACTTTTTAAATCCTGGGAGAGGACACCAGACCCATCGTAGCCCACTGTGGTCAAGGATGAGTCAGAATGGCCTATTTTATATATCAAACAAAAACCCTTTTTGGCTCCTTAAAGGGTTAATCTACATCAGCGATCTCCAGCCCTGGTCTTGGAATCCCTTCAGGATTTCACAGGCGTCTTCAATCATTAGCTAAGGGTCACGCTGCGCTGACAAAGGAAGCAAATAACTGGTGTGGTTAAGTACGGCAAAGCTGGGCTGGAAGAAACAATTCTGCAGCTCACAGGGACCGGCAGATGGAGAGGAGACTCCCCCCTGGCCTTGTTCATGAAGCATGCCTGTCTGTCCCCTCTCCTGATGCTGGGCCAGGGCCTCTCTCAGCAGCCTATCCCAGGTCTCACAGGGGCGGCTGACAGGTGAACGAGAGAATCTGACACAGGGAAACAAATTGAGACTTGCACTGCCGTGCTGCATAGCGCAAGGACAATTAACGGCTCTCATCCACCTCCTCGCTGGAAGCCAGAGGATTCTCTTCAGCCATTAATTCTGCTGGGCTCGTTAACTACCTCAGTAAAGAATGTAACCAGGCAGAAGAATGACAAGTTACGCAAGAAACGGGGAAACAAAATGGCCCAATGTCCTTTCATACCACTGAATCTGCCCAAACCATCATTTCTGGGAGATTCGTGAAGCAGCAGACATTTCGAGTGGAGCTGAAATGCAAGCTGACAGATTTCTAGACGTTTATTTTTTTAAAAGGGGGCTCAAGCGAATAGGAGCTCTCTGCTCAGCTTGGCCTGCTCTCGGCACAGTGTCGCTGTCACAGCTCAGGGGTTTGATTTCCTGCGCTCACAGTGGCAGAGGGGCTTCTGATCCCACCCACACGTTCTCAATCTAACGTCCAAGACAGAACTGCGGCAACAATACTGCCCCCCCCGACACACACACCAACAGGGTGATCAGAGAAACACGTGACCCCCCAGAAAACCGAACTAAACAATGGGAGAGAAAAAATCGACTTCATTTAGGCTGAATTTGCTCCAAGATGCCCTCGGCACCCTCAGTGAGGTACTTCACCCCAGGTGCTCCAGTCCACTCCCCACACACACTTAAAAGAGTATGATCATGACCATGACTTTTTTTGTAATACATCTCATACAGCTCTGTTTTTTCAGTACTCCATTACTTTTCATCCTCAGTCCCACGCTGGGATTTGGAATTACAGGTTTAACAGCAACCGAAGGAGCGATGTCAGTCTAACAGGTGACACTGCATCAGGGCTCATAGGTACCTGGTAAAGTCACAAAGGGGCACTCCGGAAAACTCCAGCAAACTCAACATGACCCTCAGTGAGGGTGACCCCCCCCAAACCCTGACTGGCACAGCCTGCAACCCAGCTGGTGACATCTGGACTATAGAGCTTAGCCTTCAAATGAGCAACATCACTGCCTGAGCCATTCAGTCTTCACTGAGCCGAACTCCTGCGGGTAATTAATTCACTGTGCCACGTCTGCGACAAAATCTGCTTCACAACTACCTTGGGCCTGACCTTTGGCAGCTACAGTTCCACAAGACCAAACGCCAGGTGGAACAGCCAGAGAGCAGAACCATTCATGCTGGACACCTCTAAGGAAGCACTGATGCTGGCATAAAAAAATCAAATATTAACCTCCTGCCGTGGTTAAATATGCACCCTCAGTGTGTGCACGCTCAGTGGTTTTGCTTCAGTTCACTAAAATATTTACAAATGTTCACCCTCCTCTTCTCAGTGCTCAATCTCATGAATAATAATAATAATAATAATAAACTTTATTTTATATAGCGCCTTTAAAGGTGGCTTCTCAAAGCGCTTTACAGGATGACATTAACAATAAATAAGAAGACTACAACAATAAATAAGAAAAATTTCACAAGACAGGACACAATTATAATTACAGCAATACAACAATAACAATAGAGGAGACCGTGGAAGATGGTATTAAGAAGAGCAGAGGGGTGAAGAATGGAACCAGTTAAGTAAAGGCTTTTCTGAAAAGGAGGGTTTTGAGTCTGGATTTGAAGGAGTTTAGAGAAGGTGACTCTCTAATATCCTTGGGCAAGGAGTTCCAGAGCTTGGGGGCATAGCAGGAGAAGGCCCTGTCGCCCATACAATGTAGACGGGCTTGGGGGACAGTAAGGAGGGCAGAATTTGAAGAGCGGAGGTTGCGAGGTGGGGAGTAGGGCGATAAAAGTTCAGACAGGTATTGAGGTGCCAAGCCATGTAAAGCCTTGTAGGTGAGCATGAGGATTTTAAAGTCTACGCGGAATTTGACCGGAAGCCAGTGCAAGGACTCCAGGATAGGAGTAATGTGAACACTTGCACTAGATCTGGTCAGGATTCTGGCTGCTGAATTTTGAATAATAATAATAATAATAATAATAATAATAATAATAATTGCTTACACTTATATAGCGCTTTTCTGGACACTCCACTCAAAGCGCTTTACAGGTAATGGGGTCTCCCCTCCACCATCACCAGTGTGCAGCCCCCACCTGGATGATGCGACGGCAGCCATAGTGCGCCAGAACTCTCACCACACATCAGCTCTCAGTAGGGAGGAGAGCAGAGTAATGAAGCCAATTCATAGATAGGAATTATTAGGAGGCCATAATTGGTAAGGGCCAATGGGAAATTTGGCCAGGACGCCAGGGTTACACCCCTACTCTTTTCGAGAAACGCCCTGGGATTTTTAATGACCACAGAGAGTCAGGACCTCGGTTTTACATCTCATCTGAAGGACGGCGCCTGTTTACAGTTTAGTGTAAGAATAAGAACAAGGGGCAGACATTCTCTGCAGCAATAAAGCTTTTCAACAGCTGTCAGCAGTCAGTGGTCAACGGTTGAATGTCCTGAGTCTCGTCTGTGACTCTGCTCCTCTGAAGGCATGGTCTTTAACCAAGCTGGTGGGAACTTTGGAAATACAGTAAACAAGTTCACTCCTGGGATCTAAAGGCTACCCGAAACTACAAATTAGGAGTGAGACTTGTCACGGCCAGAGCATACAATATAGCATCACTTAGTTCTCCACAGACGTCAATACCTTTTCCACTTTCATTTTTGCTTACCTATGGTGCCTAAGCACGTTTCCCAAAGGGCATTAAGGCTGAATGGTTCTTGATAACCATTCAAAAATACTCTTGTAATATTCAGCAGGTTCTGATCACACTGTTGCCTTGCACAATGGAATGCTGTTCTTGCACAGCTGTAAAGCATTGAGAGGCTACAAAGAAACACTGAGAAGGCTCTTTCAGAGCATTTGTTTAACCGTAATTACAGAGGGCCTGTGATCTTGATGTGCCTCTGAGGATCTGCACAATGCCAGCTTTGTGGGGTCTATCTGGCTGAACATGGGCAGCTATAAACATGTCAGATTGGGAATCCAACGGCAAAACAGCACTAGTTACAGAGCCACCTAGACTGCAGTCACTGGACAAAAGACACTGGCTGAACTTTCCGTCTTAAATTTAGCAAGTTGTTTAGAAAAAGAATGGGATCAGCCCAGAAATCACACTTGAGCTGAAAATGTATTTCAACTCCAGACTGTATCCTAATAATTCAACAGCTGACCCTGTCTGTGTGTCTCATGGAGAGCAAGCTGGGGTCTGTGAAAAGACAAATACCTATTGCAAGACATGTATATGGCCAATAAAGGGATTGTATCTTATCTCTTATCTATTGTTTTACAGCTGGAGGAAAAAGTTAAAAGAAATCTTCTTGACTCGGCTCTGTTTAGCTGCTTCACAATCGGGGAGGGCCAAGCTCCCTGGCCTGGTGGTCCTGTTTGTCCCACACAAAGCTCGGCTGTGAGGGATGCTAGATCCCAGAGGGTTTTCAACGTTCCGTACAGATACTGGTCTGTCTATTGCCTCGCTCCGTCCCAGCAGCGCGGGTATGACCCCGTATGATCAGAGGGCAGGGCTCAGACCACCACTCCCAGCACTGCAGGCGGTGTGATAACATTATCAACACGCTCCTTCAGGACTCCGAGTCAGAGAAAGCCATAGTACAGGCACCCTGTGCAGTCTTCAGCTCAAGCCACATGATAATAATAATAATAATAATAATAATAATAATAATAATAATAATTAATAATTGCTTACACTTATATAGCGCTTTTCTGGACACTCCACTCAAAGCGCTTTACAGGTAATGGGGACTCCCCTCCACCACCACCAATGTGCAGCCCCACCTGGATGATGCGACGGCAGCCATAGTGCACCAGAACACTCACCACACACCAGCTCTCAGTGGGGAGGAGAGCAGAGTAATGAAACCAATGTATAGAGGGGGATTGTTAGGAGGCCATGATTGATAAAGGCCGATCATGAGTTTACTGTGGCCATTCACAGCAGCGCACATGCTGCCACG
Source organism: Lepisosteus platostomus (assembly GCF_059453375.1). NCBI lineage: Eukaryota > Metazoa > Chordata > Actinopteri > Semionotiformes > Lepisosteidae > Lepisosteus > Lepisosteus platostomus. The sequence goes on from NC_142632.1 coordinate 14,537,913, forward strand.
GTCCGAGCCGCCCCTCCCCCCCCCGAAACAGTGCCATCGCTTCCGATCAGAAGGATGTTCTGGATATTCATCCCTTGATTCGAATTTTGTCCATTTTTTTCTAGAACGTCAATGAATTTATTTGCTTAACCGAGATTTAATAACCAGTCTAAGACATTAGGACTGCTGCTCCCCATCAAAGGACAACAGTGAAGAGTCTTAGGAGAGCCCAAGGAGGCGAAATGCCAGCAGCCATATCACCCTGCAACTCACAGCTGGCAGCCCCCTGCAGCTCAGCAGGTGTGAGCCTGGCCAGTACCTGGATGGGAGACCTCCTGGGAAAAACTAAGGCTGCTGCTGGAAGAGGTGTTAGTGGGGCCAGCAGGGAGTGCTCACCTCTCATCCTAACTCTCTGTGGTCATTAAAAATCCCAGGGTGTTTCCATAAAAGAGTAGGGGTGTAACCCTGGTTTCCTGGCTAAATTTCCCATTGGCCCTTACCAATCATGGCCTCCTAATAATCCCCATCTATGAACTGGCTTCATCACTCTCCTCCCTACTGAGAGCTGGTGTTTGGTGAGTGCACTATGGCTGCTGTTGCATCATCCAGGTGGGGCTGCACACTGGTGGTGGTGGTGGAGAGTCCCCATTACCTGTAAAGCACTTTGAGTGGAGTGTCCAGGAAAAAGCGCTATATAAGTGTAAGCAATTACTATTATTAAGTGCAGTTTTCAAGCAGCAAAGTTAATGTTTGACGTGAACCCTGCACAGCTGACCTCTTAAATGGCTGTTTTCATGACCTTACACAATCTATGCTGCTGAATGCTGTTCTACATTGCTCAGAGGTGCGTGGCTGTCTAACACCTAGAGCAGTGTTTCTGAACCAAGGCTCTATGGAAACTGTCTGTTTTCGACATCCTTCTACAGGAGATCTGTGGTAAAATTAGGCTTGTCAGCTGCAGGGCAGGTCCCAAACTCCACAGCAGCGGAGACTTGTAAAGCTTAGCTTTTGAAAAGAACTGCCTTACTACCTCAACCTGACTCATGACCTATGGACCTGCATGCTCAAGAGCGCCAAAGACGAGATAAAAGCATACAGTAGCTTTATAATTTTTGAACGGAAAACAACCTCTCACACAGGTAAGAGTACGCACACACTGTAAAGCAGAAGAAAGTGGTAACCTTCAGAGATGACGGGCTCACTCTCCTGCTACAAGTAAAAAATCTGACACAAACAGATCACAGCAGCTGCGAAGGGTTGCATCGCTCTCCATTGAAAACGCTTTCTTCTTTACAGTCTTTAACAGACTCTATAATCAGGGTAAAGTATTCCCCTCGAACCCTGCACACGAGGCTCATCTCTTTTCTCTGCGTCCCATCTTTCAGGACCCGTCCCTCCTCAAAAGACAACCTGAAGACTCACATACGAATCAAACGCACCCCCCCAAAAAAAACGGATTTCAGCCCCCATAGCGTGTTGCGGGATTTAATAAACGAGTCTCGACCCCGCCGTCGGTACTGCCCGTCAGAATCTGCGCGATGACAACAAACAGCCTGAATCCAAAACCTGCGTTAGAGAGGAAAGCAGGCTCAGGTAAAGGACTGCGCGCTTCACGCCACTGCCCCGACTCGCCCCCTGCGCCCGTCCCGCAGGGCAGCCGCTGCTGGCTCACAAGAGAGACAGGCGGAAAAAAACGGGGCATGGGGAGGGTAGCGGGGGGGATCGCCTTGGTCACCCTAGAGCTGTCCGCATCTCCCACCTCTATTTTGTCCACGTTCCTGGCGCACCCGACCACCTTCATGCCGTGCTGGACCAGAGCCCGGGCGACAGACGCCCCGATGCCGACCGAGGCGCCGGTCACCAGGGCCACCCTCCCTCTCCAGCGGTCCATGCCTCCCAGGACAGATGAGCCAGTCGGAACTTTTGCAAGAAATCGAGCACAAGCGGGCGATTTTTTTTTCTTCTCCACAATCCAAAAACCTTACCAGCGTGTCTGTGTTTTATATATATAGAGAGAGAGAGAAAGAGAGAGGGGCGGGCAACACTGCCGTTCAACCCTGCCTAATCTCGTCCTCTCCGGCTGCAGGAAAAGGCACCGCCAAGAAAACCCAATCCCAGAGCTCCGGATTAAATATTAAAAGGCAAGGAGGGGGGTGGAGTGGGGGGAGCACGAAACGCAAATACTGTGGTTCACATTGCCTCCCACTCGCATGCTCTTTCGCCTTTTCCGTGTGAAGGGCGCCCCCTGACGCCCAGGGAAGAAACACAGGACACTCGTGAGAACTACCGTAGCAAGCAAACGGAAAGCTATTTTATCCCTGCTTGTTATCATCTTATCTAAATGGTAATGATAGAGTGGCGTCAAACATTGTTACGGGAAGGTATGTCGCCGCCCGTCATCCTGAGAAATCGCCTGGAGCTGAATTCGTGACCACCTCAAAACACCTCGTATAACCATAAATCATGGGATATTTTGAGATATAATTACTTTACTGAACCCGGCTACCAGTCATTTTAAAAAAACCCCGAATACTCTCGAGTGCGTCTGACACGCTACGTTTAATTAAAACGTCCCGATGAACTGCTTAATTGGAACGGTCCTGTTTTATGAGAAGCGAATTAAACAGGATAATAATTGCTTTTTAATTCCGATCTAATACATAGGAGCCGTTCAAATGTCTGCACTGCCGCTTGAAAAGCTCAAGCAAATTTCAGACATTAACGGTTTATTTATTCTAGATCAATTTAATAAAATGCATTTTATTTTGATAGCCAGACGTTTGTTCAAACCAGATTTTCTAATTTCATTGTACACAGCATATAAACATTTATCAATTGATATTAAAACCGAAGTTACATTGACGGAAGTGCTAATGTATATTTCTCAAGAGAACCTCCGAGTACTGAAACAATATCGCAGACTGGACCCGAAGCAAACATCAATTAAAAATGCTATTGTCTATAATGTAAGACGTGCACGATGCATAAATGCACACAAATCGTTAAAAAACCCTAATGGGAGAAAACATTACAAAATGAGGGTAAAGCATACAAATAAGTTTTCTCCAGAAAATTCCCCTCAGATTCCCCAGCCGAAACGCCAACGAACCCAGGAGTACTGCTTACTGCCATCTAGTGGCAAATCCGTTGAAATTATATTTGGCTTCAATATTACATAAGTACGTACGAGAATGTTTTTTGGAAGATACAGATTACCTATGAAAAAAAAAAGATATAGTATGTTAAAAAACTTTCTCTTCACAGAACCTACGAAAGTTTAAGTTTCATTCGAAATTGGAAAAACTCAAGCAGATCCTATTTTTTTCAACCCACATATGTGCAAAAACTACTAATCCTGGATTGGGCTAGAGACTATCCAACTACACACTTTTAACTTTGAAAAAGTTAACAGGGTTAACTGGGAAAACTGAATACTACACCTGAAATGATCTTATCAACCACACACGCATAATGCACAGTTAAGCTCCTTAGGGATAGTTTACCCACAGACTGTTTGTCCCACTCAGGACAGTGTTCTCAATGAAACAGATCCACTGGAGATTTCTTTAAAAAAAACCTGCAGTCCCCAGTATGAGAAATAGGTAATGTCCAACAAGCCTAGAATTAGCACTGTAAATCCTAAAAGCATTGCTTGTCAGGTACAAAAGAAAATCTTACGAGCCATTTTTGAACACCTTAAAAGCGCTTTTTGTGAATTGCTGTCATTTTCAGTACTGTAAACATCTTGATTCTCCCTCTTCCCCAAAACAATTAAGGATATCTTGGATCTTTCACATTTACCAGAGTCAAAGAAAAGCACATACATAAAAAATGCATATTAATAAATATTCTTTATTTTTTAAATTTTGCACATTGCGCTTTTCACATCACATCCAAACCATTTTATAAACGGATGTATTCTCTGTAAAATCTCATATTCAGATAATTCTCTGTACACATTTATTCCATGAACGTTTTGCCACTAAAAATGAAGTGTCACAGTCAAAGAAACAAACGGAAAATGACTTAAAAGAGAAGACAGGCTACCACATCTACCCAAATGTCATAGCTTGAAAGCTTGAGGATCATATTGAATGTGCTCTCCACCACCAGCCTAAAATTGATGTCTGAAAGAAACAGCACAGTGGGGCAGGAAGGGAAGAGGACAAGAAGGGGGGGAAAAAAAAGAAATCACATTTAAAATGAAAAAAAGATTAATTGAACAAGACACCAAATGTACTTTAGAAATTTGAAAAAAGGCGCAGTGGTCGTTATGAGTGTTTCAGTAAAGAGACGGAGCTGCTTTGCGGTTTCTATTACTAATTTACTCCCATTGTGGTCAACCATCCACCGCGACACACCGGCTGCTTCTGCTCATTTGAGCGGCAGTACTTGGTAAATTTATCTTTCAGGTGCTGTCGGTACTGATCTCTGTTGTTGTAGAAAGACTGATTGTTTTCCACAAAAGACTGGATCTCATCTTGTGTTAGACAGTTTTCTTCATCAGAAGTGCCTTCCGATTCATCCTATATAAAAAAAAACAAACAAATTTTATGTCTTGAGAGCAATCACCAACCTTTAATCCCTGACCAGGGTTTTCAAGACAATTGTTTATACATAATTATTGCATAAGTAGGATTACAGCCCAGTACTGCTTTGTAACTGGAATTTCATAGGTATTTTTAAGAAACAAATCAATTTTCTAGTGCTTCTGCTAACATCTTGCACCATCACCCCTGAGTTACAACTGACAAGAAATTAAGTTTTTTTTGTATTAACATTTTTGCACCAGTCCTACATTTTTTAATACACAAAAAAAAATCCATGCAAAATGTATTTACAAATTACTACATGACAATTAGCATGAGTGTTTTCCATTTCTTTCACGTCCCTGTTGAAATATGTAACAGTGCAATGCTTCTAAATATGAAGGGCACTGTCCATATTCAAGGTCTGCATGCATTTTAAACTCCGTCTAAAGTCTAAAAAACTCAGTTTAAACCACAGCAAACATTTTGGTAAATCAGTACACGCAGCAGTATCTTTCTTTTACACAAAAAATTGTAATCACAAGAACATGCCTTTGTATGTTAAATGAGTAATATTGTTCTAATCTAATGCTTTAAACAAGGAAAGCCCGCATGAAGCTATTGGGAGTGGGGGTCAATACACTTGATGTGTACATGCCTAGAGAAGAACAGATACCTTTATAACACAGGAAAAGAAGTGATCACCAAATAACCCTTTTGTGGTGCTTTTTTAGAAAAAACATTTCATAGCACCTGTGCTGAGGGCGTTTCATTGCAAAAACAACAGCTCTATGCTAGCAGAGTACTATACTACAGCTGAGGACTACCACTTCCATTTAAGGAATTAAAACAGTATAAGGTGCTCTAAAACAACGACATTCATTTTCAGCTTGAAAAAAAATGACTGACTGCCTGTACTTACAAGGAGCTCGATTAAACTTTTAGTGCTGCTGTCCCAACGAGCACAGTAGGATGCTTCTAAGGGCGGCGCTGGAAAGTGGTTCATTGTTTTTCTATGTTCTGCCCAAGGCAACTGGAGAGCAACGCTCGCAAAGGACTCGCAGCAAGCTTTAGCACACATCTCTTTGGTTCTGCAGGAGTGTAGGTCAGGGTGTGCATTCCCTGCGTTCTCCCTTCTGTTTGCATCCACAAGACAGCTCCCTGGTTTATGACACTAAAAGACAAGAAAATATCTTGGTATGCTGCTAATGAAAAATAAGCATGTGTAGCTGCAAAACCTTTTACTATAGTCATCCAACATCACCTACGTGTTCGTTTCCACAGGATGACATTTTATTCTTCTTTTTCTTCTTTTTATTTTTGCCTTTCGTGTTCTCTTCCGAATTTGCCCAACACTCCACACAACTGTCAACTCCGTCCTCCTCCTTGTCCTCAACACAACGATGACCACATGAGTAATCCCCTTTAGGAGACAAGAAGCAGTTTAGATACGGAAAGCAAGTCAATCTTTCTCTCAGGATTGTAATAAAACCAAAACCAACCTGACTCATCATGGTTGCAAATGCCTTCAGTACAGGCCACATCAGAGCCTTCTCGAGACCCAGTCTCACTTCCTTCCATGCTGGAAGAGTAACCACAATCACTTCCATTGCAATGGGGTGATAAGCCTATGGACACAGTTAAGAAAACGAGTTAAGGTTAAATTCATTAAATTTCTCTTGAGTCAGGAATAAAAATTCACCAAAACAGTATCAAGTGGCATTACACCATGCATAGGTTAACCCTGGTTTAGAAAATATCACTCAAGAAGTCTAATCTTTATAAATACAGAATAGATCAAGTAAAAAAAAAGTCTTCTTAATCCAACTGACAACATTACAAAATTTAAGACCGTTCCTATACATCTGACTACTATCTTCATCTTAATGTAAATCAAGTTCTCACGTTATTTGTGCAACTGATGAGTCATTTGCACTACTCTTATTTAAATTATGTAATACAGAAGAAAATCAAGACCTTTCTTTGTTTTAGGCGAGTCCAGTATTGCATTACCAGGGCAGCTGCAAGAGGTGCTTTCATTTGTAACAATGACTTCAACACAACCATTTGACTCCTCTGTACTACCGCAAGCCTTACAGCCACTCTCCACAGGCTCAGAGGAACCCTTAAAGAGGCAAAAACACACATATAGCAAATGACAGTGGAAGGAAAGCAACTCCTTTCTAAATCAAAATCATTTGATAAAATCTAAGCTGTGCTCTGACTAAAGAGCACGTACACTGTGGGGAAAACAAGCACCACCTTCACTGGACACACGGAGAACGTCAACTGTCACCTAACAAGCAGGCCTAAAAACTCTTGGGTTTTTGCTCAGCAGTAGTCAATTTACAATTTCCTGTCAGTTCCCATTTTAATACCATGAAACAGCATAAAATTATACATAATGAAAAACTAACTAAAAAGCATCCACTCTAGTTTTCCACATTGCACACTGCGTATCAAGTTTACACACTTCCATTTTGGTTAAAAATGCATAGAATGACAATGCAAACCTTTACTTTTTAACGTTGAGCACAGCAATGACGACGGCGTTGCAGCTTAATTATGGAAACGTCAGTGTGAATGTTTTCCGCTCTGATTCAGAATGGCATGAACCTACCTCATCCGGGCTCTTCTCCTTGTCCTCCGCTTCTTGCCCAGACATGTCGAAACCACACTTGTTTTTGCGCCTGTTCTTGCGCTTCTGTCGTTTTTTCTCCTGCTTCAGCTCTCGTACTCGCTCCTCCTCGGACAGCTCCTCACAGAGCTGCTCCAGTCGACTGATTCCCTGCACTTTCTCAACTGCCATCTGCAGAGAGGAAATAATACCAACAGCGATACAAAATAATAAGCGTTATTGACATTGCAATACAAATGTTAAAATTACAGGCTGCCCATGCATTTAATAGGAAATACTGGCAGAGGATTAATATTGATAAAAGTGGCCATGTTCCTACTTAACACTACAAAATCAAAGATTATGCTCCCAAAAAGCCCGAGAATCAGACTTCCTAATATCATTGCTTACAATATCAAGACTTTTGGCATTGCAGGTATGCTATATACCAACCTCAAAACTTTTGCGCAATGCATCAACACCAAGATAAAACAGCATTTGCCATGTCTGTTCCTCAGCTCTTAATTTTTGCCAGATTCTGTGGAGACGCTCATACAAGTGGATGCCGAGACAGGTTAAAACTTCTTCTTGAGCAATATCAATGGTCTTAGCATGTCTTTCCCTGCGCCTGTAAGAAAGTTACAGATACTGAACAAAACCTACAGTGACGTACAGCACATTGATTCAAACATTTTAAATATTTCAAAGGATAATCAAGAGACTAAAATGCTATTTCTTGGATGTAAAAAACAGGAACTATTTGCAAGAAAGCCCACAGAAGCAGTATTAGTAAATGCATTCTATACAAAAGTGCCAATAAATCTGGGGTATTTCATCCTTAAAACATTAATGTGCAGCTCAAAGCATGCAAAAAACATAGATGTACCACTTTAATTTGCATATGCATTCATCTTAATTGCTAACCTTCACTGAATCAATCACATACCAAACATGTTTCTATAACAGAATAAGGCAATGGGAATTACAAACTTTTCTAACAGCTGTTAATGTCAGTTCAGTCACAAGAAAAACTACCTATATAAAGAACAAAATGTTAGAATTAAGATCTGCCAAGCAGCAAACCTTACTAATACTTCACCTATGCCTTAAGCAGTTCTACTATTCTATTTTTTAAGTCTTTGTTTTGAATGCCAATTTTCATCAACAGTGAAACAACTCTGGCTTATGTTATACACTGGGAACACTGATTTTCAGTTTATTCGGTTTTCATGCAACAGAGCCTTTAGTGTGTCAGGCAAGTCAGCACACATGCTTGGACATTTTGATCTTACCACACGGCCAATTAAAGATGACAACACACTAAGAAATATTTAATCAGTTATCAAAATAATCCTGGAACCAGATGATGTGGAACGTACATGAACTTTACCGTAATACTTCTTTTGAATCACTGCTCTGTAACACAAATCCAAGGATCATCACAGAGCAGATTTGCTAGTCTCATCATGCTAGTGCAATCAATAAATTTACAACCTTACAACAAACTTTAGATAATTGATTGAAGAAAGAATAACACAAAACCAGCAGAGCAATACACAAATGTACTGAATACAGCTAATAAATATCAAAATGTTTAAAATCAACACTGATTTGGAGCAATGATCCCGTGACTGAAATGACATTAGTTGCAGAGAAACTAAAAATGTTCTTGGATCTGGGCATTTCTCATTTTCTACACAGCATTTGGTTAAAATATCAATCATATTTTGGTATCGGACAACAAAAATCTGAAAAGCCAACAAAAAGCGCTAGATAGCCCACTCTAGCAAATTACATACTCATACCCTCCAGCGAACTCGGGCTCAGCGCGTCCTAGAAGATGTGCAATGAAGTCCGTCTCGCAGCACACATGGATGTGTCGCTCATGTGGACAGCACCGCAAGCCCTCATATAGAGAGGCGCAGTAGCCCTTCTCTTTACTGTAGTCCAGTTCGCCAATGAGAATGTTATAGGCTCTCAGTACCTTGTTTTTGCAATCAGTACAAAACCTGCAAAACAAAGGAAACAAACACGGGATCAAACAAAATGAAAGCTCTTCTGTCCAAGCACCTTCATGAAGGCATAAGTGGACTCTGTTTCAAGTTTTGGGGAGTTTAACATTTCAAAACCTCATCAGAAGAGTCTTACCGATGCTTGCGTAAATACGTTTCTAAGGTTTCTAAAAGGCAGGCAGAGTCTATTAGAACTACTTCATCCCTGCATTCCTGGGACATTAGCTCCCACACATCCATCCAGCTGCCCCTGCAAAAGACATTATTTGTTAAACTCTGCATTTTGTTTCACGACTTGAAGAAATCAAAAATTAGGTAGAGGAAGAATGATACAGTACACCTGCAAAAACATCTAGAATAATTTAGTTAGGTAGCTACAATAATTAATGGTTTAATTGTTTTAATAAACTATGCACACGCACCCACTTTTCAAAATTGTTGAGTATTCTAGGTTTAAAATGCAGGTTGTAGCTCTTCTTGGACCTTACAACACAAAAAAGCCACTATCTACTACTACCATTGCTTACTATCAATGAAGGCCTCGCTAACAGTAAGTTAGTGTGACTAACTTTCTGTGTTGCACCCCTTCCAGTAAGTTATTTCTCCTATATCTGGTGAAAACCTCCATGAAGATGGGACACCAAAATGCTTTTCATTTTTGTTTGCAGAACAGACATTTTGCATGCAATTGAAGACATTTTGCTTCATGGAGATATTGAGGTTTCGCATTTCACAAATGTTAATTCTTTGCATTGAATTTCAGTTTTGTTTCAAGGAGTAGCTGGCTTTGTTTTGGGGTTTCAATGATTTTACTTAAGACGTATGAACATAAGGTACAAATGATGAGATTAAAGACATTTGCTAAATTTCCATAGTAAGCGAGAGACAACAGTGGGTGGAAGAACACCAAGACAAAGACTGCCCAGCTGCCTGTGTGTCACCTAAGCGACACTATTCATACTGGCACGCAGCTAGATATGCACAATGTATATGGTCTCGAACTCTCAGTCGAGTTGCCGGTTGTTGACTGTGGCCAAGTATATTCAAGAAAGAACTTATTTAGGATGCATTAATGGTATGTACATCTGATGCATGTTAAATCAAAAACGTGAAAATCGGAGCACATACAATAAATACTTGATGCCATGGTTATGATGTTAGTGCAGGAGAACAATAATAAAAATCGAAACCTGCCTTTACGTCTTACGCTATTTCTTAACATACTACACTGATTACCTGCTGGGTGCTTGAAATGGTCCAAAGTGAAAAAGGATGCTACATCTGATTTCTTTCTTGCCTCCTCCATGGTCTTTATCTATTACTACAACTTTCTCTGCAATTCCCTCTCTGTAGTTCACAAAGAAATTAAAAATCTGAAAGTCTTGATTTTAAAAATGCAAAATACTCAACCCTCAAATTCCAATGTTAATAAAGGCATTGGCTGAGAATTCAGTTCTAAAAGCATAATTTCTTTCAGACAAATACAGACTTTTTTTTTAGATAAAACGAACAAACCTTCATCACATTACGTAACCTCTGTAAGGTATGTGCATTACAATGACCTTTTAAGCTGTGAGTAAAACAGAAGAGCACGAAACATGACTCACCCTAAGGGCTTGGGTTTGTGCGTATCTAAAGAGTGCAGTTGGCAGCGCTTGTTCTTCTTACTTTTAGGAATGGCATCAATCATGTCATTTAACTTTGACCTATAAAATAAAACAAAACATGCCTTTTCATATTTGAACACACACAGGTTAATCTCCATTTGCTAAAGAACAAACAGCTCATGTCCTGTTTGTTTTGAAAAGAAAATGGACCTATTATACCATGTACTAGCATAGGTGGCGGCCCTCTATTGTTCAGGCCAACAGAAATAGATCACAGTTCCTCTTCTTAGACACACGTCATTTTAAAACCTGCAGTCTTATGTGACAATCAAAGCTTTCTTCGAAAAGCAATCACACAGACATGTAAGCATATGGGGTGGGGGAGCTCACCCGTGAACATAAAACAAAGTGTACAGTTTTTTTGCATCTGCCATGCAATTCCGGGTGACAGAGAGGACACCAGTGGACCCCACTGTCAGTGGCTCCAGGGCCGGATTCCCCGACTCCACGAGCTGGGAGAAGAGGCGCTCCACGCTGCGCCTGCAGCCCACACATGGAACCAGCTGAGAAAGGGCATTGAAAACCTCCCGGGACGTGACCATCATGGCGATGTTCAGGTCTTGGTGCTTCAGCATGCTGTGATACTGCAACACATGGAATGAAACATCAGGAACAGAGCACGGCAACAGGTTAGATAAAGCTGCAATTAGTGGCTCACTCCCGTTAAAAGCAAACCTAAGAACATAGTGCATTTCCCCAAAGTCATTTCTTTATTAAGCCTTTTGAAGTGTCGATTTTGCCTACACTCCACATTTAGAGATTTTAAGTCTAGATTCAAAGATTGTCCCATGCACAAAATAGAGAGGCAGTCAACTGCTGCTCCCTTATCTCCAACAAAAAATGTATCCATAGCAATAGAATTATCACCTTGGAACATTACAGAAAAGGGTTTTGAATTTTAAAAGGCAAAAATCACTTAACTCATAAATACTGTTGTGTATAAGCAAAATGCACATATACCAACTGGTAAAAACCTATGCCTCCTATATTCAATGATACAGCACTTTACACTACCATGTGTAAAGAGTTCAAATACTCTACTACTAACAAATATCATGACACAGCATCTGATTTGCAACAAAATCACAAATAGCAGCACAACAAGTGACAGTTTATACTTTCATTCGTTTCTACTAACAACTGAGATCCTTAAAGCACGGAAGTACTTGCTCAATACTAATTTCAAGCTATACCTACAACTTTCTTACCTGTATGAATTGTTTCATCTGTGAACTGTTAATCTGGTAACTTTCAAGATTCAACACATTATCAGAAAACTCCATCACCATCTGGAAAAAATGGACATGATGTTATTCACAACAGAACTACATAACGTTAAGAGGTTAAGACGTTTGAATATATTTATTGTGTCTAACCACATATCTTTCTGAGAGGGTACATCTTCATTTGGTACTTTATTTTTGGATGATATTTTATCCTCCAATCCATACTACAAACAAAGGTAAGCACATTACAGACAACGCGTTAATAAAATAACATCTTTATGATACCAAATCAAGAACTAAAAACAAATAACAGCACCATCACAAATTAATGATTGGGACAAAAGCTAAAGGGTCCGGAGAGCAAACTTATAACCAACGCAAACAACTACTTCTAATAAAAAATAAAAATAGCAACTGTTGTTTCTTAACCAAAACACACTTGTAAATGCATGTTATGAAAGCCAGGTTCTAAAATATGGTATTTAAGTATTGCAAGAAACTGAAGTACACCCCACATAAAAAGCTAATAATAAAATTGCATCGCTTTCCTCCAAAACCATTACCAATTATATTTTTTTAAAAATCCTCCTGACATCTTATGAAGACATCTAAAACCAAGAACCATACAATGAGAAATCAATGACCTCACACCTTTCCCAGTACGCTTAAACGAAAGCCCAGCAAGAAACACCACAAGTGACAAAATGGTTATAGCAACTACTGCTGCTCTGCCCTCTTTTAAACACCTTTGGCACCGCAATCAGGAATGAACAAGGAGGCCGGAGGAAGGAGCTGATCGAGCAGATAATGATCGGCGGCTCCAGGGCCGAAGAGGGCCCGAAACAGAGGGGTTCACTTGTCACAATCCAACTCCAGAAATACACGTTGTAGAAACATTAAACTTTATGAACAGGCTGCTAGATCTCCCATCGAATGCATATGGTGTTTCATTTCATTCCCCGCCCCGGTACGACTGAGTTTTAACGCACTTCGTAAGATGGCCTGTTGCCTAGCACAGAGGCCTAGCGCCGCCGCTTCCAGCCTCGGCGTGTTTATTTGTCCCGCAGTTTGCCAAAGTGAGCGGCCCGTCTCCGCGGGGGAAAGGGGGCGAAATACGTGACGGCACCGGGCCGGGCCGGGCCGGGGTGGCGGAAACCCACCGTGAGCGTGTCATCGATGTACAGGGGGATCTGCCGGGCGAGGAAGTGGAAATCGTCCTCCCCGTCTCTGCACACTCCGACCAGGCGCGCCATGTCTTCGTCTGCTCCGGCCAGCACCGCTGCCTGCGCACAGAGGGGGACAGCCCGGGTTACTCCACTCGTCCTCTCCCACGGCCACACACACGCACACACAGCTCGCCGTCACCACCGGGGTTGGGAGAAAGGTGCAGGAGAGAGGGGAGGAGGGGTGGGGGGAGAGAGATCCCGTTTTATATAACCCAACGCTGCCGCACCTCGCAAAAACTTAACACGAAGCTTGGGCTAATCTCGGAAAACAAGATGTCAACTTCGGCCAGCCAGACGTGCACAGCCCCACGCATCGCATGTTGCATCTATTGTGTCCCCCACCCAGCTGGATTATTAATAAATACCCCCTAAAGGGAGTGCAACAGCAGTAACAAGTGTTTTACATTTTGACCCATTACAGGCAAAACCGCGTTTGCGACGCAGAACCCACCGCTTCAGGCTCAATATGGTACAGGCGCCGGCTAAATAATCGACCCTTCGTAGCCTCCCTTCGATGCAGAAAACAAACTCCCGAATTATTTAGACAGTTAAGTGCAAGGGCGATAAAAAAAACGCGTACACAACAACAGCGACAGCTGTAGCTTAATACTTCCAACCCCGAAATGTTGATGCAGCCGAACCACACCGTACGACACTGCCGTAAGTTATAAAACAAAAATCCTTCACAGACCGACGGATCTCCCCCCCGAATTGATCAAGAGGTTCGGCTTTCCGACGCCCGAGCACCACAGCCTTCTGGGGGTCTAACTTTTCCCAAACTTTCAGGGAGACTCGTGAAATTTGCTGCTGTTATTTTCACGAAACAGCCCCGCAGCTGCGCTCCACCTCCCTATCGCGAGACAGACCCCGCAAACTGACTCAAACTGGTTCGCCGGCGGACCGAGCGGCACTCTTTAACAACTCCGGGGGGGTCGAGGGGATGGGAAGAAAAAAAAAAAACCCGCACAAACTAAAACTGTCATCCCGTAGGGTTCGGAAATATCACCCCGCAAAACGTACGAGAAATATTCAAGTTCGCCGTGCGACACCCCAGCCTCTCTGCCGATTCGAAAAAAAACCGAAGCGTCAGAAAGGAGCCTGAGCGCGCCCTTCGTGTCACTCCGCCACAGAGCTCAGGTCTCATCAGAAATCACGTCGTGAAATTTCACACTTCCCTGAAAAATAATATTCTATAAATACTTTTTGTAAAAAATAAATAATCCATATTATATTTGCTTCACTCACAGCGGCTTAACGCTAAACAATATATTGTTCTATTTTTTTTTTGCGCCGAGAAATACAGTTAAGCGTACGTGGCGACAGGATCTCAAAACAACCTTTGACCCCCGAGAGACGTTGCAGAAAGTAGTTCCAGACAGGCGAGTGTGGCGTCATCACACGTGACAGGAGGGGCGGGGCGCGGGATATGAGCGGGGAAGTTAAATTTTTAAATATTGCTTTCCACTTTACACCACTGTGAGCACCAGAGAGGCTGTGGTTTAGTTTCTCTAAAATAGAATACGTCTCACATTTAATTGTTATATATGATGGGCTTTGCTTTGGTGACGGACTTACCTTTGCGTTTTAGGCATTTTATGCTCAAGAAGACCAATTACACTCGTGAATCTTTGCACTTATGTACATTTTTTGTGCTAAAAAAAATCATCAATGCAATTGTCACCGTGATTAAAGCCATTATATTTTAAAAAAACTTTTAGAAGCCTTGAAGGAAATGTAATATCCCTTTCAACTAGCCCATTCTGAGACGTTCTTTCGTGAATTACTTCAGCTTTGAACTTTTGTCACTTGTTTGTACTTAAAAATATGCCTTGGAGTTGTAATTCAAGGAAGATGTCACTCATAGTTTCAGTCATTTACTGTTTGGGTTTTATTCTTAGGACTCTAACTTATTAAAAGATACAAGAAACATTCTAAGAAATAATTCAAATCTAAAGTGTCATGCTAAGGAATCACAAAAGCTGTTTACAAATTCATATATTCTTGTTGCTTAGACATCAGACTGTTCAAATGAAAATTAACTGAACATTTTAAAAACTGCCAACTTAAAAGGATTTTAAATCTTTAATCTACAATCTCCCTGCAATGAAAATAATTACACAACCTAAATTAGGCATATACACAGAATAAATCAATAATACATTCAGCAAAACATCTAAAGTTTTCTGTAAAAATGAACCCATTACATTGCATATGCAGGACAAAGTATAAACCTGTACAGCTTTCAGTTACAAAGTTAATGTTTCTTTGGGTTGACATGGGACGTCTTTAAACAAGTGAAGCAGACAATTATATTATACTGTATATAACTATATCTAAATAAATTCTTTATTTAAATTCTGAATTCAATAATATAATAACATGGTTGTAATTTATCATTGTTATAATTAATTACATCAACTATGTAACACAGCCTGAGTGGAATAAAAACATCTGAGGAACTAAGTATGAGTTTGTTCTAAATTACACAGATTCCCATATTTCATATCCATGCATTTGGCCTTAACATTTTGATCCACATTGTTTAAAACAAATATTGCACTCTCTACAGTTAAAAAAAAAATTAATACCTGCACCAGGCAATCAGGGTTTTTGAGATCATGCTAATTTCAAATAACGACTCATGCTAAAACGTCTGCGATTCAAAGAGTCAATATCATAAAACTCAAGACTTAGCAGAAATCCCTTTAAGCAGCACTTAATATCAATATTGTAGAAACAGGGCTACACAAACCCCTGTTCTTTAGATAGGAGTAATATTTCCAAGCACCTAAAACCAATTAGGTTATCTCATTAATGGAAATGGCTACCAGAACTTCACTGTAATTCTCTGGAGATGTAAAACATAGACAATAAAAGAGTTTGCAAACATATAGAAAACCAGGACAAATACTGAAAACACACTGCTGCTATGAATAGTATCAACCATCACATTTGTCAAACCTGTCATGATGTTTGACAACATGAAGAATAACAACTGGTTTCTGTTGACCGCTTGAATGAGACAAAGCCCCTCTATGTCCTCCCTGATTTTTCTGTCTACCGAGCTGGATTTGGAGTCACTGTTTTGTGTCTGAGGGGCTTGAGAAGGACTCCAAGAGGATGACACAGAACGGCAGTTGGACAGAAATTTGGCAAAAGCCAAAACAAGATCCGCAGCAGATAAACAGCAGAGAAAATAGAGGGACTGGGCCACTGTCCAGATGCCGAATGAAAGGTTTGCCATCCTGCGGGACACTGGTTCCACAAACATCTGGCAAACGAACAGGACAGCCCACAACGCAAAACTTCCCAGGAGGAGACGGGCTATTGCCTTGATCCAGTCCTTCACCACCATCCTGCTCTCCATCACATGAAGTCCCACCTGAACCCCAGCCATGTAGATGGCTACATATCCGATGACAGAGAACACGCCCTCTCTGTTTGCACTCACAAATCCACCTGTTCTGTCGCTGCCATTCAAGATGAAGGATTTGAGGTCCGTCAACTCAAGAGCCGCCTGGTAGGACCCACCAATGATTACAGCCAGAAGCCACGACCTGTTGACCGGGAAGACGGACAGAAGCAAGGAGGCCACCGCCCTCACGATGGCCAGAGTGAAAAAGAAATTCCAGTGGACCCCGTACTCTGAAACGTGCTCATGGTAGCCCGTGGCTTTGACGCTCAACAGCCGCGCCAGCCCCAGGGCGACCAGGGGCCAAACCGACAGCAGCTGCTTAGTCAAATGGGCAAACATGGACGGTGGGGGCTGCTTCCTCCTTGCCTCGGGACAGACGAGAGAATTAGCCAGGATGAAGGCTCCCACACCAAAATCCATGACTCCCGTTCCGTAGGTTTCGCTTTTCGCGTAGCGCCTGGGAAATATCGCAAAGTCCACCGCGAGGATGCTGATGGCGGTCTTCACGTTGACGAGCACTCGGAACACTGTAACGAAGGGGACGCGGTCCGTCTCCAAGGAGCTCCCCAGAAAGTCCTTGAATATCCTCCTGAAGGGCACAGCAGGACTGTGCTTCCTCCTGTGGTACACCCGGAACAGCATGCTGGCATCGAAGGCAGCCAGACTCACGATCACCACATGCAATGCGTCACTCAGCACCGTGCAGGACAGGATGAGAGGCAGCACCACCACGGTGAAGTCCAGAAGAAGATGGACCTTCCAGGGAAAGGGAAAAACGCCTTTGCCAAGAAAATACAAGATGAGCCCCAGCCCCCTGCTGAGCAAACACAGCGGCGCCAGGGCTGAACCCAGCGAGATCTCTCCCAGGGTTGTCCCATTCAGATTGCTGACAAAAGCCTCCTTAATTTCTTTCTGAGACATTTCTTTTCCCAGACAAAAAAAAATACTGAAACGAAACAAAGAATGCAAACATATAACAAGAAAGACGTTGAATAATTTACTCACGCGCACTCCCCGCAGTACCAACTCACAAAACCCGCACGTATTTTTTTAAAAACCACGTATTAACATGGCCACTTCATTTTTTGTGTCACTGTTTTAAGCAAGCTGAGATCCATAGCCACGGTTATTTTTTTGTAAGCGGAACAAGTGCATTTACTGTCAATTAAAACATTATATGAAGCAGCAGACAATGAAAACTGGATTCAGATAAGAGGTTCTACTTACTTATTGAACGCCTTTGTTTCGAGAGAAATTGTAAAATATCTTATGTAGAAATTAAAATATATATAAACATATATACTGTTTAGAGCTGTAAGAACGTCGTGACAATTTAAAAACAAACTACCAATAGGCAAATCTCCACAGGCTTTATCCTTTTCTGCGTATGTTGCGACGTTCATTTAGAAAGAAAAGAAACCTAGATACGGCACTTTACCTTTGACAAAACCTTAAAACAAAAATAAGTAAAGTATGCCGTGTACGAGCAATTTACGAAACAAACAAATCAAACGTGCATTCATTATGACCAACCTGCATGCGTGCCACCGCGTAGCACAGAATTTAACTTTTCTTCCGTATTGCGTTACCCAGTGTTTCTGTGTGGAAACGTCACAGAGATGTGTGTAGCTGGTGAGCTGCGTCACGGCGAGGGCGGCGCTCCAGTGACGTTTTACACCTGGATTGTCCACCGGGCTGAGTTTGAGTGCGGTCGGAGCGGCGGGGGCGGTTTTGCCCTTCACAGCGGTTCCGCGACATGGAAGGAGTAAGGTGATGCCTTGGACGGGAGAGAGAGGTAGTAGTTTGGGCGAAAGAAGAAGGGGGTCGTGAGAAAACGAGCGTGTGGCGATTAAAGCGATGGCGAGCGCCAAGCCAAAGCAGCGGGGAAGCAGCAGGAGAGCTTTTCCCGACGGACCGGAGGAGGTCGGGGCTGGAGCCGGGAGCCGAGGGTGGGAATACCGACCAGCCCGGCGCCCAGGATCCCAGAAAAAGGTACAGATCGCATTCTGATCAACCCGGTTTTAGTTCTGGGGACACGAGTCATTTAGGATTCTCCAAAAGAAAGAGGGATTCAAGCTTTTCTTTATGTAGTTTTCCCTAGAGGGTTTCTTATACCGATGGTTCGGACCATCGCTGAACATAACGCGTGGTCATTTTGAGAGAAACGTTATTAAATGCTTTAATAATAAAGGGGGAAAAACGTTTTTCAAGTATATCTTCTCGGGGATGAGGGGAATACGTATTTAAGATTGAACTGGGGGGACGTTGAGCTGATGTGACATTTAAAAAAAAAGTTTGGAACAACTCCTGGCTGAACACTGCATATAATATGGAAAATTCCGGGAGATCTATTTTTTTTTTCCACTTAAAGTTATGCTGCGTTAAACTGGGGGTGGACAGAGATCGGTCCTGCCGCTGGTCGTGTAGCAAAAAAAAAAACGGTAATTTGTGCCCGAAGCACCGCTGTCGTTATTTATCTGGTGTTTAAGGTGCGCGGAGAAATGACTTCAGAATAATTGATGCAGAATCTAATATTCCTCTTTTCGGTTGCGAAATCGTGATCGCATGCAGATCATCCCGATCACATCCAGACCATTGTCGCTCGGTGCAGAAGTGCTATTCTCATAACATCACTAAATATTCGGGTTGTGTTTGAAAGTGCTTTAACAGTTATTTTTTTCCCAAGAAGTCGCGACTAAATTAATCTGCGGCACACGAACACATTTCGTTTCTACTGCGTGGCTGAAGTTCTTTTTGCACAAGCTTTTAATGACTAGATTTCTCAGCGTTTTTCCAAGAGTCTCAAAGCGTTGTGGCTGATGATGTGAGGAACCATATATTAGTCATCCGAATAGTATCTTAATGAAGTATCTGGTCTAAACATCTACTAAAAACTAAAAAAAAAACAAACACCCAATTCTTAGACAAATCAAAGTTCTAAAATACTCCCATATCCTGTGTTTAGAAACAGAGGGTCAAAACTGATAGTCTTCCCATTCATTAGTGTTCACCTACTTTTGCTATTTATCCTGTTAAATAAATGACGCGGATTTCGGTTGTGATTTCGATAATGCAGTGTCTGTACTTTCAGATTAGCTTTTTTTCCAATGTAAATTTTAACAACTTGATTTTTGAAATAAAGGCACAATTGAACCACAGGCTCTGTATGATACCGCCTGTTTTGTCTTGACTTTTTTCTGACGTACTGCAGGTGAATGGCTGACCGGCAGGGGAGGCAGTGTTGAAAAGTGCCGGCATAGTTTATTTGTGTCCTTTTCACATGCTGTGAACTCTGTAATCCAATTACCTAATAGCCCACAGGTAACTGGGTTTCCAGGACACAGTGGCTTGCAGGACTAGGGGATGAAATTCTAGGATGTAGGCTGAGCTAGAGGTGAGGGAAAAAAAAATTCAAAGTAATTTTTTTAATGACAAATGTTTTTATTTGGATTTGGAAAGAGTGGCAATTCAAATCTTCTTGAAGTCGATTAATACAGTTAGGCTACCTATGTGGAGTCAGTGTACCTGCTAAGTGCGTGTGTGTTTTTTAGGCTAGGAGCTAATCCGCAGGTTTACAGGCACCTTGAGCCTTTGCCTTTCTAATCAGTTTCTTTCTTTAATCGACTCCCAGTTTGTCACAGAGACAAGCATATTCTTTCATTGAGTCCGAATGCAGCACATGTATTGTTATGTTATCGTGCCAAGTCTTGACAAAATCAGATTTCCGAGAGATGGAAATCTGGTGTGTACTTGTGGGGATTGAATGAGAGCTTGTGTCTGTCCCAGCTAACCAAAGTGGTGGTGGGGGGAGGGGGAGTTTTTCTTTTTCCTTTTTTTTTATTGGAGAGATATCTTGGCGTAGCTCTATTGTGGCCGCAGAGGTGCAGAGGGAGTTCAGCCTGGGGGCCGGTGAGGGAAGCTGCCTGGTGTGGAGCCGATTGAGAACAGCGGCGCACATGTCGCTGTGGAAGACAAGAACGAACTCGCTGTTGTTTTAATTCTCCCTGCTTCTCCGCAGTGCCGCACCCTGGAGGGGAATGCAGTTGGGACACAGGGAGATCCAGCCTGTTTTTTCCACTTTACAGTCACCGAGCAACACTGAGATGCTGTACATAGTTATTTTCTCCATTTAGATCTAATGATACACACCAGGGATTTTCCAGTGTCTGTATACATGCCCAATTGCTTGATTTAAAACTGAACTCATTCCTTTTTCTGCACTTGCTCTGCTTTTTATTCTGCGGGGTGTTTTGGAAGGGGATTTGCACTCCCAAGTGCTTGTCCACATCATTGCCTTTTCTCCAGAGTTTTGTGAGCTGAATCGATTCTTGAATTCAGCATTTCGGAGCAAAGCCTTTATTTGGTTGTAATAAAAGCCAGCTGCAGCCTTCCTCTCGATCAGATGGAATATGTGGACAGCATGTGTACATCAGTATATCAGTAGTATCAGTATATCCCCATTGTTCAAGTCTCATGAACATAACATTTCTACTAGTATATACCTTTGAGGAAGTGTGTAAGAGTTGTTGTGATGAAGGAAAACAAGTCTAGCCTTGAGTGTGTAATACGCACCCAGTCTATTGCTTGGAGACTCCCTGCTGCAAAGGCTGACACTCCTTCGTTCAGATGTGTGGATGGGACCAGTGGAGTAACGTACTCTGCCCCACCTCATGATACTCATGATACCAGCGCGATAAACAATAGTTCAGGCTAGGAATTCGGAAGGTTTTGCATCGGATTGTCATTGTATTGGTTTGTTTTCCAAGTCATTGGCTTAAAATGTTTAGGTGCAACGTGTGGTTTTTTTTACTGTATTACAAAGCTCTTTTTAACCTTGACAGAGTAGCATTGTGCAGAAACACAGATTCCTTGAATACTTATAGTTTAGGACAGTCACTGACCCTCTAGAACCAAGGCTGGTAACTGTTTGTTTTTTTCCTTTTGATCCCTGTATTTCTGCTCCATAAAGACGATTCCATCCCCTCATCCCTCTCTCGATGACTCGCTGGAGGGTGATCTCCGAAACTTCCTGATCGACGAAAGTCAGCTGCACACCTACGATGACCTAACCAAAGTCAATCCTGTGACCACCACTACAGGTATCCTCCTTTGTGGGCACGTGAACACATTGATGGTATCATTGAATTGATGAAGAATCTGAAAATTAGGGGCAGTGAGACTATCCAGATTGGTTTTGACTTTGTAGTGATGCTTAATTCAATTACACTCCTGTTATTGTTATCTGGATTTATACATGCAAAACACAGTGAATTTAGCAACCTTTTATTTTAATGTGTTAAAACTCTTTGCATCACCAGGATGATATGTTATTCCATAATGTAGTGTCGCAGCTAAATCACCCTGCAACTCACAACTGACAACCCCCTGAAGCTCAGCAGTGTGAGCCTGGCCAGTACCTGGATGGGAGACCTCCTGGGAAAGCTAAGATTGCTGCTGGAAGAGGGGTTAGTGGGGCCAGTAGGGGCGCTGTGTGGGTCCCAGTGCCCCAGTATAGTGATGGGGATGCTATACTGTAAGGCGCCATCCTTCAGATGAGATGTAAAACTGAGGTTCTGACTCTCTGCTCATTAAAAATCCCAGGGTATTTCTAAAAAAGGCAGGGGTGTAACCCTGGAGTCCTGGCCAAAGTTCCCTCTGGCCTTTACCACATAATGGCCTCCTTATAACCCCCATCTCTGAACTGGCTTCATCACTCTGCTCTCCTCCCCACTGAGAGCTGGTGTGTGGGGAGAATACTGGCGCACTATGGCTGCCGTCACATCATCCAGGTGGGGGACACACTGGTGGTGGAGGAGGGGATCCCCGTTACCTCTACCATTAAGGGTAAAGGGCTTTGAATGGAGCACTATATGAGTGTAAGGATTATTATTATAATTACCTGACAGCAGGTCTAATTCCTGGTCTTTTTTCCTGTAGTTTTGAAATGCCTGCAGGCCAGGTATTGCGCTAGGGTGTTCTACACACATGCAGGCTGTACCCTGGTGGCACTGAACCCCTTCCAGCCCATCCCTCAGCTCTACTCCCCGGATGTGATGAAGGAATATCACTCAGCAGCTCGGCCACAGGTGCGAAGCTCACAGTTTGTGTTCCTAACCTGTATTAAAGGGCATAGAAATAATAGTAATTGATCACCTACTAAGAGCTGTTTAGTCTGAAATAAGGGAGCAAATTCTTCATTAGCAAGTAGAGACTGCTTTTCATGTGCTAAAGCCTAGGGCAGAGTGCAGAAAAAAAGTCTAAACTAGCAAGACATCAGTTACCGGCCCAATTAACACTGGAGATTAAGAGCCCAGTTGGAACAGGAACCTGCAGACACATAAGTACACCAGAACCACTGTTCTTGAAGTAGCTTTAATTTATAATTTAGATGGAAAGATTAAAAAAAATAACTAATAGCACACAATGCTTTGCTTGTGCATTTATGGATAGCTTCAAACATGTATTTCCACCAAGAAAAGGTTGACAGTTTCTGGTGTGGGCTCTTCACTGTCCCAGGAGTTCAAACCTCACATCTTCATCGTTGCTGAGCAGGCGTACAGGAACGTGCAAGGGCAGGTGGAGCCTGTGAACCAGTCCCTCGTAGTCAGTGGAGAGAGCGGCGCGGGGAAGGTAAGGCTTGTGATGGGCAGAGCGGTGGCTCTGTGGCTCAGGATCTGCACCTGTGGCTGGGAGGGTGCCGGTTCAAATCCTGTTGCTGGCAGAGGAATCCTACTCCATTGGGCCGCTGAGCAAGGCCCTTCACCCCAGCTGCTCCAGGGGTGGCGTATAAATGGCTGACCCTGCGCTCTGACCCCCAGCTTCTCTCCCCGTCTGTGTGTCTCATGGAGAGCAAGCTGGGGTATGCGAAAAGACACATTCCTAATGCAAGAAATTGTATAGGGCCAAAAGTGATCTTATCTTCATGCTGTCAGGGACAGCTCAGGAGCGATATCATTCCTGCAGGGGGCCAGTTCAAGAGCTGCGGTGCACTTCAAGACCTTGCGTTTTATTTGCAGACCTGGACCTCTCGCTGCCTCATGAAGTACTACGCCACTGTCGCTGCTTCCCGGTCTTCCCAGAAAGCTCAGGACACGGTGGAAAGAATAGAGAGGAGAGTGCTGGACTCCAACCCCATAATGGAGGCCTTTGGTGAGTCTGTGTTTTGCGGGATTACTCCCACTGCGCGTTTGGGGGGTTTGTCATCCTGGCCAGCTTGCTGCCCCTTCAGTCGGCCTTCAATTGTGGCACTTCAATTAAAAAACAAATTAAAAGCAATTGAAAGCGACCAGTGCCTTAATTGTGTTTTGATCCTGATAACTATTAATTAAATCAATTAAGGAGCTGGTTTCTGCCACAGAGTGGAGTTTCCCAAGCTGTTACATGGAACACAATGTGAACAAATGTTCTGTGAACAAAAATTTTAATGTTAATTTTCCTACTAGTATAATACAAAAAGAAATGGATGCGTGTATAAAAAACTTGAATGTATTTGGGAATAATAATGCCCCAGAAACATCAGATTCTTGTACCTTTCAAGCATTTTTAACACTTTCTTCA
Source organism: Lepisosteus platostomus (assembly GCF_059453375.1). NCBI lineage: Eukaryota > Metazoa > Chordata > Actinopteri > Semionotiformes > Lepisosteidae > Lepisosteus > Lepisosteus platostomus. The sequence goes on from NC_142632.1 coordinate 14,562,141, forward strand.
GGGTTGTGTGTGTAATATTTCTCTGTGGTGACCACTGTTGTGTCAGGCAGTGTAGCTCGCAGTAGGCTGATGTGAGGCCTTCCTTCTCTGCAGGGAACGCGTGCACCTTGAGGAACCACAACAGCAGTCGGTTTGGGAAATACATTCAGCTCCAGCTCAACAGGTTGGTCGGACTGTCTGCAATGTCAGCTCCTCGACCTCGTGCAGATTTTCTGTGTTCTTCACGTGGCTGTTATATCTTGTAAAGTGGCCAAACCTCACATCAAAGGCATGCGTGCCTTGTAAGAGAATGGAAATATACACCAATCCATAGCTGTGACTGCATAGATGTTCATATACTGTATGCTCATCAGATCACACACAAACTATGAATAACAATCACTGCACATGCCTCACTGCAAACTTGAGTTTTGCAACATAAAGGACAGGATAAACCCAGGGCAAATGTGGGTAACTTAAAGATATAATGGGAAGCAGTGATTTGCTATTCAATTTTAAACAGACAGTGAGTATTTAATCATACTGTCTTCAGCTTTATTTATAACTGGAGTACTGAGCGATTAATATATGCTGAATAGTGGTCTCCTTTCACAGGAGAAAGAATTGCAGAAGAATTTCATTTTTTAATGTACTGAAGCCCCCATTGCGGTGGTCCATGTTTTCTCCCGATATTTGACCTCCAGGACGCAGCAGTTAGTGGGGGCATCTGTACAGACATACCTGCTGGAAAAGACCAGAGTGGCCTGCCAAGCTCCGGGCGAGCGCAATTTCCACATATTTTACCAGGTGACTGTACATGCTTGTTCCCTGTCATGTGTGCTTGGAAGTGTAGTGAGGAGTCCGGCCTTGAGGCTCTTGCACGAGGATCAGGCTGTTTTAGTGTTATTGATTTCGCCCCGTCCTCGCTGTCTGTAGATGATGAAGGGGGCCACACAGGAGGAGAGGCAGGAATGGAAGATGCCTGCTGCTGGGCAGTTCCTCTGGCTGCCAAACGCCGACAGAACCCTCGAAGGTAATCGGTTCACTTGTGCTTAGGCTTTCCCCTTAAGGCAACAAGCAAACTTCACCCCATCTTTGGGAAGGCTTAGGCCACCCTGCTTGTCTTAATGGCTACAATCACCTTGTTCTTTCATTGCAGAAGACTGCTTTGAGGAAACCAGAGCTGCCATGTTGCACTTGGGCGTTCACAAAGAGGTTCAGGGACAGATATTCCAGGTAATTAACGGGCATTATGGGCCTGTAATGCAGAGAAAATTAATATTAATGTTAAATATCCAGTTTGAAGTTTAAGCATGCTTTTAATCACCTTTCTTTGTGTATATTATGGAGAACAAGTTCTGAGGGTTTTTTCCCCATTGCATCATTCTGATCAGAGTATTTGCTGAGTATTACAAGCTGAGGAAAAATCATGTAAATGCCCCGCTGATAGATTAAGGCAGCCATTTCCATGTGGAAAGTACTGCTCATCTTGAAATATTCAATTATTTTTATAAGAAGGGAGAAAGTCATTTGGCCTGGGTGAAATCTTCTTTTATAGATCGTGCCTTGTTTCAGTCTCAACCCCAAAATGATCGGTTTCATAAACTTTGATTTTAATTCCTTTGCACCAGGTTTTAGCTGCCCTGCTGCAGCTGGGGAATGTGCAGTTCAGTTGTCCGCCCGATGAGTCTCAGCCATGCGAACTTCAAGAACAATCCAAAGGTTTGCTTTTTTGCTACCCCTTGTGTTAGTGTAGCCCACATTGCACAGATGAAGTCAAGATTCACAGTGTTTGTCAAGGTGTGTCCTTTCTAATGTCCTGCACAGTCTGGCTAGCCATGGATTTCTTAGTGAGCATTGTTTTTCAGTTTGCTCCCCAGCTGCAGTTCTCACCTTTACCTCTTCTTTTCCATCTCCTTCTCTCTCTAGATTTCCTTCAGAACGCTGCCTGCCTGCTGAGGGTGCCAGCAGAGGAGCTGCTGAGCTGTCTGAGAGTAAGAACCATCCGAGCTGGGAGACAGCAGCACACCGTGATGAAGCCCTGCTCGCAGACGGAGTGCAGCATGAGAAGAGATTGCTTGGCCAAAGTCATCTATGCCCAGTGAGTGTCACCAGGAGCCCCCGCTATCAAGCCCCACTCTACTGGAGAACAGGGTGGGAGACTGATCTCTCCAAGGGGAAGTGAAGAGCAAAATCCCAAAACCTGCATGCTTTTATACACTTTGTTCCACTAAGCAGCTTCACAACATCTCATCCTGCTCGTATTAAAACGCTCTGCTGTTCCTCTTGATTGCATTGTGTGTGAATAACAGAGGAGCAGTTTTCATTGAGGTCAGAAACAAACGCTGTTGAAACAGTTCCTCTGTCTTCTGATCTTAAACTGTATCATACGCATAGTTATTTATAGGAAAGCACTGTTACAGAATTGAAGCTTGGACTGGAGTTAAGTCATGGAAAAAGACGTTCAGGAACAATCATAATAGTGCCCTGATGATAGGTCAAGAGAACATCAACAATATGTTTATTACTAGCTGGAAGGAGTAACGTGAACAAATTATATGTTTGGTCAGATTGCAGGACACTTGGCTTCATCGGGATGATAAACCGTAATTTAAAAGTTTTTTTTCTCTCTTTTTGTCTCTACAGCATTTTTGACTGGATAGTCGCATTCATAAACCAAAGCATTTGTGCAGATTCATCCAGCTGGTGTAATTTCATAGGTACAGACTTGGGTTTTTATCAAAATGATTCTTAAACAGTGATTTTATGGACATTTACAGCAGCTTTAGAAATAATTATTTTCCAAAAAGGTGACTCATTTTAATGATTAGATTTGGGGGCAGTATCATATAATAATACACGTGAGACGGAACCTCTAACAAGCAGTGACAGAATGTAAAATGAACCTCAACGTGTGGAGATAACAAAAGCTAAACAAATGGCCGTGCTATCGAAAAGCATCAGTGTGATTAAGACCCTTGCAAGATGTAGCAATAACAACAGGCAAAGCTAATCAGAGCCTGCATTCATGCATGGATCAGGCTGTTACTGATGGCTTTGTCTTGTGTGGTAGAGTGCTCTGTAATTGCCTTCAGTGCTTCTTTGAACGGTATGTGCAAAAGTACATGGATCACTTATCCGTGACTGTGACTGTCCTCTCTGTGGTGGTGGCAGGTCTGCTGGACGTCTATGGCTTTGAGTGTTTCCACCAAAATAACCTGGAGCAGCTGTGCATCAACTATGCCAACGAGAAGCTGCAGCAGCACTTTGTGGCCCATTATCTGAAAGCCCAGCAGGTACTCCAGTGCTCTCCTATGGGAAAGAATCCATTGGTTTCTGATTCATTTATTAAGTTTAATCCTAGATTTGAATGCATGCACACCTGTGTTGAAGCATTAATGAGCGTTTCAGTGCCGTCTCCTTTTCCTCCCCTCCGTGTGTGCGATGCAGGAGGAGTACGCGGCCGAGGGGCTGGAGTGGTCCTTCATCAGCTATCAGGACAACCAGAGCGGCCTGGACCTCATCGAGGGCCCCCCCCCCAGTGTCTTCTCCCTGCTGAACGAGGCAAGACGCCGGCCGATTCCCGTCTCCCGTTAGTCTGGGGTCGGCTCGAAGGGTGACGAGCAGGGACCTGTCCGAGCAAACCGAGCGACATCAGGAGTAAACTATGCCAAATCCTTTAATAAAACAATGCGGAAGACCACAGCCTTCAGGCAACTCAAATAATAAAACAAAAATGAAAAAAAGATTTGTAGGAGCTGGCTGTTTTTGATTTTGGTTTACAATTAGATGATGAAAAATGAGCAGTAGATCGGTAGGCCACTCCCGATTTTGATCCAAAAGAACCTTTGAATTTTACTCGGAATTCAAAATTTTGGGTATCCAAAGCAATTATTTTGACAGTGATTAATTAGGTCCTTAAGAGTTGATGTGAAACGACCCGAATGAAATGCAGTGTGATCCCTAAATGTCAGTCAGTGCATTTTATATTCTCGCAGGTCATTGACTTTTAGCCTGCTGTAGGCAGTGGTTTAGTGGACTTGTCTTTCTGGATGAATCGCAGGAGTGTCGCCTCAACCGGCCCTCTGATGCCAAGCAGTTCGAGACCCGGCTGGAGAAGGCTCTGTCCGGCAAGGCCTGTGTGAGCTGGGACAAGCTCAGCGACACGCCCCACTTCACCGTGTCCCACTACGCAGGGCAGGTCAGCTACCAGATCGAGGGCATGGTGGAGAAAAACAAGGCAAGTACTGCATGCTCAGAAGGACAGGACTCTGTATTCTTTTTTTAACACCAGACATTTCCAGTGATGCAGTTCAGTTACTGGGTAAAACAAACTTGTGTGACAGACTAGCATAGTTTCAGTGTGGTTTGCAGTGTTATTTTTTTAGCTTTTAAACAACCCAGTTTGCCAATTTTCTTGTCTTGACCATTTACAATTGGTTTGGTCATGTCTTTGTTGCATCGCTCAACCATAATTCCCCCGAAGACGGGCGTGAAAAGCTCAGCTGGCCACTGTAAACACCCCCTGTCAGTGATGGATCCCTGGGCCCTGTGAGGAAGAGAGCTGGCCGCCCTGGGTCTTTACCCTGGCCTCTCCAGAGTCACTCTGGCACCTCTCTGCAATGCTTTCCGAATCGAGCCGGGTTTGCTCTGATTGGTTCAGAAGAAGAGTGGAGTCAGCTGTAATGAAGATGGGGGCCGAGCAGATCAGTGTAGTGTTGGCTTGCACGCGCATCACTGAGTCTTGGCGTGTCTGTTGCAGGACCTCGTGCCCCCTGAGCTTGTCCTTGTGCTCCGGAGGTCCCAGGACGCGCTCCTCCACAGTCTGTTCTCTGAGCATAATCAGGAGCAGAGTGACAGCAAGGGGCACAGCAAAGTCATCACTGTCGTCTCCAAGTTCAAGGTGCACGAGTGCTTCGCCGTTTCAGGATGTTCACCACTGTTGCTTCTTGTGAAGATGTTTTATATCAGCATTTTACAACAGAAGAAAATTCCATGACTCTTAAGAAAAACAGTCTACAAGTCATATTATATAGAACTAACATTATTCCTTGTTTTACGGATACATTTGGGTTTGTTTTGGGGGTTTTCTCTGTCTATGTTTGAGTTAGTCGAAAGCACGTTTCGCAGAGCTCTGCATCAGTTAGTCTCATGTTTTAAGGAGGGGGAAACTTGAATAAATATTTGGGTAAATTAATTTTCTGTACAGACATGGATGAATGTGCTGTGTGTCTGCAGGGCTCGCTGGAGAGCCTGATGCGTGTCTTACACAGCACCACTCCTCACTACACCCGCTGTATCAAGCCCAACACCGACTGCAGGCCACTCACCTTCAAGAAGGAGGAGGTACGTCTGGGCGTTTAGACATACCTGAGCAGCAGTGTGCAAGACACAGTTCCCCTGGCGAGAGTTTTCATTCACGAGAGAGGATTTCAGTGTTTCTATTCTATTTTGGAAACTGACCAGACTCTCCACTCTGCAGTAAATGAATGAGATGGTTAATTTGTGCATAGTCTGTCCAGAGGGAAAATCAGGGGTCTGTTTTTCATAGATGTAAGCGCTGTCCTGGGTAATTTGTGTATATTGCAAAAATACAATACATGTACTGTAAAGTGCAAGAATACAATATTGCATTTTAAACACTTGACACTTGTCTTACAAAGTGCATATATTCATGCTCTCAGTTCAATAAACTAAACTGTATGTCACGTGCCCCAACAGACAACATCAGGGTCATAGAGGTCTATCTGACAGAGTACAGATCACAACTATGGGTGCTGTCAGTGACTTTACTCAGTCAGTGAAATTTACTTGAAGGCATTTAATGCTGCGTTGCAGAGGGTATTGTGTATTAATGGTAGAGATGACATCAGAGCAAATATGCTGTGAGTCCCCAGCAGCACATTAAAGACTGTATTGTCTTATTCCAGGTCATTACCCAGCTGGAGGCCTGCGGTATTGTGGAGACCATCAATATCAGTGCTGCAGGGTTTCCAGTCAGGCATGTAGTCGGAATTCTGTTTTACTTTGACTTGAATAACTGATGAACCCTATTCCTTTATTCGAAGTACTCTTGGGTAGGCATGGAGATGATTGCATCACAACAAAGCCTCATCAAGAGCTACTAAAATGTCTTAGAACTCCAGACTTAAATCTTTGTGTTTACAATGCTTTATTGATTTTGTTTGTCATACACCTGCCTCTTTTATACTGATACAGGAGCCCCAGTGAAAGAGAAAGAAGACATTCCTTTTCCATCCTGCTGCAAATGTTGTTGATTTGAAATCCAATAGGTGGTGCTGTTACAACACAGTGATGTTCAGTCCTGGTCCTGCAGAGTTTGTCTCTGCAGGTTTTCTGGGTCTATTAAAAACTCCAGTACCTGAATGTCCAATTAAGCCAGTTACTAGCTGATTTAGAGCTGTGTTACGAATTAGTCTGTAGACACCGGCCCTCCAGAGCCAAGATCAGACAGCTCTGACTTTACAGCACTTTCATCTAAATCTCTACGTTTTGTTGTTCTATTGGATCTTGTGCCAGAGATTGTGTTTGTTTTTTTGAAAAACAAACTCAACCAGCACTGACAAGCCCTCTGTTATGAAGTACTGATACTGATCCCAACTGGAGTACTGAAGTGTTGTCTTTCCATTTGCAGGATTCCTTACCCAAGCTTCGTAAAGCGTTATGGACTGATCACCCGCTCTAAAATCAGTTCTGTTTCAAATGGAAGTGGTATGTCTCCTTTTCAGGAATATCTTTAGTTTCGGTCTTGGGTTTATGGAGTTTAAACGTGAAATGATATGGAGATTTTCAAGCGCAGCTCATATTATTATTTCAAACAATACTGAATACTTTCAGATCGTGTGTCAAACACAGGATCTGGTATGGATCAGTGGAATTTGGGTATATCTATTGCTTGTTTGTCTCATAATGGATGGATTAAATTATTAAACTGTTGCCCAGGAGTAATCTACTACAAAGCCTCTGTAAGAAATGTTCCAGTATACAATTCCAAAATTCTTTATGGACTCACAGACACCCATGCATGGAACATCCAATGAAACATTTTTAAAAAATGAAATGGATTTAATGGCTAAACTGGAGTGTTGAAGAGAAATATATATGTAACTATTTCAACTTAAGCCATAAATCATTAGTGCTGGAGTATTCATCCTATATTCATTGATGTTATCCTTGATTTTGCATTTAGAAAAGCTCAGTTGGTAAAGTCTCGCCCTATAAAGACCTCTCCTTACCTCCTTACTGACTCTTCTGCTGTTTTCCCTCTCTCCTTCCTCTCGTCCCCTCACTGCAGTTTCATCCTTCTCCTAATCTGCTCTTCCTCCCGCCCTGTCTGCAGCTGTAGTGGAAAAGTGCTTTGCTAAGTGGGAGATGAGAAATAAAATACACATGCACTACACAGCTTTAAGGAAGCTAATTTAATCAGATATTGGAAGGTAATAGCATGGTTATGAATTCATTGCTTTCCTAGTCATTATGATCTTGAGTGAAAAAAACACTGCATGAATAGTTGTCATTTCATTTTTCTATTATGGTCCCTTCTTTAACCATTTAAACTGTTCTGAATGTGAACCAGTTAATCAGTGTAATTAAGGGAACTTGCTTGAATTAGTTTTTTGCTAAGCTTTTGCAGTCCAATCTAATCCAGGTAGCTTAGTCCCATCCTGAAAGAGACTGAGGTTTGCGTTGATATGACTGCTCCTTGTATACTCAGTCATGCGTTCAGCACCATGGGCCACAGAATCCAGAACAGACATCAAAGGTACAGTGTGTGGAGACAGCCACAGCACTGTGGAGTAGTGCTCAGTGCTCAGGGCTCCTGGGCTCGGATCCCAGTTGGAGACAGTGCCTCTGTAATCTTGATTAGGTACTTTACCCAGATGCTAGAGTACTGAGTGTCAGAAACTGGTAGTCATAACTTTTGCAACTTGAATGGGGTGAAAACATCAGCCAAATACAAACATCATCATAATGGGAAGTTTGAAGAACCTTCTGTAATATTTTGCAGAAACAAGATAGTGGTCAGTGTGACCACAATGAATTGCATCTTTACATATTACCACAAGGCATCTTGAAATACCTGCTGGTTTTGTAGTAGTTAATGGCTGTCTGGAGTGATCAAGAAAGGGAGGTCGATAATCCGTTTCTGCTGCCCAGGGTCAGAAGATGAGAGGGACACGCTGGGCTCTGCAGTCCGTCACGTCCTCCGGTTCGTCACGCCTGGGCAGCCTCTTGATCCCTTCGACCCCTCAGAGGGCAGGCTGCGCTCTACACAGGTGCACTGTGGGAAGACCAAAGTATTCCTCACTCATGCCATGGTAAGTGCATTTCATTCAGGTGATGAGAAGTTCGTTTCTGATCAGTCCTCAGAACTACAAGGTTAGGCTCTCCAGATAAGGGAGTACCAAAGTCATCTTGGCAGAATAACACAGATGTCAGACAGTTTTGTTGTCAGTAATGTTTGTTGATGAGACTTGTATATACCTATTCTGTATCTAACCACAGAGTCCTGTGAATGACCCTTACTACTACGCTCTTATGTTACTACTTCCTGTTTGTGTAGCAGCACTGAAAATGCTTAGCACTGTGCAAAATCCCTGCACTTACATAAAGCTGTGCTTACTGTTTTCTTTGGTTTTACTGTTCTTTTATGCAACTGTTGTATGCACTTTTTGCATCTTGACTAAATGCCATTATAAAAAAGTTTGGATAGTACCAGTTTGCTAAATGAATTCCTATACTAATGTTTGTGAAACAAGAATAGAGTCAGCTCACACACTATGTAATATATCTGGCCTTCCTGATACACACACTAATTGATATATCTGGGCATGTGACACTTTTTTGGGAGATGGAGGGTAATGTAAAAGGTCATTTCCACCAGCTGTCTTGCACTGACTGGTCTGAGGTTGGTCTGAGCGCCGGATTTTCCTTTGCCTCTTCTCGAACCTCAGCTGGAGCGCCTGGAGATCGAGCGAGGCCGAGCTCTTGCCTGCAGAGCTTACTCCATCCAGCGCTGCTGGCGGCGGTACTGCCACAGAAAACAGGAAAGACAGAGGCGGGCGGCAACACTGATCCAAGCAGGTAACCCCTGACTCCCATCACCTACTCGCAGGAAGCCATGTTAAACTGGGCCTTGCATGGGTTTGTACCACTGTAATCGGCCTGTTCTGACCCTTAACAAAGTGTCATGAGTGTCGTTGGTCAGAAACATCTACAAAACTATATAAGACAATTAGGGAGCTGGTTGCTTTTACTGTTAAGAAAAAGCACAAGACTAATAATAGAGAGGTAACAAGGTTCAGGGTTCATAGTTCAAATGCTTCTCCAGGCAGGATGGCACTTCTCCATCTGTTTTCTAACAGCTTTATGCAATACAGTATCACAGGGGAGCTGGAGAATATCCCGGCAAGTTAAATAAAAAATAAAATATTTCTTTAAATGCAGACCTAGGACGCATACATTTCTAAAAACCCAATTCCAACCTCAGTGTAACACTGCAATCCGCAGCAAGTTGAGAGGAGAGTTTATGATTAAAGGCCATACTCTAATTTAATTCTTTAACCTTGTGATCACCAGTTTAAAATCGTACTTTCTCATTTGCTTCTGTTATTGTTGTGCAGGGAAGAGCAGTAACAAGATATTTCTTTCGTCAGGTGTCCGATCCTGGTTAACAAGGAGAGAGATCTTGAAATGGCAGACTGCAGCAACAGTGATCCAAAGAGCTTGGAGAACTTGGAGAGTAAGAAAACACTTGGTGTTTAATCAGCTTCTGTGGTTGATTAAATATATCACAGCACAA